>NW_008360327.1:5798480-5831625 GCF_000622305.1 Nannospalax galili
AGGAGGGTGCAGATAGGGGAAGGAATCTGAATATGATCAAAATGTATTGTATGAAATCCTTAAAATTCAATAAAAATATAAAAATAAAATAAAAACATTGAACTAGAAGCTGGGGATACTTGCTTAGCATATCATACACTCTGGGTTTGATCACCAAAGCTGCAAGAAGAATGCACTGACTTAATTGGAGTTTTCTCATTGCTTATAAAATGGCAAAACATTTTCAAGCAAGGCAGTTCATGTACATATCAGCCTTCTTAATCCAAAATGGATTGTTGTTTCAGTCTTTCTTTCTTTCTCCTGGTGACCCTAGAAAGAATTGTCTCTCATATTTACTGGGTCTCTTTACCAACTGGAAGTCAAGCTTTGACAATGACTGGTGTAGATGTGACTGGAAAAGACATGAAGTCCTCCTCTTTTGTTCTGATGTGCACTATTCCTACAGAACCTACAAAATAAAGATCGCTGGAGAAAACTTTAAAGCTTAAATTTGATTTTATAAACTGTGTATCTTCTGTGGTTGCTAATTTTGGTTGCCATCTTTGAAACAGGAAGAAAGAGGGTCCCCTAGAATGTTCTTGGTCTCATTCATAAAAGAATTTAAGAATGGACCTAAACAGAAGCTTTTAGGACAGTTTTATTAGAATTTTAAGAAAAATCCTCAGGGCACGTGAGCTGGTAATCTCACTATTTTCCTGGAGGAACAGAATGCAGGAGAGAAGAAGGAAAGAAATCCATGAAGCCATGCAGGTTTAGAGACTGCATGGGGGTCAGACACAGATACCTGGCTAACCGGAGTTCACATGGATGGCAGAAGGAAGCTTAAGAGGAAAAAGTGAAGAAATATAAGATGCTAGGGCCATCCCAAAGCCTTAAAGAAAGAAAGGGGAGATAAGGAAGAAAAGGAGAGATTACACTTTTCCAAAGAATTCAAAAAAGTGGGCAGATTTACGGAGACCTATATGTCACAAGCTTGTATAACATAGTAATTGATTCAGTCAACCTTTAAAAACAATTGATTATATAATATATTAATTAATTCTTATAATTATCTCCCGTAACAGATTGTTTAAAAAATTAAAAGAAGACCTAGGGCACAAGTAGGTAAAATAAAGCATCTGGTTAGACTGTAGTAGTAAAGTTTTATCGGAGCATAGGCACACTGACAGTTTACCTATTATCTGTTGCTGAATGGCAGAGTGGAATAGTCAGCACAAAGGACTGTTTAGTCCTCGAAGCCTGACATGTTGCCTATCACTAGAAAAAGTGGACCCCAGTCCACGTTGAGAAGTTAATGATTTCCACAAACCTAGTTAAGACAGAAATTTTACTCAGAGAATTTGTTGATCTTCATCAATCAGCTATGGCGGATTTATAAAAACCCCTTTCTGATATTAGCACTATTAAGAATAAAATCAAGGTCTAAGATACTTGATCAGTATTCACAAGAAATTCATACTAACGGTTATAAAATATAACCTCGCAAATAAATAACAGGAGAATAAATTATTGAGTGCTTAATGAAACCTATACATGTTTATAAACTCTTATAATTTATATATGAGATTCTATCTTTCCCACAATTCCTTGTAAACACCTCATTGAACTAAGTTATGTGACTGGTAAAAGTCATATAAAAGCTTGTATAGGTGACTCCTTCCATTCTTCTTTTTCTAAGATGAGATGTCTAATCATTTATGATTTTGCAAGAAGTCTCTAAACCAGTTTCTTAAACTAGTAAGTGCTTGATAAATAACACAGACTCTGAATTCTGTCAATAGCTAGGATGTTCTTACAGGGCAATAAATTTTGCTAACTCTAAACAATGGATAACTGACTCGTGAGTCTGTTTAAATGACCTATTTGCTGTTATCTGAAAACAGTAATTTACTGGAGGAAATTGGATTTTGCTGGTCTATCCTTCCAGCTCTGTTCACCTTGTAGTGCTGTTCTCCTCTAGTCTGACTCGTAAATGAGTTGATCTTACTTTAATATAATGCTTTTTAAAGCACACTACTTTGTGAGAATTTTCTTTTGAAAATGAGCGTGATGAAATTAAAGCAAATAACTTACTGTTGGGCACGTTCTTACAGATCTACGGAAGTGAAGATGGATAAAATACTAAGAAAATGTTTGTGGAAATAGTCTGCAATTTGGAAGTCTCCCCGTATAACCATGCTCCTAATTGACTTAATTTTGCATCATAGAACACTCCATCAAGTGAGATGTATCGGTGCAAATACTTATGATCCAAAGGAACAAACTCTTTGTAGTTATGAAATTTTGAAATGGATATTTATGTTGACCTGCTTCCTGTTGTTGCTAATGGTTTGAACAAAAGTGGCCCTTTCAATCACATTCTGACATTGAATTTAATAACTCAATCAGCCAAAAGAGAGCAAAGAAACGTCTACAGAACATTTTTTCAATATACAGCATTGGGGTGTGAGGGTAATCTAGCTGCGACATCTGTCACCCCATTGATAGCCAGGGTTGATTCCACTGATCTGTCTGGCTAAGCAGGTGTCCCCTTCCTCCCTCAACATTTTACGTGCCTCCAATCTGCGCACTGGGTGGTAGAGGACAACCTTCCCCAACAAGCCTTCCCTGATAGATCTTCCCCAATAGAGGAGGACCATTCTTCAGTCAAGGGTATAGGAGTAGCTGCACTCCCCTGCTAGAACCTCCAAACAAGCTCTCAATATGAAGCATTGTTCAAGGGAGCTTAAATTTTGGGCACTGTAATAATTTTAACTTGTGAAGGAATTATAGTTAATTTTGAAAAAGAACATTAATAAAAATGGAAAACAGGGAAGCAATGAAGAGCATAAAATTAAGTAAAATCACAAAATGTATCCTTAATATATACTTTTGGATCTTAAAGTTTAAGAGTCTAATCCAACATCATAAAGCTAAATAAATAATTTGCAAATAAAGTTTTGATAAGGAGAAACATAGGATTGCTAATATCTGCCTGCATTGGTTACTTTTCTCATTGCTGTTACAGAAATACCTCAAAAAGTAACTTAAACCAAGAAGGTTTTATTTTTACTTACAGTTCCAGGAAATACAGTCTGTTATGGTAGGAAGGCACAACAGCAGAGCCTAAGGACATAGTCAATCAAGAAGCTGAAAGTGAACAGGGAGCAAGTGTGGGAAGTAAAACTTTCAAGGCCCACCCCTATTGATCTATTTCCTTCAGCAAAACTTCATGCCCTAAAAGTTCCACAGTCTTCCAAAACAGCACCACCAAGTGGAGAACAAGTTTTCAAACACATCACCCTTGGGGTACATTACAGGTTCAAACCACAACACTGCTTAAAATCTGAACACTGAAGATTAGTATTTGATGTTCGGGATCATGAATGAAGTCAGAGGTTTTCAGCTTACGACTTCAAATAAGTATATTTGACAGAGCCATTCCAGAGTGCATAAAAGATATAATTAAGATATAAGAATAGTAATAAAGCCAGGCATGGTGGCTCACATTCTTAGTGCCAACACTCGGGAGGCAGAGGGCAGGTGGATCTCTGAGTTGAAAGCCAGGCTGGTCTACATAGAGAGTTCCAGGTCAGCTGGGGCTGCAGGGAGACCCTGTCTCAAAAAGACGGAAAAAAAAAAAAAAAAGACTAGTAATGGGTGTTAACATGTGAGAAAAAATTGACCTGATTTGTGTAGTCATCAATAATGCAAAGTTAAAGAATTTGAAAACCAGAGGGCAAATAGCTAACTGAGTACCAATTAATGTTTCCAAGTTCTAAAGAGGTTAAAAAGATTTGAAATGGATATTTTGCTTACAATAAAATTTATCCCAACCAAGTACAGCTTTAAAATGTTACTAAATATGGGCCTGGGTTTATATAGTTTAATAATTGGCCAACATAAGCTTGGGTTTCTCTGAATGAATTATATTGCAGTAACAAATGTTAACTTTCTTAATAAGCTCTGACTATTCTCAGAGTAGATCTGTGCAAATTATACACATTAAACACGACTAAAGTAAACTTGTGTGACCTCTCTGCCTCCTATTTCTTAAAATTAAAATTCAAAGCATCTTTTTATTGCAATAAAGATTATCTTAATTTCTAAATTCTTGCAATTCAATCCTCTTGCATTAGAACCCCAAAGAAGGATTCATAATGATGGTTGTTGTGTATGCGTACTCTGTGGGCTGTCTTCTTTGGCTCAAATGAGATGCTTATTTGTTGTTTTTAGTCTATTAAAATATAATTATCCTATACTGAGTACAATAATGTATAACTACATTAATTCAACACTGTGAACCTAAAAATTTACAGCCAATATTGAAAGAGATGCATCTTTGCTCTGGAAACTGTTATTGACTATCTAAATGCTGTTGTAATGAAATGCTTCTACTAATTATGTGGTTATTAAATAAATTTTAAAAAATAAAAAATAAAATAAAATATAATTATCCTCATAAACTCCCTTTAAGCTTTCTCAAATTAAAGTTGTTACATTGGATACTTCTTTGTAGTACATAATACATTCTGCTTCTTGTAACAACAAAAGAAGCTGTTGGTATACCTGTGTTTTGCAGCACAGGTAGAGAGTAGACATCAGAGGCAAATGAATGGAGCTCTGGGAGGAGGTGCTTAGGAGATAAATGGAGTTCTAAAGGACAGACAGCAGCAATGTCTTGTTGAGATGCTGCTCTAGGGTCACGTTGTATTTGTAGGAAGATTCAGTTGGAATTTGTAGGAAGATTCAGTTGGAATTTGTAGGAAGATTCAGTTGGAATTAAGGGTAGGTACAAACTGGATGAAAGCTGGAATCCCAAGAATAAAAGGTCAGGAGCAGAAACAGTAAATTATAGTCTATTAAATTAAGGAAACTTCACTTAGAAGTATAGTCCAGAATCCTTGATAACTTAATAAACCATAAGTCCATTCCCTCTTTTCTCTTTAATCAGAATAATTTTAATGAGTCCAGAAAATTGAAGTTATTATGTGTTATTGCCTCATTTTCTTATTAACCCCTACCTATAAGCACACAACCATCTGTGTTCTCTCTCCTCTCTCTCTCTCTCTCTCTCTCTCTGGAATAATATCTTCCACTGTGGGAAACTGACGGGCAGCTTCTTTTCAGAGCCACATTTCCACCTCTGTTCTTGTCTCGGCCCCTCATATGTTTTCTGGCATCTCATTCTATGGTTGTTCTCACTTCCCTTTAGTCATAGCTCTGTGTCTTAAATGGCTGCAAGCCTGAACACTATTTGCCAAGATCAGGGCATCCCCCTAGACACCTTCCTCTGCTGCTGTACTTTTCTGAAAGATAAGCTAACGCTCCCTACCACAGATTCCTCTGTTACCATTCCATTCTGACCCAATAACCCTGAAATTTTATTTCAATGCTCAATGCACTAAAGAAATTGCACTCACCAATCCTGCCCACATCTACTTAATATCGTGTGATCTAGCAGCCTATTATTTATGTGGAACTCCAATGCACCTGGCATTATTGGCTAGCCCCATCGTCAGGTTTCCCTCTTCTCTTAAATTCCATGGCTTACCATTTTCCTCAAACTTTATTATATCAGAGAGTTCAATATTGGTACCCTTTATTAAATTTCATGTCAGGCCAGGTCTTCTTCTCTGCCTTTTTTTAAAATATACAAACCTTTTTTATTCTGGTTTTTTCTTTTTTGGGAAACTGATTTTCTAATTACTTTCTTTTTAATTATTTTTCTTTATTCTTGGGGCTGGAGAGCTAGCTGAACAGTTAAAAACTCTGACTGCTTTTGCAGAGGACCCAGGTTCAGTTCCCAGAACCCATATAGTGGCTAATAACGATAGTTCCAGGAGATCTGACATCCTTTTCTGAACTTCGCAGGCATTGCATGCATGTGGTGCACTTACATGCACACAAAACACTCATGAACATAAAATAAAATCAATTAATTAATTAAATGTTTTTATTATTGACAATTTCATACACATATATGATGAAATATCATATCTAACACCCCAATTTCCCCCATAAAAGTCCTCTATATTTTCCTCAATGACTCCCCCTCTAAACTCCACAATCTCCTATTTTTTTTAATTCTTCATTTTTGATGTTATACACATATACAGTGAAATATGATCATATCTATCCCATTTTCCCCTCCAACTCTGCTCATATCCCCCCAACATGCCCCTCTCCCAACTTCATTTCTTTTGGTTTTTTTTATTTGTTTGTTTGATAACCCACCAAATCCAATTAGCACAGCCCATGGGTGCATGGGTATTGGGCCTGACGCTGGAGCATGGCATATCTACCAATGGCCACAGCCTAAAAAAAAGGATGATTTCCCTCCCCCATCAAGTGTCAATTGCTAATACTTCTCAGTAAGGTATAGGGTCTGTAGATTATCTACCCCATCAATGCCAGGATTTTAGCTGGCTTGATCTTGTACAGGTTTTGTGCAGGAAAACACAGCTACTGTGAGTTCATGATTTATGATATCCATGTCATGTCCAGAAAACAGCACTCCACAGTGCTCCTCCCTGTCTTCTGGCTCTTACATTCTGCCTCCTGATATGCAACATTTCCTGGGCCTTGATTTTGTGGTTGAGAGATCGATATAAATGTCTCATTTAGACGTAAGCATTCAATCTCTTTTTCTCAATCTTTTGATCAGTTACACATCTCTCTATTGACTACTACTCACTGCAAAAAGCGGCTTCTCTGACCAGGGCTAAGAGCAGCCCAAGTCTATGTGTATAAACATAAATATTTACAAGGTACTTTGACAATGTGACCCTTCAGTAAAATAACAATAGCAGGCTTCACCCTAGGGCCTATGACCTCCCTAGTTATGAGATTTTTGACCAGGATGACCAGGGTAGCATGGAATTCCATCCTGTGGGAGGCCTCCAATCCAATCAGAAAGTAGTCATGCCACTACTGCACCTGTTGGTTTATCTTGCCTGGCAGGTCAATATTGTAGTTTGTAGTGTCTAGTACTGGTTAAGACCATTGATGTATTTTCTCTCCCAGAAGCTTGCATAGCATCTCTGGTGCTATGAAAGCTGACCAGGAGGGAGGAAGAGTCCTTGTTGGTTTGAGATTGATTTCTCATATCCTTAAAGCAAAATGTATGGTATCTTCAGCAATAGAGTCTTATCATATAGTTATGGAGGAAAACCAAGGGCAGTGCCAACAGCCTGTATTTTTTTTTGAGACATCTGGGTGTTTATATTAAAAATTTGAAAGAATATAAACAAATTTTTTCCATGCTTCTCCTCAAATATAATACATTTTTTAATGGCCAAAAGGACTCCCAAATAGTAACCCAGCAGAGAACTGGGAAATTGAACAGCAGAACCCAATCTTATCCAAAGGAATATTGACAACTGATTACCACTAGATGAGGAACAGCTGACCCCCCTAAAACAAAGACTTCTAGATAGGCTGACTAGATTCACCAGAAGGACAAGTAGTGGGGAATAGCTGGGGGTGCTGACAACACAGCAGACAGTAGCGGGGATATCAAAGTATAAGGGCAATTTTGAAAGAGAAGCATCTTAGCTCTGGAAATTGCTATTGAATATGTCAATGCTGTTGTAATGAAATGCCTCTTCTAATCATTGGTTTGTGAAATAAATAATTTTTTTAAAAATTGGCTAATATTGAGCCACACATGCCCATGTAAGTGTATCCATACATATGAACACATGTATGCACAGAAAGAGAGAGACTATAAAAATGAATGCTTTTAAAAACTCTATATAAAGAAACTAGTGCCTGTCATGATGGCACATGCCTATAATCCCAGTATTGGGAGGTAGAGGCAGGAGGATCAGGACTTAAGGAGGCCAGTCTGGGTTACATGACACCTTGTCTTGAAAAATAAATACAAAAACAACCTAAAAAAATTGTTGATTTTGTGTGTGTGTGTGTGTGTGTGTGTGTGTGTGTGACCCAGAACATCCTCAACCATCTCATTTAACTATACACCCACTTCCCAGATAGCACCCTCCCATAGCCTCCCTCCCCCAACTAGAGCCCTTATACTCTGATATCCCTGCTACTGTCTGCTGTGTTGTCAGCACCCCCAGCCATTCCCCACTACTTGCCCTTCTGATGAATCTAGTCAGCCTATCTAGAGGTCTTTGTTTTAGGAGGGTCAATGGTTCCTTATCTAGCAGTAATCAGTTGTCAATACTCCTTTAGATAAGATTGGGGTCTGCTGTTCATTTTCCCAATTCTATGCTGGGTTACTATCTGGGAGTCGTTTTGGTCACCCTGGCCAACAACTCAAAAGAAGGTATCACCTGTTTGGCATTGTTACTTGTTATGTAGTCTTTAGCTATGCATATGGACTCTTAAGAAATTATATTGGCCCCTTTAATCTTTGGTTATACTTTCCTTTTGGGTCTTTAAGGCCATACAGTTGGTCCAGATAAACCAATTTTATTTTTACTCTTAAAGTCGTTTGATGATCTGTTCCTCAGGGGTCACATGGGCTTGGGAGGAGCCCCTGGCTCCTTTCTTTTACCAGTTCCACCTATGTGAAGATAAGTCAAAGGTCCTGCTTGACCATGGTTGGCTTCCCTTGGAAATATGGAGGAAATGATTCCTCTGCGTTGACCTTTCTCTTTATAGACTGGACACTGGTCCAAGTCCATCTGGTGGGGTCTCCTCGGCCTCCTTGATCAAGAGGAGAGCTGACCCACCACCATTATAGGACATTTTGAGAAATGCTCATAGTCCCCTGGAACTAGTCGACCTAGGATGGAAAGGGGCAAAAAGTGTCCTTTATGTCCCTCTGACCAAATTATTATAGGCCTCAAAGTATGTCTGTTAAACACCCAAGAAGGTTAGTTCCACCAGTCTGGTAGTTTTAATTACTGTGTGTCATGTAGATAAATCTTGGGCAAAGACCAATTGTTCTCAGATAAACCTTACAGAGAACATTTATTTCTTGATCTTCTATGTATAATTTGTCAGTAGGTTGTAGGAGTAATATGCAAAATCTTTAATGGTACAACTCAAGAATCTGGAAAAGCAAGAACAAGCCAAACCCAAACCAAGCAGATGAGAAGAAATATGAAAACCAAAGCAGAAATCAATGAAATAGAGACAAAGAAACATTATAAAGAACCAAGGAATCTAAGAGCTGGTTTGTTGAAAGATAATATCAACAGACACTTAGCCCAGTTAACCAAAAGAAAGAACAAATAACCATTACAGCAGACATCAAAGAAATCTAGAACGTTGTAAGGGAATACTTTAAAACCCTATGCTCCACTAAGTTAGAAAATGTAAAAGAAATGGGTGAATTTCTAGATTCTACCAAACTACCAAAATTAAACCAAGAAAGGATCAACAACTTAAACAGACCCAAACCAAGTAAGGAGATTGAAACAATAATAAAAGGCCTTCTGATTTAAAAAAGCCCAGATCCACATGGATTCACAGAAGAATTCTACAAGACCTTCAAAGAAGAACTACAACTGCTTAAATTATTCAAAAACATAGAAACAGAAAGCACTTCCAAACTCCTTCTATGAAACTAGTATTACTCTAATATCGTGTGCTGGGTAATTTCAATTGTCAACTTGACACACATGGGAAGAGGGAACCACAGTATGGAAATTTCCTCTATGTATTGGCCTGTGGGCATGTCTGTGAAAAACTGACTTGATTGTTGAGTGATGTGGGAGGACACCCCTGGGCAGGTGGTCAAGCTAGTAAGCAGTGCTCTTCCATGATTTCTGCTTCAGCTTCTGCCTCCAGGATTCTGCCAAAGAGCCTTTCCTGGCTTCCTTCAATAATGAACAATGATCAAGACGTGTAAGCCAAATAGACCCTTTCCTCTCCAAGTTGCTTTTGGTCAGTGTTCTATCACAGCAATAGAGAAGCAAACTAGAACATACCAAAACCAAGCAGAGGAACAACAACAACAACAACAGCAACAACAGAATTCCAAGACAATATCCTTGATTAACATATATGCAAAAACACCTCTCTGTAAAATACATGCAAATTGCATACAGGCATATATTTTAAAAAATCAACCACCATGATCAATTTGACTTTGTTCTAGAAATTCAAGATGATTCAACATACATAATTCAATAAATGTAATAAATCATATAAATGGCCTTAAAGACAAAAATCACATGTTCATCTCAACAGATGCAAAAAAGACCTTTGACAAAAAAAACATTCATTTATGATAAAAGTCTAGCAAAATCAATGAGCCAACATAGACAAATCAATGAGCCCCAGATTCAAGTTGACTTTATTCCAGAAATGCAGGAATGGTTCAATATACATAAGTCAATAAATACCATAAATCATATAAATAGACTTGAAGGCAATACTTAAATTTTCCTCTCAATAGACAGAAAAGGGCCTTCAACAAAAATCTAACATGCATTCATGATAAAAGTCCTATAGCAAATTGGACTAGAGGGAACATACTTTAATGTAATTAAGGCTATATATAACGAATCCATAGCCAACATCATTCTAAATGGAGAAAAACTCGAAGCATTCCTATTAAATCGGGAATCAGACAAGACTGTCCACTATCCCCACTCCTTTTAGATAAAGTGCTTGAAACCCTAACTAGAACAATAAGAGAAGAAAATTGAAGAGGTACTGATTGAAAAAGAAGAGGTCACATTATCACTATTTGCAGATGAAATGATAGTATACATAAGAGATCTCAAAAATTTCACCAGAAAACTTCTAGAAATGTTGAACACTTTCAGATATGTGGCAGGATACAAAATTCATTTATAAGTCATCAGTATTTCTGTATATCAATAACACACAACCAGATAAAGAGACCATGGAAACACATTCACAATAACTTCAAAAATATCTAGGAATAAATCTAACCAAAGACATTAAATATCTCTATAAGAAAACTTTAAATCTTTGAAGAAAGAGACTGAGGAAGACACAAAGAGATGGAAAGACCTCCCATGTTCATGGTTTGGTAGAATTAATATTGTGAAATGGCCATTCTACAAAAAGCAATTTGTAAATTCAAAGCAATCTCAATCAAAGTCCTCATGACATTCTTCACAGAAATAGAAAAATGATCCTAAAATTCATATGGAGTCACAAAAGACCCAGATCTCCAAAGCAACCCAACCCTGAGCACAAAGAGCAATGCTGGGGAGATTACCACACCAAATTTCCAACTACATTACAGAATTAGCACCTTAAAAACAGCATGGTATTGGCACAAAAACAGACAGGTAGATCAATGAAACAAAATAGAAGATCCAAACATAAAAGAGAATACTGTTAGATGTACAGAAAAAGAGAGAAAACATCAAGGGGGAGAGAGAGACAGAGCTAGAGGGAGGAGAGAAAGATGAGGGAGTTTTTGAGCAGTTTCTGAATCTTCAAAAATTGGAGGCTACCATTTATATGCAAACTGGTGGGGATACATTTTATTTGTGGACTCTTGTCTTGTGTTTTATGATGTTACTGAACTTGCATTGGAAAAGGATCTAATGTCCACCAATGCTATCTTTATTTTATTAGCTTTGTGTGTGCTACTGGACTCTACTGACTCCTATTTTTGCCGTCTGTGGGCGGAGCTCATTCTCCCATCCTCTTAAGGCTTCCCAGGTGCTACCCCTCAAGGTGGCTAATATTCTACCTATGGGATTTCTCACCAGTGCATTGGGAGTAGGGGAAGCAACCACAGGACCATGATGTATATACAGGGAGGACTGCTTTCATACATTTCAAACCCCGGAAGTATTTAGCTCCTTAATAGAGGAATATAGCTATGAAAATCAAATATTCAGATAGGACCTTGAGGCCTCAGGATCTAAAGTGAATAGAAGATAGGTAGCCCCAAATGTTGGTCCACCTGCTAACCCAGGCTTAGAGCAGTCAATCCCTAAAGCTATTCCCAAATGATGAGGTTGGCTACTAATCACTGACACTAAAACACCCATTTTCTGTACACTTTACTGCCTGAGGCAAGTCTTCTGCTTCCTGTACTTTTAAAAAATATTTTTATTGAGTTTTTATGCACTTCATATAATAGATCTTAATCAAATTTAGACCCTCCCCTATCCACACACCTCCGTAGCTCACACACACACACTGTATTTCATGCATTCTGTCATATATCTTAACTCCTTTCCAGTCAAGCATTTGTACCCAGATGTCCCTTGGTGCAAGTTCAGCCACTGGGGTCTAGTCAGTCTACCTAGAGTCACTCCCTTGAAGATCTAGTGCCCCTTACCCCATAGTAATCAGTTGCCAATAGTTCTCTGGCTAGGATTGGGGATTTCCCCAGTTTTATGCTGGGGATTTTTTCTGATTGAGTCAGCATGGGTCTTATGCATGCTGTCACCATTGCTGCAAGTTCATATGAGCAAGTTCATAAGAGCACATTCCCAGAGGCCCAAAAACCTCTGTTTCTCTATGTTCATGCACCAACCCTGATCCTTACAATCTTTCTGCACCCTTCTTCTGCATTGGTCCCTGAGCCGTGGATGGGCGAGATTTAATAAAGGAGTCCAATTCAGAGACACACACTCTGAAGCCTCTTATTTTCTAAAACTTGGTCAGTTGTGGCCTTCTGTGTGCATTGCACTCTGTCATATGAAAAAACTTCACTGCTGAGAGTTGAGGGATGTATTTCTAGTCTCTCTACCCCTGTTTCACTATGTTCCATGAGCCTTAGGTGTCGAGGTCCCACTGTAGATGTGTCACCTAGGGCTGGGCATCTCTCAGATATATATTCTCTGTGAGTGACCAATTGTGGAACTCCATTTCTTACAGAAAGATGCTTCTTTGATAAGCGTTATATGGTATACTTG
Organism: Nannospalax galili; assembly: GCF_000622305.1. Taxonomy (NCBI): domain Eukaryota; kingdom Metazoa; phylum Chordata; class Mammalia; order Rodentia; family Spalacidae; genus Nannospalax; species Nannospalax galili. Next base: position 5,811,293 of record NW_008360327.1, read on the forward strand.
TCTGTAAACATAAGGATCCATATTTAGCATACAGTAAGAAATTTCATTTGTCTAGAGATATGACAGATACAGTGTTTTCTCTAGGATCTATGACCTCTCCAGCCATATGTATTTGGCAATATTTATAGTGCCACCCATGAGTTCCCACTCATTGAGAGAACTTTAAGTCTAATTAGACAGCTGTTGATTACCCCCTAAGTAAAAGTGCCACTACTGCACTGCTATAGTTTGTTGTCCTAGTCGTTGTGGTTATTGGGCTTTAGAGTTGGATTGGACCGTTGATTTTCTCCCACAGCAGCTTACATAGTATCCTCTAGAATTATGAGAACTAGTCTTCAGGGAGGGAGCTTCCAGGTCAATTCCAGCTCCATTGATCCAAGTCCTGTGTCTAAAGTACAAGCCTGTATTATTTCAGGAGTTTCTTGAACTACCCTGATCAACAACTTGAAAGGAGGTTTCTCCTGTCTGGCACTATGCTCCTTGTTATACAGCCTTTAGGTATACTCATGTACTCATATTCAGATATTGTATGTGTATTTTTCAGGGGAGTTAATACATTTCCCTAAGTTTTGTTTATCTCTCTCCTCTCTCTCCCTGTCTAACCTGCAGCCTTTTAACTTGTACTTAACTTGTACTTTTTAACTTGTTGGCATCCAGCCTTCTACTGCTCCACAACTGCCTCCCAGGATTGCCTCCTACACTTCTCACTCTGGGATTGTGGTAGTTTAATTCAGCCTCCCAAACTTGTGGTTGCTCCCTGTTCTCACATTCCTTAGGATAGCTCTATTTTCAACAATAGATTGCCTCTCGAGATGGCACCCAGCCACAACCCTCTGAGGCAGTCTGAGTCATATAGATTGACAAAATGGAATTCTTCTCAACCGCTGACACATCTGCTAGAAGAATCACTGTCTTGTCAAAACCTGTTTCTAAGGGCTACGGTGTCTCATGAGGTTAGGACTGCCAGTCTCTTTACATAGGGCCACTTGCCATATCTTCTGAATGAGACTTCTGGTTCTATTCTCCCTGCTTGGGAGCCACATGGCAAGAGTTGTGTTGAGCTTGGCTCCTTCCCAATGTATTGCCTGTCATATATTCAGCATTTTTCTGCTGTTCTAGCACTACCTTTGTGAATTGCTGAAGCCCTACTCTTTCTTATTTTAGAGTAAGTCTGTTACTTCTTATATAAAGTCTTCTTAACTGAGTCTCACAGAGGCAGCTTCTGGTTTGTGATCTTATCTGACAGTCTTCATTCTATGGATTTATTGATATTTCTGGTAGACTCTACTTGGGTCTACACAATATATCAGCATGTTTGTGAATCTGTCTGTTCATCATGATGATTTTTTTTCTAAAAGCATCTTTTGTCCCCCAAAATTTCTGTTTTATATGTAAAATACCATATTATAAATAATTCATTTCCATATGTTTGAGTGTGAGTATGAGAAAGTCAGATCAGTGAACTCTGACAGTAAGCAAAGAAACCAGAAGGCATTGAGAACATGATGAAAATAAAGACAAATGACTTTTGTCATTCACCTTGAATTATAAATGCCATTCACAGAGACTGGAGTTTGTAGCCAATAAACATTGTACAACTTTTTTTTCTTTTTATTGAATTTTTATGAATTTGATACAGTATATTGTGATCATATTTATATTTCCTCATCTATCTGCCCCCACCTTACTATCCCCTTCCCAGTTTCCCCATCTTGTGTGTGTGTGTGTGTGTGTGTGGACATATTAAGGAATATAGAGTCAAATTTGTGCCCTCAAATATCTTTTGGTATGGCTCCATCTACAGGAGCCTCATTAACCTGCCAAAACTCACACGCTGACTCTCCCCTTCCCAGTAGCCATCAGTTTCCAATAGTTCTTCATGTAGAGTTGGGGTTCCTTAAACGCTTCCCCGTGTCGATGCTGGGATTTTTATCTGGCTTGAGTTTAGGTGTGACTTAAGCATGTGTCACCATTGCTGTGAGCTCGTATGAGTAACTTCCCAGCTGTCTGGAAAAAAATATTTCCTTATGGTAATCCACCCACTTTGACTCTTACAATCTTTCTGTTCCTTCTTCTGTAATGATCACTGAATGTTTGGAGCAGAAGTTTGATATAGGTTGCAAAGTCAGGGATAAGCACTCTGCAGCCATTTATTCTCTGTGTGTTGGCCAGTTGCAGGTTTCTGTGTTAAACACCATCTTCTGCATAAGTAAGCCTCTCTCCTGAGAGTTGAGAGATGCATTAATCTATAGGTATAACAAAAACTTATTAGCAGTCACTTTAATACTATATCATTTAATAGAATAATAGTATTAGGCTCTTCTCATGACCTGTGGCCTGTCTAGCTACAAATTCCTAGGCCTAATATCATATAAAGAGGACTTTAAATATAATTAGAAAGTGATTGGTAACTCCCATAGTATTTGTGCCACCATTGTACCAGAGATCATATCTTGCCAGACCAGATATTGCTGAAGCTTGCAGGTTTCACAGCTGGGTAAGGTTAAGGATTCTTTTTATCTTCTGGTAGTATACATAATACCTTGCATCACTGTGAAAGTTATCCAGTAGAGACTAAGCTTTGAAGTCAGTACCATCTTGATTTCTCCATGTTTTTCTATTGATTGTGCATGTAGGGTCTTCAAAAAAAATTTAAGATATTGAAGAATGAAGTTGAAGAAGAAACCAAAAGATGGGAAGACCTCCCATGGTCTTGTATTGGCAGGATTACTATTGTGAAAATAGCCATCCTACCAAAAGCAATCTAGAAATTCAGTTCAGTACCCATTAAAATCCCAACACAATTCTTCACAGAAATTGAAAAAACTCTCAAATTTCATATGGAGCACAAAACTCCCAGGATAGCCAAAATAATCCTGACAATAAAAGAAGTGCTAGAGGCATTACCATCCCTGATATCAAATTATACTACAGAGGTATCGTAATAAAAACAGCAGGGCACTGACATAAAAACAGGTACATTGATCAGGGGAGCAGAACTGAAACACAGATTTAAGTCCATGCATTTACAGCCAATTTATTTTTGACAAGGGGATAAAAATACACATTGGAGAAAAGACAGCACATTCAATAAATGATGCTAATCTGACTAGATAATCACATGTAGAAAAATGAAACTAGAGCCTAATCTCTCATCATGCACAAAACTCAGCTCTAAATAGATCAAGGACATTAACATAAGACCTCATACTCTGAGTCTGATAGAGGAGAAAGTAGGGAATGTGCTGAAACTTATATGTGCAGGAAAAGACTTTCCTAGAGCACAGTCATTTCCTCCAACAGTTGACAGATGGGACCTCATGAAGCTAAAAATAATTCTGCACAGCAAAGGACACCATCGTGTGAGTGAAGGGGCAACCTACATAATGGGAAAAAACCTTTACCAGCTATACCTCTGACAAGGGTTAACATCTAGAATATGCAAAGAACTAAAGAAAAAAAAACTAAGCATAAAAAAACAAACAACCCAATTAAAAATTGGGACAAGGAACTGAAGAGAGAGTCCACTACAGATGAAACCTAAATGGCTAAAAGATATTTATTTAATGTTCGACAACTTTAGCCATCAGGGAAATACAAATTAAAACCACTTTGAGATTTTGTCTTACCTCATTCAGAATGGCTAAGATCCAAAAAGCAAAGAATGACAAATTTTGGCAAGGATCTGGAGAAAGAAGAACTCTTATCCATTGCTTGTGGGAGTGTATAGTGGGGCAGCCACTGTGGAAATCTGTTGAGATCCTTCAGAAAGCTCAAAATTGATCTACCATATGATCCAGCAATTCCGCTCTTGGCAATATGCCCAAAACAACTCTATACCTTACTAAAAAAATATCTGTTTATCCATGTTCATTGTTGTCCTTTTCATAATAGACAAGAATTGGAAAAAAAACTTATGTCCATCAGTTGATGAATGGATAATGAAGGTGTGGCACATACACACACTAGAAAATCATTCAGTTCTTAAAAAAAACAAAATTATTAATTTCTCAGGTAAATGGATGAAACTAGAAACAAGTATTCTGCATGAAGTAACCCAGATGCAGAAAGGCGAACGTCATATGTTCTCTCTTATAGCTGGATGCTAGCTTTGAAATCTGATATGCATGTTTCCACTTGAAAATCCAGAAAGCTCAGGAAACTAATAAATAGCCATTGGGGGGGTGCTTCCATGGGGAAGAGGAGGTAGACTGTGATGTAAAGGAGGAAAGGGGAATAATGCAGTAAATAGGGTTAAAGGGGGTAGGGAATAGGAAGTAGGGCCAATGAGGAAATATGGGGAGAGAAAACTAACAGCAAAAACAATTAGAAAAGTCCATTTAGAAACCTATCCTTAGAAGCTTCTTAAATTATATACATATAAATTATAAAAGAAGTTATCTTATAACAGGGGGACATTGCCCCTACTAGATACCATAGGCTAGCAAAGTAAAAGCCCAATGCCAGGAATGGACTTCTTCTTTTGAACCTGTTGACCATGGGTCCCACATATTCTCAATCAATACTGGACATTGCCCCTGCCTTTGGTTACCTACCAGATCTTAATGGTGAAATCTTATTGCTGAAGACACTATATGCATGAGCTCTAGAACAAATAAGAAGAAACCAAGCTTGTGCTGACTTCAAAGCCTAATCTCAACTGCTGGCTTTAATAGTGCTGGTACCAAACACTGATTTAAGGTTCATTTCATAGGTGAAGTCCATATTGGACATTAATATCAGGACTAGGAACTTGAGGCTAGACAGGTCATAGGCCACAGGGGAGAGCCTAATTCTACTAAACACAGTATTAAACTGACTCCTAATAACTTCTTGTTATAGACTAGTGTACCCTCAGTAGAGAAACTTCCTTATACAGCAGAGGGTGATTAACACAGAGATCCATAACTGGCCAATGTGCAGAAAATAAGAGGCTACAGAATGCTTATCTCTGAAATGGCTACCTGTATCGAACTTCTGCCTCCAAAGCCCCAGGGATCATTGAGAAAGAAGGTACAGAAAGATTGTCAGAGTCAGAGGTGGTGTATGACCACAAGGAAACAGTTTTCCAGGCAGCAGGGAAGTTACTCATGAACTCCCAGCAATAGTGACAGCCTGCACAAGTCACATCTAAGCTCAGACAGTGAAAATCCCAGCAAAGATTTGGGGAAGTGGGTAAGAAACACCTACCTTACCTCCTACAACTGATGCTTCTAGGAGCAAAAAGTCAGTCTCCTTTAAGGGTGAGACTCCTGGTAAGTTAACCAGGCTCCAGTGGATAAACACACTCCAAAGGGCATTTGGGGATACAAATTTGACTGCATAGGCATAGGGGAGGGTATCGAAGTATGATCAAAATATATTGTATGACATTCTCAAAAAAATCAATAAAAAAGGTTAAAATGGGGCAAGGAGCTGAATATAGAATTCTCAAAATATGAAATGCAAATAGTTGAGATATACTTAAGAAAATGTTCAATATCTTTAGTCATCAGGGTAATGCAAATTAAGACCATTTTGAGATTTCATCTTACCCCAGTCAGAATGTCTAGCAACAAAAAACATACCAGGACAAATGCTGACAAGGATCTGGGAGTGAAACTGGTGCAGCCACTATGGAAATCAGTGTTGAGATTCCTCAACAATATAGAAACTGATCTACCATATGATTCAGCAATACTACTCTTAGCAATATAACAAAAGACTCCATATCTTGCTACAAAGATACTTGTTCATTGATGTTTATTGCTGTTCTTTTCACAGTAGCCAAGAAATTCAGTCTACGTATCCATCAATTGATGAATGAATAATGAAAGCATGGAATAGTTACACAATGGAATGTATTCAACTGTCAAAAAACCATGAAACTATGAAATTTACAGGTAAATGGATGAAACTGGAACAATCACCCTGAGTGAAGTAACACAGATGCAGAAAGACAAATGTCATATTTTCTCCATAGCTGGATACTAGCCTTGAATTCTTAGATATACGTTTCAACTGGAAAATCCAGGGAGTTCAAGAAACAAATAATTGGCGATGGGGGCTGGAGGGCTTCATAGCAAGGGAAATAAAAGGCAGTGATATAAAGGAGTAAAGTGGAATAGAGTAGGAAAGGTTAATTGGGGTGGAGATGGAGGGCAGGGCAGAAGAGGGGGTATGGGGAGGAATAATTAACACTAAAGGCTCTTAGAAAATGCCATATGGAAATCTACCACTGTAGAAGCTTCTTAAAGTAAATATGTATACATTATAAAAAAGAGATTAAAAGGAGTTACTTTATGACAACGAGACATTGCCCCTACTAGAGACCATAGGCTAGAAAAGTAAAAAACCCAGTGCCATTGGTGAACTCCCTCTATTGAAGCTGTTGATCAGGGGTCCCACAGACCCTTAAACAATACTGAGCATTGCCCCAATCTTGATAACCCACAAGAACTTGGTATTAAACCATTGTATACCTTTTGGGACTGGAGAGCTGGCTCAGCAGTTAAAACCATAGGCTGCTCTTGTAGTAGACCCAGGTTCAGTTCCCAGCATCTATCTGGTGGCTAACAACTGTCTATAAATCTAGTGCCCTCTTCTGGACCCATGTGCATTGCATGACACAGGTGCATTTACACACATGCAGACAAAACATTCATACACATAAATAAAAATTAAAAACAGGAACACCACACCTTTTGATGAACAAACAGATTGATGACAGAGGGAGCTCTGGTGTGCCTAGAGTGAGAACTCTTGTAAGCATTTTGAAAAATATGAGACTTAGAACTTACAGATCATAGTCTTGACTTAACCACAAAGGAACAAACAGTAAAAAACAAGCAAACAACCACATCCTGTTTAGCTGGGAACACAAAGAAATAAGAATAAGACCGCGGGAGTCATTTGATTTCGCTTTCTTTGGTCTCAAAATGAAAGTTGCACTAGGAGAAAATTATGAGAAAACAATTCTTTCAAATGACACAATACTATAAAAAATTGCATATTAAATTTAATTATAATTCTAGTAAAAGAATAAAGCCTTCAATTTCTATGAATTTACATTTAAATAGTGCTACATCCAGCATGGCAGAGGTTCAGAGAATCCTTGAAGAGGGAATGTATAACATGAAGGAAAGAAACAAAGCTTATTTAGTATCTCAAGAGTCTGGTACCAGGAGGCTTTCTGATGAGGGAAGAGAGGCCCTGGGTTCCTGTCCCATTATGTATTTATTTCCTTAGCTTACATAAATAAAACAAACAGAGACCATTACTCAGTGCAGAAAATCTTGTGAAAGCTTCCTCAAGACCTCTTGGCATGCTATTTTAAAACAGAGAACTTGTTTGTTAAGAAAGAAACTAGTTAAGCATAACAAAACTTATGACCTATGGTTAGAGTGCTCTTCTCTTATCAAATCTGTGTTCCTTTATCTGCCTCAGTACTGTCTGTGCAGCTTTACACACGCGTAAACATCCTTCACTACAAACACTTTTGTGCTTAGTCAACTAAGCTTTCAGCAGCATTCAGGTAAACCAGTTGTCCCCAACAAAATGGGCTATTTAACGTGAAAGCAACCCCTGCAAGAAATATCTTATAAGCACAAATAAGAACTATAAAGTGTCTAGAACTTGAACTGGTTTATATAAAATAACACCACACAGATATGTAAAACAAGCCTACAAGTTTTCTAATATGTGAATTTGGTTTTGAATCTAAGCTCAGAAAGAAATTAGACAAACATGAAGTTCATTCAAACTAGCTCCACAGACACTACCATTTTAGAGGGACACATTTTTTGTAAGTGTAAATTTATAAATTTTATAATGTATTTATGTGTTTGTTTTATATATATATATTGAATTTCTATTCATGTAGTAAGATCACATTGTTTCGATGTTCAAAGAATGATGTTCAAAATGTTAAGAAATACAAATTGATATACTGACCTATTTTTAACCAGTTTCTAAATTTTCATTTAAAAAAATTAAGTACATTTTTTGTATCTTTGTTTTGCTGTCATCAAAACAAGAAATATCACAGAGTGATCACAAGAAAAGAAGACAGGCTAGAGAGACAGTTCAGCAGTTAAGAGCACTAGCTGCTCTTGCGAGGACCCGGGTTCAATTCTGAGGACCCACATGGAGGCTAACAACCATCTGTAACTCCAGTTCCAGGGAATCCAAAGCCCTCCTCATGACAGGGTTGCACCTGCCTACATGCAAACAATACACGCATACAGATAAAGTAATAAATAAAATATATTCTTAAAAAATAAAGATAGCCTGAGAGGGTGGTTTGGACCTCCATCGGGGTAGTAGCTCAGACCTCAGCAGACCACCAGAGAGTGCTGGGCTCTGGCCTCCCTTTGGCCTCCAACTACAAGAGGGCCTGAGAACCCAGGGGACAACCTCACAAACCCCCCCCCCAGAGCCTGCCTCCACATGGTGATGAGCTTCATCTAATTGCACCATACCATCCCCTTACCTGGGATTTTGTGAGGCCCCTCCCAAGGCCCCAGAGCAGATCTGGCTTTGGTAGGTTAAGGCTGGCATCTCAGCAGACTGCCAGAGAGTGCCAAGTTCTGGTCCCCCCTCTGGCCTCCCTCTGGCATAGGGTTGACAATACACAGGACTGACTGAGAGACCCTGGATCCTGCCTCCACATCGTGAAGGAAGCCTGAGTGCACCTGACTGGAACCTGACTTGGGCTTCTGTGGGCACCCATGATTGGCTTATCTGAAGCCATCAGTTCCCTCCAAAATAAACCAGAAAGAACCTGAACCCTGTACCAACCAACTCTACATAACCAATAAAGAAAGGATCTAGGCAACTGGATAATACAAACAGAAGCATACTTCAACTTAATTCTCATATCAGAATCATAAACAACAAAAGAAATTCACATGCCAAAACCACAGCAAAAGAATAATAAAATTGAAAGCCAAAATACTATGTGCCCAGTAAAGCCCACCAATCCTGTAGAAGAGTTTGATAAGGAGAACCCCCTAGAGATAACGCAGGACACTGAATTTAAAACAACAATCATAAACATGATCAAGGAACTCGAATAATTTAAAGAACACACAAACAAATCAAAGAGCTAAAAGAAGGTAGGGATAAACTTCCAAATGAATTCATAAAAGAGATAGAAGAAACATTGAAGAAAACTCAGGCAGAAATGAAGAAGGAAGTGCAAAACGCAATAAGCCACTTGAAACAACAGGGGAAAGCCTCACCTCTAGAATGAACGAAATAGAAAACAAAATATCAACACTGGAGGATAAAGTTGAAGAATTGGACCACTCAAGCAAAGAGTGTGGAAAATTTTTAAAAACACAGGAATGAATATGCAAGAGATGTGGGACACCATGAAAAGACCAAATCTACGGATCATAGGAATAGAGGAAGGAGAAGAATTTCAGGTTAATGGTGTTAACCAGATCTTAAACAGGATTGTAGAAGAGAATTTCCCAAAATTAAGGAAAGACATCCCCATACAAGAAACGCATAGAACACCAAATAGGATCAGAAGAGAAACTCCCATGACATATCATAGTAAAACCACTAAATGCACAGAACAAAGAGAGAATACAGAAAGCACCAAAAGAAAAACAAGTCACATACAAAGGAAAGCCCATCAGAATTACAGCTGACTTATCAATGCAAACTATGAAAGCCAGAAGAGCCTGGACCAAGGTATTTCCAGTTCTACATGACAATAGATGCCAGCCCAGAATACTATACCCAGCAAAAAATGTCTATTATAGTTGAGGGGGAAAGAAAAATCTTCCATGACATGAATAGCCTGAAAGAATACATGTCCACAAAACCAGCCCTTCAAAGAATATTTGAAGCAATACAGAGAGCAGAGAGAGAAACAACTATACATTGGGGCAACAAAAGAAAATAAGCCAAAATATAATCTAGGAAACGCACAATTACACAGAGAACACAAACAGCAATCAAAATGATGGCAACCAATACACACCTTTCAATAATAACCATAAATATCAATGTACTGAACTCCCCTATCAAAAGACACAGGCTAAGTGAATGGATTAAGAAACAAAATCCATCTCTTTGCTGTCTGAACGAAACCCATCTCACCTTCAAAGACAGGCATTATCTTAAGGTAAAAGGATGGAAACGAATATTCCAAGCAAACGTCACTAAGAAACAAGCAAGGGTTGCAATTCTAATATCTGACCAAATAGACTTCAAAGTAAAACTAATCAGAAGAGATAAGGAGGGTAACTTTATTCTGATCAAAGGAACAGTTAACCAAGAAGATATTACAATCCTTAACATATATGCACCAAATTCTGGTGCACCCAAATTCATAAAAACAGCACTACAGAACTTTAAGACACAGATTAACCCCAATGCAATAATAGTAGGGGACTTCAATACCCCACTGACTCCATTAGACAGGCCAACTGGACAAAGAATAAGCAAGGAGACACAGGAATTAAAGGATACCATACATTAAATGGACCTAACAGACATCTTAAGATTATTCTACCCAAGCACCAAGAATACACTTTTTAATCAGCACCTCATGGAACTTTTTCAAAAATTAACCATATACTGGGCCACAACACAAACCTCAACAAATATAAAAATCTTGAAATATTTCCGTGCATTCTATTGGATCAAAAAACAATAAGGCTCAAAACAAACACTGGATGAAGCTCTAGTCACTACATGAACTCATGGTGATTGAACAACACACTTCTAAACAATAAGTCGGTCAAAGGAGAAATTAGGAAAGAAATAAAAGAGTTCCTGGAATTCAATGAAAAGGACACTACAACACAACGCAACCTCTGGGACACATTAAAAGCAGTCCTAAGAGGAAAGTTTATAGCTCTAAGTGCATAAATTAAAAAACTGGAAAGAGCGCAAATAAATGGCCTAACACTGCAACTCAAGGCACTGGAAAGGCAAGAACAAATGAAACCCAAGCCCAACAGAAGAGAAGAAATAACAAAAATCAGAGCAGAAATTCATGAAATAGAAACAAAAAAAATTACAAAGCATCAATGAATCTAAGAGCTGGTTCTTTGAAAAAAATAAACAAGATAGACAGACCCTTAGCCAAGTTAACCAAAAGAAAGAAAGAGCAAATCCAAACCAACAAAATCAGAAATAAAAGGAGAAACATCAGATGGAAACATCAAAACAGACAACCAAAAGAGTGAAACCATTATAAGGGACTATTTTAAAAACCTATACACTACTAATCTGAAAGTCTAAAAGAAATGGATGGATATCTGAAATCATGGGAACCTCCAAAGTTAAACCAAGAAAAGATCAACAGTTTAAACAGACCCATAACACATGAGGAAATTGAAATAGCAATACAAAGCCTCCCAACTAAAAAAATCCCAGGCCAAGATGGATTTACAGTAGAATACTACCAGACATTTAAAGAAGACCTCTAACCAATACTAAATTATTCAAAATGATAGAAACTGAGGGAGAACTCCCAAATTCCTTCTATGAAGCCAGCATCACTCTAATACCCAAACTGGTAAAGACACAGCCAAAAAAGAAAACTATAGACCCATATCCTTAATGACCATAGATGAAAAAATTCTCAACAAAATACTTGCAAACCATATACAGACACATATCAGAAAGATCATTCACCATGATCAAGTAGGCTTTATCCCAGAGATGCGAGGATTGTTCAATATATGGAAGTCAATAAACATCATTACTCATATAAATGGACTCAAAGACAAAAACCACATTGTCATCTCAATAGATGCAGAAAAGGCTTTTGGCAAAATTCAACATGCATTTATATTCAAAGTCCTAGAGGGAATTGGACTGGATGTAACATACCTCAACATAAGTAAAACTATATACAACAAACCCACAGCCAATATCATTCTAAATGGAGAAAAACTGAAAGCATTCTCATGAAAATCAGGAACCAGACAAGGATGTGCACTCTCTCTACTCCTTTTCAACATAGTGCTTGAAACTCTTGCTAGAGCAGTAAGACAGGAAAAGGAAATTAAAGGAGTGCTAATTAGAAAAGGAGAGGTCAAACTACCACTTTTTGCAGATGATATGATATTATACCTAAGAGATCCCAAAAGTTCCACCACTACACTTTCAGTATAGTGGCAGGTTATAAAATCAATCTTCAAAAATCAGTAGCCTTTCTATATACCAATAACAAGCAATTGGAGAAAGAATACAGGGAAATGTTCCCATTCACAATTGCTGCAAAAAAAATTAAAATATCTTGGAATAAACCTCATGAAAGACTCCAAAGATCTCTACAATGAAAATTTTAAATCGTTAAAGAAACTGAGGAAGACACCAGGAGATGGAAGGACACCCATGTTCATGGATTAGAAGAATTAATATTGTTAAAATGGCCATGCTACAAAAAGCAATGTATAAATTCAATGTAATTCCAATAAAAATCCCCATGACATACTTCACAGAATTAGAAATGTGTATCCTTAAATTCATATGGAGGCGAAAAAAAAAAAAAAGACCCTGGATAGCCAAAGCAACCCTGAGCACAAAGAACAATACTGGGGGGATTACTATACCAGCTCTCAAAGTATATTACAGAGCTATAGTCATAAAAACACATGGTACTGGGACAAAAACAAACACATAGATCAATGGAACATCATTGAAGTTCCAAACCTGAGTACACGCAATTTCAGCCACCTGATATTTGACAAAGGTGCCAAGAACACACAATGGGGGAAAGACAGCATCTTCAACAAATGGTGCTGGCAAAACTGGATCTCCACCTGTTTAAAAATGAAACTAGATCCTTACCTTTCACTTTGCACAAAAGTCAACTCCACATGGATCAAAGACCTCAATGTGAAACTGGAAACTCATTGGCTTTCTGTATCGGGCCATTTCCCGTCAGCCATATCTATGTCTTTTGGCAGAACACAGGTTTGCCTCAGCCTGATGTTTCTGGTGCATTTGCAGTGTGCGTACGCTGGTTGTTCAGGCCGCACTTCCTCCTACAAGCTTCTGTACAGAAAAAGAAATAATCAAGAAAGTGAAGAGAAAACCCACAGAGTGGGGAAAAAATCTTCACCACTGACACATCTGATGTTTAACATCCTGAATATACAAAGAACTCAAAAAACAAAGAAGTGAGAAACCAAATGACCCAATTAAAAGATGGGCTAAAGATCTAAACAGAGAGTTCTCAAAGGAAGAAATAAAGATGGCTAAGAAACATTTCAAAAAGTGTTCAACATAGTTAGTAATTAGGGAAATGCAAATTAAAACCACCCTGAGGTATCACCTTACTTCAATCACATTGGCTAGGATCAGACCCAGTTATATTGCTCTTTGGCATATATCCAAAGGACTCATCCTATTATAGGGACACTTGTACAACCATGTTTGTTGATGATCTTTCCACAGTAGCTTAGAGATGGAAACAACCTAAGTGCCCCTCAACTGACGAGTGTTTAACAAAAATGTGGTATATTTACACAGTGGAGTACTATTCAGCAGTAAAGAAAGACAAAATAATTAAATTTGCTGGTAAATGGATGGATCTAGGAACAGTTATACTAAGTGAAGTAACGCAGACTCAGAAAAATAAATGAGGTATGTTCTCCCTCATATGTGGCCCCTAGCACCAAATCCTTTTAAATTCCAGGTCGTTTTAATAAGATGATGATATACAGCAGTCCTTTCTGTTTGAAATAACTACCATCATCACGACTTCGGCTGAGCCTGACTGCTAAACATAGTCACAATTGAGCTTGTTGACGGTTGTGCTCATTCATCAAAGGAGTGCCAAGCAGGGTCAGCGGACCCTCACCAGAATATCTAGCCACTCTTTCCAGCCACTCTTCCCAGCCAACTAGTCCAGCCTTGAAAAACAAAAGAAAAATGAGGAAGAACCCAATAGAGGGATGCTTTTGGAAGCCCTTGTCAAGAAACTCCAATGGACTTTCATGAACATTTGAAAATTGAACAGTTCTGACTTTTTTCTAGTTCTCTATCTAGAACTTGTAATGCTCTTTACTCTTGCCTTTACTTCTCCTTCACATCTCCCATTTTATAATTCAAGGACTTTCTTCTCCCCTTAGAGGCAAAAGTTATGCAATTTGGGAGTCTTTTAGATAGACTCACTGAAGGGGTACTCCAACTGCCACCCCCTGTGTCCCTGATCAGCATGGAAGAAGCCAGACGACCAGCATCCCTATTCCCTATTGGCAATTTGGGTAACCCCTTCAGAGGATGGTGTGATAAGAATAAGAGGTAGGAACTGGCTAGGCAGTTAGGGTAAAAAGACCCCAAAGAAATATAGCCAGTTTCTTGGCTAAAAGTCAAAATGTCCTTAGGCCTGTTAGCAACATACTGTGTTCCAAGGCCAAAAATCGTCAAACATATTTGGAGCTTGTAACTAATACTTAAAAGATTTTAGGGTTACCACTTCAGAGGAAGAAATGTTGGAGGGGATGGAGTGGGCACGGATTTGATCAAAACACCTTATGTGAATGTATGAAATTCTCAAAGTTTTTATTAAAAAATTAATTAAAGACAGAAAAAGAGGAACAGAGGAAAACAAAGAAAAAGACTGGTAGCTTTGCCATGAAATCTGCCACTTCCTGCACAAACCATGTAGCGGTAGTGTTCACTCTTTTAAAATCCTTAGTCTGAAGCAACATCACTCTCCTGCATGTGATTTCATGTGGTTTCTTTGGGACAAATTATCCAAAGTGACCCTGGTAGAAAACAAAAAGGCCGAAGTTCTTGAGGACAATTCCATTATTTACTATCTGGCTGCTTTACCCGAAAACACCGAGGTTATATGGACCAAGTTAACCTAATTATTAGGAGCTAACATGTTACTTTATCCTGCACAGATTCTTTGAAGCCTTTTTCCCACCTGAGAAACAGTGGCTCACTAAGACTATGGTTTGCTTAATAATGGCAGACAAACATAAGCCCTTTATGCATCAGAATAAAAATAGTGAATAAATTTCATCAGCCACAATTCCATCTGAAACTAACAAATGCCAAAACTGTGAATATGTACAAACTTTTAACTAGAAAGCCTGCTATTCACTCTGCTTCCTCAATGTAACTACAAATATTTAATTGTCTACAGTCTTGAGCAGCATTTGGATTAGAAATATGGATGGTAGTGTAATGTGGTTCCAACAGTGATATGCAGAAATAAGTATATGGGTGCACTAAATCAATGTCTCTGTGCCTCCCCGCCACACACACACACAGAAACACACACAGACTCACAGAAACGCATATGGTAAGATAAGTTCACATTATTTGAAGTTAAATATTTACATTACCTTAGACAATTTTATCTTCTAGCCATAATTCTTTTTTTTTTTTTCTTCGAGAGCCCTAAACACCTAACTAAAAGATCTGGATTTCTACACTGACATAGGTATACAGCAAGACCCAAAGAGAATACAAAATAATCTGTAATTTCTCTTTCTCTGCCTTTGCCTAACACATGAGCTAGGGAACACAAACAGTAGCCCAGGATTCACAGAAAAAGTGATTGCTGTCATTTCTTTGGATTTTACATGTTAATTGCATTCTTTTCCATATTTGGTTAATTTGGGAACTCAGGTTTAAGGCTAAAAATTATGTCTGCATTAAGACTTGCCTCCATATTTCACTGTCTTTTGACTTTTGTGGTCATTTTAAAGACATTTGTAGAGTTTCACCAAGCATTCGCAACTCTTAATTAGAATAATGTGCACATTCAAATAGAGCCTGGCTTCCTAATAAATCTGAATCCAGGCTGAACCTGCTTGAGCAGTTTCCAGATTTGCTGCAGAACACTGCCATCAAGTGTAGAGCTGGAGAGGCAATTTGCAGAGATGATTTCAATGTGCATGTGACAACAGAGTGATGTCTTCACATATATTAACCCAAATATGTTAATTTTTTGATGTTTCAGCAGATACCAAATGCTTTCTGAAAAAAATTTAAACAAAATCTTTCATTGCTAAGGCCATTGTACCTTTATTTCAATCTTAAAGATGCCACATTGATGGTAAGAGAGAGTCATAGACAATGATTCGCCCCTTTATTTCAGTTTTGACACATGGAAAGACAGGTATGAATGGACAGACACCTGCTGCCTTTCCAGAGTGCTCTGAATGACCATATGGAAATAGAGTCCTACAGGCTCCTGGGACCTTGCTCATATGAACCTATAGCAATAATGGCAGAAGACCCATGCAAACTCAAGCAGACAAAACCCAGCACAGAACTGTGGAAATGGGCAGCAGGCCCCAATCTTAAGTGAAGAATTATTGGCAACTGATTGCCGCTGGGTGAGGCAGAGCTGATCTTCCTAAAGGGAGGGATTATAGTTAGGCTAACTAGACCCCAGTGTATGAACTTATACTGAGGGACATCTGGGGCCATTAATTTGACACACTAAGCTTTAACACAAATGACATAATGTATGAATTCCAGTTGGGGGGGCTATGGGAAGGGCCAGTGGGAAAAGGGACATAAAGATAAATAAGATGTTCTGTATGAAATACACAAAACTTCAATTAAAAATTTACAAAAAGTTATTTTATTTTTATTATTGTGCATGTATATGCATGATGTATCTGCATGGATAACTGTCCCATGGCAGGTGTGTACAGGGTAGAGGACAAGTTGCACATCCATTTCTCTCCTTCCATTTTTACATGGGTTCTAGGGGATCAAATACCGATATCCAAGCTCGTATAGCACACACACCACTACCTGCTGAGCCATCTTGCTGGCTTCAATTTTTCTTAATTTAAAGAATTTTAAGTAAAATATCTCAGGTCTTTAGATCTCTGGTTAGGAAGTGACATGCAAATCTAGAAGACTAGATTTGAGGGAAAATCTTCTGACTCATATCCAAATACTCATTTTCATCATGTTAATAGATATGAATGCATCACTTTCCAAAGCCTTTGGAATACCTATAGACAGGACATGTGAAAACAAGCTTGCTGGATTTGGTTAAATGATATAGACATATTAATTTATTAAAAGGAAAATTACTTGGAAAAATAGCCAAAATTAGAGTACTTAGGATCTGTTGGATGTATAACAACAATTTTAAGTAAAATTATGGGTATCAAACTCAGAGAAAACATTGAGCACATGGCAAATTGATGTTTACCTAATATTTCTTCAGGCTGGTCTTGCCTACTGATTGCATGTTGTTTTGTTCTCAAAGCTGGAAGTTTGCAAAATTCATTTGAATTACAGTCTAATATTTTAAATACATTATGAAAAAAGCAAATAGAATCAATCTTCTTAAATGATGGCAGCATGGAATCATAATGGTTAGTTCTCTGCCAGCTTCTTCACACACATTTGACTTAAGTACAAAACCATTTGTTTTAGGTGGTTT
This sequence comes from Nannospalax galili, assembly GCF_000622305.1. NCBI lineage: Eukaryota > Metazoa > Chordata > Mammalia > Rodentia > Spalacidae > Nannospalax > Nannospalax galili. The sequence continues at coordinate 5,828,673 of NW_008360327.1, forward strand.
CAGATAGTTTAAGCCACTTACTCAAATATATACTAGATATTTGGTTAGGGTTATTTTAATCAGATTTTAACCAGATACCTAGATGCACCTGATTCCACTGTTTGCATTAAAGAGCCTGTGTGATTATATAAACTTATTCAGTGTACATTGTTTGAGCTAATACAGATAAGGGTGACAATTATTAAAAACTATCTAGACCCAGGTATGGTGGCACATGCCGTTAATTCCAGCTCTCTGGAGGCAGAGGCAGGCAATCTCTGTGTGATAGAGGCCAGTCTGGTCTCCACAGCAAGTTCTAGACCAGCTGGGGCTACAGGGGACCCTGTTTCAAAAAGACAAAAAATATTAACTATTGAATAATGACTTAGACATAGTATTTTCTAACAGTAGTCTCTTATTTTCCTTCACTGATATAAAAGGAATTCACATATTCTAGAAAACCAAATGTTAAATGCTCCTTGAAATATGCCTCAAGTATTCATCTTACGATTTGTTTTTTACTAATTTCATATCATTCTGATTATTTTGATACTTCATATTTAATTAATACTTTATTAAATTGTAAATTTACAGTTATATTCTAATATGAACTATTAAATATTTATAGAGATCAGTCTGCCTTGTTTTCAAGTTTCTGGAGTAAAAGAACTCAGTCTCGTCGAAACTTTATTTCTATCAAGAACTAAGCAGACAGACTCAATTGCCTCTCTGAGAGCTTTCTTTGGTGACCAGTATTTAAGTCCATACAACTGATAATGTTATGTGAGTAAAGGAACAGAAAGCTATGAGTTCTAATCCATATTCCTCTTAAATAATTACACTTAGATAAATATTACAATTTTATTCGATCAAAAACAAGGAGTCTGCCAAGTGAAGATTATAATAAAAGTGTGTTTCTATGTGATTTAGAAGTGAAAAAGGCAGTCAAAAACTGACAGCATCTAAGCAATGAATTCTGATCCCAGCATCGTCGAGACAACTTGGCAAGCAGAATCTTGAAGGAATAAAATAATGAGTAGAGGAGTGAAGGAATTTGGAGTTATTTTCTGTTTTTTTCTCTAGGTGAAATGTGGACTACACTTCTTAATCAATTGGCCCCAGTTTCCTTATCTGTAAGGATACTACATATTTGCAACCCGTATCATGAGTGATGAAAAATAAATGGGATAAATGATAACAAGAATTAAAAGTTCACGCCAACACTGAGGACTAATAACCCTCAGGCAATACTGTGTATAGCTCTGTTTTCTCCTGGATTCTGTCTGTTGTCTTCTCACTCAGTAGCTGGTTTAAGTTGTGATTTCACCATTTTAAAAGAATCTCAGTATACAGCCCCGCTGTCACACTATTCACTAATAAAGTGGCTCTTGAGCTCAATGAGCAAAGAATAGCTGCCCCATTGTTCATTATCACCTGTCTGTCAAGCATTTAACAAATAGATAATTACCAGCACAACCACTGATAGGCTTGACTAGGAAATATTTGAGAAACAAGGCCTATCATTCTGAAGATGTTTTAAAAATGTTATTTTACCAATTACAAGCAATGTCATGACCCAATCTCAATATAAATATGTGCTTTTGATATGTGCATTTACATGTAGTTATTATAAACTATTTTATAAAGCGGTAATAAGACGGGTCCTACTTATAGGACTACTCCATAGAATTAACTACAAAACCCATGTGATTTGTGGTATGAGTTCTAAAATTTGCTACTAAGTGTTGCTTTGGACTAGCTAATAATGCCTGTGGGTTGTGAACTAAAAGTCATTTATAGCAGAGAAGGAGCCAACCTTCAAATAGCTTGTTCCCTTGCCCCCACCTGCTGCTTACTGTCAGATAGTGTGGTGATTTGGATAAGAAACATTTCCCATAGGCTCAAGTATTTCAACACTTTGTTCCCAGTCAGTGGCACTGTTTGGCGAGGTCATAGAACCTTACGAGGTGAGATCTTACTGGAAGAAGCATGCCACTGGGTGCAGGCTTTGAGAGTTCAAGAGAGCTGAAGATGTGATCTCTCTGTTTCTTGCTCCTGCTGTCCTACCTGACATTTGCCACCATGCTTATCCCTCCAGAACCATAAGCCCAAATAAACTCTCCCATAAGTTACCTTTGTTCATGGTGTTTTATCACAAAAACAGAGAAACAACTAACACAGATAGGATTTCAGAAAGGATCAGCTATATATTTTTTAAGTAGCAACACTTTTCTTTGATGGATAGAAAAAGATTGATTCAAGAATAGACATAATTCTTCCCTATAAATAGAGCCTAAATTTAGAAATATACATGCGGTTCTGATGAGTACTGCTTAAGGTTAGTGTGCCTCCAATATCCAGTAGAGAAAAATGAGAGCCTGTGTATTCCAGTGGCATATGTGAGACTCTGGTTGGCATTGGTACAGACTGTTCACTTCCTTCTCTATAATTCCACAGGATTGCAATCCTGCCAGGAACTGTGGTCCATGTACTTTTTGCCTCTGTGTCCTGTTCTGTTTTCATTCCTCCAAGTTGCTAGCCAGAACTCTTCAATCTGGATAATCTAGCTTATACAAAACTCTATAGCCTAAGAAATCCCTGCTGCTGTGCCTGCATTTAAGCTTAATTTGGGCACTGATGCCAAATAAGATCCCATACAAAGCTATAAGCCCTTGAACACTGCAAGTAAATCTAGCTTTTCCTCATTTGGTGACTTTAGCTTAAGTGCTTCCTTAAGTTACTTTTGCTCTAAACAATTTTTAAAACTTGTCCCATTCTTGAAATAACTCCCTCTTAGGTCCATACTATTATGAAGCATAAAAATAAATGAAAGCTGCCGGGCGTGGTGGTGCACGCCTTTAATCCCAGCACTCGGGAAGCAGAGGCAGGCGGATCTCTGTGAGTTCAAGGCCAGTCTGGTCTACATAATGAGTTCCAGGACAGCTGGGGCTACAGGGAGACCCTGTCTCAAAAA
>NW_008360327.1:5831800-5836696 GCF_000622305.1 Nannospalax galili
AAAGCTTTACTCACGGGTGGTTTTATACATGCTTACTCATCCCTGGCTCTGCTTGGAGACCTTCTTTGACTACCCGTTGCTAATGATTATTTCCTATGTTGAACTTCCTTGTCATCAGCCATCTAAGCCATCCATTGGAGCTGCAACCAATGCTCAGTTTGTGGTCATTGAGCTGTGGTCCTTAGCCTACCGATTCTATTTAAAAGGCTTCTGAAATGCAAGTACTATATATCAGAATTCTTTCTGTATTGAATTCTGCTTGTGATGGTGGTTATAAGCATAGTTCTTGTTACATGACAAGAACTGGGAAATAGCGTACACTGGGAAATAGTTGCCCACTCACAAGGTGTGCTTCATCTTCTGTACTGCAGTATTTCATCATTATGTCTTCTGTGAACTGTTGCTCTGGCTTTGAAGATTTCCAGATGCTCATCAGGACAATGTCTGGCTCTCTGTTCATTTTTTCCCTAGGAACTCCAGTTCAATAACAAATCTTGCTTTATTGGCCTTTAAGTAATTTGGACAGGGCCTATCATTCGCTTCCTTTTTCTCATACTCCCCCTAGGTGTTTTTGCTCTTTATAGACTTGATTTAAATGCCAACTAGAGAACTCAGATCTGCCAAAGCCTCAGCTACCTAGTAAAGATCACATTCTTCCATGGGACTCAGAAAAGTGACTAAAGTCCATATCAGTCCTAGGGTCTCCATTGAATCAACCTCTTTCTTAACTTTCCTATTACCGTCAGGCCTAGTGAACTGGAAAGCAAATATTGCCTTCTTTATGCCCGAGTCACTAATCAACACCTACCCTTCCTTTACTGTCTTCTGGTTATTCTTCCTGATGTTCATGAGGACTCAGCTGGTAGTAATCAAGTGTCCTTAGTAGCTCATGACTAAGTTCATCAAGAAATTATTTTCCCACATCAACTCATATCATGCAGCCTTTGTCTCAAGGAGGGACATGTAGCTTTTATTACAGTTTCTATGCTTCCACAACATTCAGCTCAATCTCATCTGCTCCCATGCCCCAAGGCTTCATAAATCAGGCTGTGGCAGGCTGTTTCCTTGCTTGTTTAAGTCTTTCCCAGTTCAGGCAGGTCATATGTTGACTACTTCCTGATTATCATATCAGGCCATTGGCTGTGGACCCCATCTCCACACTAAATCATGGGTTTTTTCTTCTTTTTCTGTATTAGAAATCAGACCTGAGGAGCTTCACTGTTTGATTCTTCCCATGAGTTCCATGTTTTTGGATCTCAGGAAGATCTCTTTTGCAGTTTTATCTTAGAGTGTCTTTCTGTTGTATTCTGGAAATAGTAAGAAACAGAAAGCCAACACCTCCATGTTCCCTTTTTTCCATTCCTTCTGCCAAATCAGAGGTTAATGCAGCCGATAGCACCTTCGTGCCTTTTTCTTACTGTAATTCCTCCCTTTGGGGGGAAATTCTTTCTTGGAAAACAGCTGAGCCTCCATTGTTATTGCCCACAACAAAGGCCATGAAACTGACACCACTGCCTGCTTACAGTCTCACCCCGTATGCTGCTTCCACGGATTCTGACATACTCTAAAGCAGCGGCAGTTTAAGGACATCCCCATCCTCACATAGTTGACATATTCATCAAAGAAGCCCGCCACCCATACCAGTTAGAGGAAGATGCCACCCTGAGAATCCCCCATGGGATCCTTATTACCATATGGTTTGACCTTTGTAGCATGTTTCATCACCCATCACAGGGACATACAAGAAGGCACACCATTCCATATCACATAGGGAGAGACGGCAATATCATGACAACTCCCCCAAAGACCCACCCTCACACAGATCAGCCTCCCTTACGTGTCTCAGCACTCATTACAGAACAGAAGCCAAGGGACAACTCCTCCTCAGCACAACTTTGGTTCTGTTAGTCCCAGTTTGAACACAGCTGTGTTTATGTCACTTTTCCTGGAGAGACTGGAACAAATGTCTATGCACTCTAGATGAGGCATCAACAACAAAGAAAAGAAACAATTCCGTCCACGTCTAATTTAGTAAACCAATGAGTTTATTGGGATTGTTCCTGTAAAAGTACAGGTGAGAGGTTACTTCCAGTAGCCTGAGTGACTCAAAAGTAGCACCATCACTGTAAAGCATAAGGGACTAGTCACAAAAGCTGCATTGCTGGAGCTCTCCACACAACTTGCAGGCAGCCTAGCCAATCAGACTATTTTCTCAGCAGTTGAACACTGTTTCTAAAACTTTGGAAGATCCTTGTGACTCTTGTGATTTTCAAGAGCTTCCTTAAGTCGTGTAAGCTTCATTTACTTTCTGGGCCTTGTGAGTTTCATTTACTTCCTAAGTCTTATGAACCTCTATCCCTCTAGGAGGAAACTTTGATTTGAATAGCTACACAATAGTATTTTTCTCTAAATAAGGCCTTAAAAATTACATTTACCATTAAGAAAGACTAAACTAGTTATTCTATTACTAGCAACCTTTTCATTTACATCCTATTTTACCTTATAAGTCAGTGTAGTTCCAATAAAATAATCTTTGTGAAAACTGAAATTATGAACAAAATTGAACATGAAAATTATTAGAATTTAATTTGGATCAGATATGCTAGTGACCTGGTTGTCCAAATCAGGCAGGCCATGTGATTCATCTCATCATTCTGACATCATCAGTTTCTAAAATGATACATCTTGAGTGTTGACCCCCATGACAGTGAATAAACATAATTACAACTGCCAGATTGACAGTGCTGTGAGCCAGATTATTTTGTCACTTATGTGAAGCCTATGGTTAATAAAAACTAGGAAATCAGAGACAATCCTATAATCTTATGTTGTAGGCAGGTGTCTAGGTGGGGTGAAAGGCTACATAAAGTAATTTTAACTTCATTTATATTTTCAAAGCATCTTCACAACTATTAAAATTCTGATGCTGATTCTGGTAGTGTGGTATGTGTGGGAACCTAAAGGCCCTACCTTGCAGAGGTCCAAGAGGAAGTTAGTAGGGCACAGCTTGACTTGTTTTAAAAGTCTGAAGGATACTTCTGCACTGCTGAGGAGTGTGTGATCAGCACATGACCATCCTTAAGATACACCCTCAGGGGGGGAGGGGGATTTCCAGATGCCTGTATAAGCTCTGTAACACCTGCAATAAACGAGTCCCTGTTTGACTAGGCTCCCCTCTGCGTCTGAATGTCGCCGGTACTGGGGGAGGCATGGGCTGCGAACGGCTGGCTTGCTCATCCCCAATCATCACTGCACAGGGTGGCTGGTTCGAACCCCCAGCAACTGGTGCCCAGCGTGGCAATCGAAGGAAGGTGAAAAGAAGAAAAGAAAGAAAAATGGATTGGGGCCAATCAGGAAGTTCGGGGTAAGCAAGACATGGCAATCGAAGGAAGGTGAAAAGAAGAAAAGAAAGAAAGAAAAATGGATTGGGGCCAATCAGGAAGTTCGGGGTAAGCAAGACCTAGAAAGATGGGTAATGAAATTAATAAGGTTGAGGACCCAAGGCTTAAAGTGCTGAGAGACATGCTTAAAAGCAAGGGATTGGATCTGTCAGACCAGGCAGCTCAAAAGGTTTGGGCAGAGGCTGTTCATTTGGCTCCCTGGCTACTTAGGGCTAATGTTTTTACTGGGGATACATGGGAATCATGGGAAGAGTTTGAGGAAGATCTCGGAAATGCAAGAGAAGTGAAACTAAAAGTGGCCAAAGTAACAAGCAGCACCTCGGCCATGCCCTGGCTGGCTTCGGGGCCTCCCGGGACCCATGAAAACAGGACCCATGGGTGCCTTTTTCAGAAGGGTGAGGCGGAGCAGAGCACAGGGGTTGGCAGCAAAAGCTGCCCACCTGACCCACCTTGAACTAAACCCGGCCACGGGACCACCCATGGGACCACCCCCTGGCTGGTGACTGCCAGCAGCCGCCGGGGGCATTAAAAACAAAACAAAAACCACTGTTGGCGGTGCACTGCAACTGGATCCTGGTTGGCTGGGAAGGCCTGGTTTGGGGAAGGTACCTGGGGGGCGGGGGGTCCAGTCCATTCCACCGGAGGCCAGGGATCCACCCCGCCCCAGAGTGTTAGAGCCCTGCTGGCAGCACCGCTTGCCGAATCCCAGTGCCTAGGGAGCCCTTAGTAAAAATCTACAATATTTTCACTGATGGAAGCAGATTTGGAGCTGCAGTGGTAGTATACCCGGGGGCAGATGAGAAACCAAAAAGTTATGTCCACACTTGTGATGGCTCAGCTCAATTCAAGGAACTCATGGTCATTGCTTTAGCATTAACAAAGTTAAATGATCCTATGAATTTGATTTCTGACGGTCTGTATGTAGTCAATCTTCTTCCAGAGCTATTAGGTTCTCATATCAGGTTGGATGGGAACACCATCACTCCCTTGATGATTCAGACTCTTACGCTCCTTAAAGAGAGAGACGCCCCTATTTTCTTACAGCATCTTAGGAGGCACCAAGGATTCCCTGGGCTTTTATCCCAAGGCAATGCAGAGGCAGACAAGGTGGCTTCCACCCAGGTCCTGTCATCAGGCCTGAATGAAGCTCAGGGGTTACATAACCTCACTCATGTAAGTTGGCGGGGACTTCATGAGAGGTTTCCTCAAGATCCCATTGAGGACCTAAAGAAGATTGTACATACCTGTAAGTTTTGTCAACCCTTCCTACATGTACCGCCTCTGCAACAGCCAGGGGTAAACCCCAGGCTACTCAAGCCCAATTCCTTGTGGCAGTCGGATGTCATACACTATGCTCCTTTTGGAAAACTTAAGTATATTTTTGTGTCCATCGACACATTCTCACATGACTGTTGGGCTACCGCTCATACAGGAGAGAAGTCTAAACATCCTCAGTCTCATTTTCTCCAGTGGTCTGCTTCATTTGGACTGCCCC
>NW_008360327.1:5836745-5848152 GCF_000622305.1 Nannospalax galili
TGGAATCCCAGTTTCAGAAGCATTGGGGACTTCAGGAGCAGAGACCCGAGGTACGGGTAAGGTGGAAGGACCCCATTATGGGGCAATGGAGAGGCCCAGATCCATTGCTAACCATGGGTCGAGGCTTTGGGTGTGTCTACCCTACAGGAGATTCAAACCCCATATGGGTGCCTGTGAAAAAACTTAAGTGGGTAGGCCAGGATCTGACTGACTAGCATGACGGTCCATGGGCAATAGTTCATGAGAAAAAATTCCTGTCTTTATTTATATCCATCTGAGGTGAAGGACCCAGTTCCCTTGACTTCATTGCCAGTCAGCCTCTTTGACAACTGGTTGATTGGCTAAAAGGTACATGGTCTCAGAAGTATTTCAATGTGTCCTATGCCATGACTTGCTTTGTTTCTCTTGATAATGCTTATCTTTAAGTGTCTATACCAGATAATTTGGTGACAGAGGACCCTTGGAACTGCCACGGTCCACCTCCTCATGATTATGGACCCCCCCCAGGAATATACCCCCTCCAGTTGCCCACACTTGGTTAATGGGCTGGCATTACCCAGGCAGCTGCCCTTAATCATGATGCATTTTTAGCCAAGGATGGGTAAGATGTCCCATGATAAGCACTCCTAAGACAGGACATGCACATGGCCAGGTGCAAGGTCCAATGATGGGCAAGGCTTGGTCAGAGGTGACACAACCTAAGACAGGCAAAATGCATAAGATTAGAGGAAGGAGATAGCCATCTCTCCTCAGGGAACCATCTATTAGATGGGTAACCCATGAAATAAACTCAGTCCAGCCTTAAAATCAAAATAAAAGGGGGAGATGTGGGGACCTAAAGGCCCCACCTTGCAGAGGTCCTAGAGGAAGTTACTGGGACATGGCCTGACTTGTTTTAAAAGTCAGAAGGATACTTCCGCACTGCTGAGGAGTGCATGATCAGCACGTGACCATCCTTAAGATACACCCTCGGGGGGAGAGGGGGATTTCCAGATGCTTTTATAAGCTCTGTAACACCTGCAATAAATGAGTCCCTGTTTGACTAAGCTCCCCGTTGCATCTGATTGTCCCTGGTACCGGGGTGGCGTGGGCTGGCAAACGGCACACTTACTCATCGCCAATCATCACTGCGCAGGGGTCGCTGGCTCGAAACCCCGCAGTATGAATTGGGCAGAACAAATTGAAACCTAGAGAAGATAAGGGTGATCCCTGATTTATGCAATCAATGAGTCAAGTGATTAGAATCTAAACCCTTGATAGGATGTTCTGATTGCACTTGACTACTTGTCACACTCCAGGCCTCAGACTGCAGGAATGATAGTGTTTCTAAGGTATTATGGTAGGATTCTTCTCTTTTGAACCCCATAGCTGATTCAGTTTTGCTTTGATCTCTCTGAACATGGGTGGAAAACATATTTGGGTTTGTTTGTTTCTTTTCCAAAATTATTTCCTGGAAGCTTGACATCTGCCAGAAATGTTTACGCTCAAAGGGATGTAGAGGACTGCTGTGAAATATTGTCTTCTGAATACAACAGCCGATGCTCACATCAACTCACAGTGGGTAGAATTGCCTGCACAAGGCCTGTATCAGATAAAGCCAGTCACCAGTCCAGCGTGGACAGAAGAAGGGCTCCTAAAGTCCCATCTACTGAGAAGCTGATGGCAATTGATGGCTATTGAAAATGGGAGAATCCTGTTTCTTTGGGGGTGTAACCCAGTGACAAAGGTAGTCTATGACACAGAGGACAGCCGCATACCCATTCACATATGGTCAGCACTAATTGGACTCAGGGGGGACAGAAGAAGGAAAAGGAAAAGAAAGAGGAAGAGGAGAAGGAGGAGGACAAGAAGAGGAGGAGGAGGAGGAGGAGGAGAAGGAAGACATGAAGTTAGGAGGAAGTTAGGTTAATGGTCCTTTGGGGGTGAGTTGAAGGTAAGGAGGGAGGTGGTGGTGGATGGATAAGGTCAAAGTATATTGTATATTTTATGGCATTTTCAAAGATTAAATTAAAATATTTTTTAAAGTTCCAGCCTTGCATTTCAAATATTTTCTTAAAATGTATCTGTGACATTATTTCTCTGGAGACTTAACCACTTGCCAAATTTGAAGAATGGATTGGTTTACTTTTCAACTGTTTTTAACTTGCTACAGAGATTTTAATTTGTATTAGATGAAAAAGTATAGTTTTTCCATTGTCCTATAATTCAAAAACTACTAAATGGACATTGTAAATGGACATGTAAAGACATCAAAAATATAAAAACAGCAGAATCATTTTTAATAATTTGTAAAGTTATTCATTTGCAAAAGTGACATTGACTATAAAGCAAATGCCACAGTCTCTCAACCAAAACATATTGCTGTGTGTTCAAAATATATTCCCACATCCCTGATAGTATTTGTTTTCATTTGTTTTCTTTTTGCTAAATCTATGCACTTTGAAGACATTGACTCCTGTTTAGCCATGATCTGTGCATGCAAGGGATTAAACAAACAATATCCATTGATGAGATTGATGCAAGTAAATAAATACATATTTTGTTTCTCAATTTCTTTTCAAATTTTTTGACAGAATAAACAAACTCAGTTTGTTAATTTCAACATGATTATAAAGAAAACACAATTATATCTTTCTGTAGTAATAATAATCTTAGAATCGCAGGCTATATGCTGCTAGGAGGCTGCCAGGAGTGGGAGAGACAGTCTCTTACAGGGATGGAACTCCTGGTAGGATGACCAGGCTCCAGGGGATGGACCCATCCTGAAGGACATGTGGGGACACAAATTAGACTCTACAAGCCATATTGTATATATAGTGGAATACCTTGAATTGGGAGGGAGCAGTGGAGGGAGGTGCAGTTAGGGGAGGGGATCTAAATGTCATCAAATTATATTGTATGAGATTGCAGGGCTTTTCAATAGAAAAATTTTTTTAAAAAGGAGAAAAGAATGTACTGATATGATCAGAACTGACATCTTTCAAAAACTCAATTGTTGGGGCTGGAGAGATGGCTAAGTGATTAAGAGCACTGGCTGCTCTTGCAGAGGACCTGGGTTCAGTTCCCAGCACTGACATGGTGGCTAACAACCCTCTGTAATTCCAGTTCCAGGAGATCCAATGCCCTCTTCTGGCCTCTGCAAACACTGCATGCATGGATGCACTTACATACATGCAGGCAAAAACTCATACACATAAAATAAAAAGTAAATAAAATTTTAAACTATGTAGTGACTGTATTCCAGAGCCCAGAATGGATACTGGAAAATGTTCTAAATATCTTGGAAGCTCCACATGATGCCAGATCACTCATCACTTGAATATATAGTCTTAGATACCAAAGAGCAGAAGTAGGATTGGTTCTTCTCATTATCATTTCTATTCACTCACTTGCAGAACATTTTCTTCTCATTTGTGTAAACTGAATTGGAAGTACTAACAAAAAATTCTTCTTTCAGAGAGCATAGCAAGAGTTGCAAATTACTTCAACCTGGACCTACCACCTGACTGTTTGCATTTCTTCAGTCTAGGAGGGAGAAAACCAAATAAAACAAGTTATTGTAACTGGTGGTAGTAGTTGATTTCAGTTACTCTGAATAGATAGTATTCTCGCCTTATAACAAGGTGAGAGAGGGTTCATCATGACAACTCTTGATATTCTCATTTACAGAGATAATGGTTAGTTGTGACAACCAAAGTCTAATAAGCAAGGAAATTAATTCTTGGTGGAAAATTCAAGTTCGACTTCATGCAAGCCTTCTGGGCCAGTTGAAGAGTTAGTTGGTCAAGGGTGGTGGACTCCTAGTTATGATTAAGGGAAGGAGAATATGATAAATATCAACCTGACTTTAGGTTCAGGACTATGTATCTTCAGTAAAGATTGTCATTTGTTTCTATCAACAAAATGCTTTGGATGAATTGCTTGTATTTTCATGCTTCCACTTTTTTTCTTTTTTCTTTAATTTTTGAGAATTTTTTACTGTATATTTTTATCATATTTAGACCTCCTCACCTATCTTCTCCCTCCCCTTAATAGCCCTCACCCAGTTTCATGTACTCATGTTTTATTAAGGAAAATCGAGTCAAATTTGTCTACCCCAAAGCCCTTCAGTGTGGGTTCATCACTGAAGCCTGGTTACTCTACCCACTGTTACACCCTTAGTAAAAACGGACTCTCTCTCTCCCAGCAGCTGTCAGTTTCCAAGATGCTAGGGTTGGGACTTCTTACCTACTTCCCTACTTGGATACTAGGATTTTGCCTGGCTTAAGTTTATATAGGTCTTGTCCATGCTGTCATCATTGCTGTGAATTCATTTCAGTAACTCCCCAGCTGTCTGGAAAACTCTTTTTCCTTGTGGTCACACATGACCTCTGACTCTTACAATCGTTCTGCCCCTCTTCTGCAATAATCCCTGAGCCTTGAGTGGCAGAGGTTGGATATAGGTGTCTATTCAGGGATAAGCACTCTACAGTCTCTTAATCTGAACATGTTGGCCAGTTGTGCTTCTCTGTGTTAATCACTACCTGCTGCATGAGGATGCTTCTCTGGCGAGAGTTAAGAGTTGCATTAATCTATAGGTATAACAATGTCTTTAGTAATCAGTTTGATACTACATATATTTAGCAGATTAATAGTAGTAAGCTCTCCCCTGTGGCCTGTGACATGTCTAGCCACGGGTTCCTAGGTCTGATATCAGCATCAGTTATGGACTCCATCTTATGAAAGACCTTAACTCAAATCCAAAACTGGTTGGTTACTTCCATCACATTCATGATGCTGCTGCATGAGTGAGCATATCTTGCCAGGGTAGTTGTCGTAGCTCTCAGTATTCACAGCTAAGCAAGGTTGATGACTACTTTTCTCTTTCTGTAGAAACCTTGAAGTCAATACCAGCTCGCTTTCTCCTTGTTTGTTCTACAACCCATATATGTAGTATCTTCAGCAACTGGGTCTTATTATCAAGTTCTGGTGGGTAACCAAGAGCAGGGGCAATAACCAGTATTATCTGAAGGTCTATGGAACCCCAATCAATAACTTCTAGAGAGGGAATCCATTCCTAACACTGAGAGTTTTTCAGTAGCCTATGATGTTTAGTAGTGGTGACATCTCCCCATTATTATGTAACTCATTTTAATCCCTTTTAATAATGTACATGTATATACTTTAAGTAGCTTCTATAGTAGTTGGTTTTCATACTCCTTCCTCTGCCTAACCCTCCGTTCCCAACCCCTTTTAGCCCTTCCTACTCTATTATTTTCCTTTTTCCCTTTATATCACTGCACTCTACCTCCCTTCCCGTGCTAACCTCTAGAGATTTTCCAATTGAGTCACACATATCTAAGAATTCAAAGTTAGCATCTACTTATGAGAGACAACATGAGATATTTGTTCTTCTCGGTCTGAGTTAGCTCACTCAGGATGATTGTGTCCAGTTCCCTCCATTTGCCTTCAGGTTTTATAATTTGATTTTTAACAACTGAATAATCTCCATTATGTAAATGTACCATAGACTAATTATCCATTCATCAGTTGATGGACATCTGAATTGTTTCCATTTCCTGACTATTGTGACTAGGGCAGTAATGAACATGAATGAACAGTATATCTTGAATAGGATATAGAGATATTTGGGTATGCTTCCAAGAGCTGGACCAAGTGGTAGATCTAATCTAGAGTTTTGGGAATCTCCACACTGATTTCCATAGTGGCTGCACCTGTTTTCATGCCCACAAGAAGCGAGTAGCAGTTCCCTTTTCCCCACATCCTTACCAGCATTTGTCAGTGTAATCAGGAACTAGACAAGGATATCTACTCTTTCCATTACTGTTCAATATGGTACTGAAAGTCATAGAACAATAAGGCAATGGAGATAAAGGGATACAAATTGGAAAGGAAGAAATCAAAGTGTCCTTATTTGCATATGATATGATTATACATGTATAAATCCTAAAACTCCACCAGAAAACTCAGAAACTGATAAACCCATTCAGCAAAGTAACAGGATATAAAATTAACACACAAAAATTAGTAGCCTTCCTATATACCAACAGCAAACTTGCTGAGAAAGATATCAGGGAAAAAATCCCATTCATGATAACCACAAAAAAAAAAACTTAAATATCTTGAAATAAATCTAACCAAGGAAGTAAAGGACTTGTATAATAAAAACTTTAAGACACTGAAAAAAGAAAGTGAAGAAAATGCCAGAAGATGGAAATATCTTCTATGCTGGTTTGGTAGGATTAATATTTTTTAGATGGCCATGCTACCAAAAGCAATTTACAGATTCAATGCAATCCCCATTCAAATTCAAACACAATTTTTCAAAGAAATTGAAAAAGTAAGAACTAGAGAGATGGCTCAGTGGTTAAGAGTGCTGGCTGCTCTTACAGAGGACCTGGGTTCAATTCCCAGCACCCACTTGGCAGCTAACAACTATCTGTAATTCCAGTTAAAGGGGAATCCTCCATGGGCATTGCATGACATGGGTTCACTTAGATACATGCAGGCAATACCTCATACACAAAACATAAATTAACAGAATATTTTTTAAGGAATTTGAAAAAGTAATCTCAATTTTCATAATGAAACACAAAAATCTCAGGATAGCCAAAATGATCCTGGGAAATAAAAGAAATGGTAGAGGCAACACCATCCCTAATTTCAAATTACACTACAGAGCTGTAGTAATAATAATAAAAAAAAAAACATGGTTCTGGCTGTCATCTTGAATAGGACACACACTTTTCTGGATTTAGCTCAGTTGTGGGTATTTATATAACTGAGTAGTACACAGGTTGAAAAGTCTTGCTCTCTTCTGTGCAGCAGTTCAGATCTTGACTTAATTCTTATTTGTCATTGTTTTAGAAATAAATACCACATGGTCGTCAACCAACTTCATGAAGTTGTAATCTGAAAGTCCTGTAAGTTATCCTGTTTCTTGGCTCAGGGCTTCTCTGGACCCCATAGGACACTAGTAGATATCTTCTCTGGACTCAGGCATGAACAACCTGGGGTGCAAAGTTCTTAATATCTCATAAAACAACTTTTGAAGTTTCAAGAATGAGAAATGATAAGTGATTCCTTCACTCTTTCTAGGGATAGACAAATATCAGACATATTTCTTCAATTTCTTGATATTATGGGTAGAGTACTAGTCACTTCTAATGATGGTTAACTCGGGAAAGTAGTCTTAGGCTAACTTTTTCTGTTTCCCTGCTTGATTCCAGTAACCATTACTCCTGACTTCTTCATAAAAACTTTTATCTCACAATCTAATTTGATGAAAATTTATGCTTATTCATTCAGAGAAAATACATTTACCAAAAGATTGTCAAGAATTAATAAAGTTTTGATTACTTAGTCTAACAATCATCAAATCCATGCAGACCAGAAGATCCAATCTTTTTGACTCTCTAAGACATAAAAGATACCTAACTAAAGTTACTTATTGACTAAAAAATTTACATTAAAAGTACTAGGGAAATTGCATATTATGTTTCAAGGTACAATATTATAAACCATAAATTCATATTCAGGTATAAATGTCTTAAAATGCTGGTAATTTAATGATTCGCTCCAAATGACAGTTTACATTCTCTCATTTATCTTTAAATTTTTAAGGGTATTAAAACAAATCTTACTTTAAGGGTTGAATCTTCTGACTTCTTTCTACTTCATAGCAAAAACAGAATTTGATGGAATTATAATATCATCTAATAGTAACTCTATTCTAAATGTAGATTCCCTTTTGTCAATTATAGGTCCTTAGGGAGCAATCCAAACACAAGAATAACAAAATGTAAGCATTACAACAGCTTTTACATAGATGTAATTCTTATTTTGGGGTTGTTTTCCAAAACATAAACACTTCTGCCAATAACTTTTCTTAGGTAAAGACACTACAAATATGGAGTATTACTGTCAGTAGAGATAACAACATGGCTTAGAGCCAATGGATGTTAGAACTTAACTAAAACCTTAACAATAACTACTGAACCTATTGCTAGGTAGTAAAAAATAAAGCAAAATAAAGTAATTTTCTGGTTATGAGAGCAGGACTGTGTCATACTGAATGTTAGTATCTTCCATTTCTGAAGATCTTTTGAAATGTTGCAGTATTTTAACTAATTCTTCAGTTTGTAATGACTCTATTTGTTTTAAACAAATTCCAGGTTTCTTGCATCCTGAAGCAGAAGATAATAAGAAGGAATAGAATATTAGAAGAGAGGAAGAAAGGGGGGTTGGGGAAAGTCTGAATACTTTTGACATTAAAATGCATCTCAGATGCTTTCCATTGGCTAGTATGGGCCACAAGTTCAATCTTGTAGAACACAGTTCTTATAGATCTTCTTCCCATGAGATAATCTCTGTCTCTTTATGGAGATGCCAGTGACTGCTCCAGTGACATTCCAAGTCCATCTCCCACAGTGTACATCAGCCAATTTGTCATCACAGTCTGCTTGACTTGACTTATTGGATTCCCATTTAAACTTCATATTCGAGAATACTACATCTAGTAGTATACTACATTTGGTAAACACATCTATATATACAGTTCTACTACACAGAGAAAATTGCTTTGAGATAAATGTGGAGACAGTCATCTAGAGGTCGGTCATTCATGTTGGATTACATTTCTGTAAAAATCAACCTTGGATTCAATAGATAGGGTTTTAAATAAATAATTTATTGAGAATTTCATATATGTATATAAGGTATTTTGGTCAAATCCATGCCCACTCCCTCCTCTCCAACACCTCCCATATCTTCCCATCACATTTTTCTGATAACTTCATGTACCCTTTCTTCTTTAATTGATTTTTATGGGGCTTTTGGCCACTCCAACATTCCCCCTTCTGAAGAGGTAACCCTAAAATCTTTTAAGGATTAGATAAAAGCTCCCAAATATTTTCGACAGTTTTGGCCTTTGGAATGGAGTAGATTGCTAAGAGGATCAAGGACATTGTGAGTTTTAGCCAAGAAACTGGCTACTTTTCTTTATGGTCTTTTAACTCTAACTGCCTAGCCAATTCCTACCTCCTATTCTTATCACACCATCCTCTGAAGAGGTTTTCCAAATTGCTAATAGGGAGTCAGGATGCAGACCGCTCTGGCTTCTTCCATGCTGAACAAGGATGCAGGATGAGGTAATTGGAGTACCCCTGTAGTGGGTCTATCTAAAAGACTCCCGAATTGTATAACTCTTATCTCAATGAGGAAAAGAAAGTCTTTGAATCATGAATAGGAGATGTGAAGGAGAAGTAAAGGCAAGAATAATTAGCATTACAAGTTCTAGATAGGAAACTAGAAAAAAGCCAGAACAGGGCAATTTTCAAATGTTCATATGAAAGTCCATTGGAATTCCTTGACAAGGGCTTCCAAAAGCATCCTTCTATTGGGTTCCTCCTCATTTTTCTTTTGTCTTCCAAGGCTGGCCTCTAGAATGATGGATTCAGGATTTGCTTTCAGGTATTTCAATAGCTGTTAGAGTGGTTAGAATCAGTGTCAGTTCCTTCTCAAAGGCTTCTAGATAGGGGGAGAACAAACTTATCCATCATTTTAGAACAATAGTTGGTTGTCTCCCTTAGCTGCAAGTGGACACTACAGTATTGGAGACCAAGTGTCCTAGTTTGTTCTTCATTGCTGTGACAAAATACTCTGACCACTACCAACTTGGGGGGTAAAGGGTTTATTCAGCTTACAACTCCCAGGTCGCAGTTCATCAGGGAGCCAAAGGTAGGAACTCAGGGCAGGAACCTGGAAGCAAGGCCCACCTGCCCAGGGGTGGCACCACCCACAGTGGGTTGGGCCCTCCCACATCATTCATCAAGAAGATGCCCTTCAGACATAGCCACAGGCCAGTCCAATAGAGGCAATTCCCTAATTGAGGCTCCCTCAACCCAGGTGTGTCAAGTTGACACTAAAGCTATCCAGCACACCAAGATTTGAAGTCCTACATCTTAGCAGCACTTTCTGATTAGGAACAAAATCATCAATGAGAAATCATTGTCTAAATAACCTTTTATAGAGACTTAAGCCTAATGTCTGGGAAGTGTCATCCCTTGAACTCTTAAAGAAGCATACTGATGACTTTACTTTTTGGTTATACTTCCCTTTTGGGTGTTTAAGACCATACAGTTGATTCAAAAAAATCAATTTATTCTTACACTTATGGTTATTTGAGGATCTGTTCCTCAGGAGTCACATGGGTGTGGGAGGAGCCCCTGGCTCCTTTTACCAGTTCCATCTATGTGAAGATAAGTCAAAGGTCCTGATCAACCACATCCGGCTTCACTTGGAAGCATGGATGAGATGTTTCCTCTGAGTTGACCCTCCTTTTTGTAGACTGGACACTGGTTCAAGTCCATCTTAGGGGGTCTCCATGGCCTCCTTGAACAAGAGGACAGGTGACTCACCCACAGTTACAGGACATTTTGAGAGATGTTCCATAGTCCCCTGGAACTTAGTCAACCTTGGAGGGCAAGGGGCAAAAACTGTCCTTTAAGTCCCTCTGACCACATTAGCATAGACCTCAAACTATGGCTGTTAAACATCCAATAAGGTTAGTTCCACCAGTCTGGTACTTTTAATTATCGTGTGCTATGTATATAAGGCTTGGGTAAAAAACCAAATATTCTCAGATAGACTTTGACTAGATATATATTTTGCTCCTTAAACTAGTTGACTAAACTATTACCATAGATATTTTAAGATTATGGTGTATATTATTTTTGTCTCATCCTTTATATATCATAACAAACCTAAACAAATCTTCCTCACTTGCTTAGGCTTTCTCATTTTTTCTATTTTGGAAAATATCTCCATTCCCATATCCTTTTAATATCTTTTACATTCTCATTTTCTTTTTTTTTAATAACTGTGAGACCTAATAGTATTAACAAATACATTTTCTGTCTGTTGTGAGACTTCTTTGCCTGGGGATGCTAAGGAATGCTTATTCCCTTTCAAGGGTCTAGTGTTGAGCGAATGTTTGATTAAAGTTTTACTGGGGAACCAATGAATTTATTGAACATACTTACCGAGATAACTGAGGGGTTGCTGAGGTGCATGTATGACCTGAGGGTATGCACACTAGAAAGCATTTACCCAGCATGGGTCATGCCTTCTCTTCCTAGCCTTCCCAGGATTATATACTTTACCCTCCCCAAATCCAGGAAGCCATGTGTAATTAGAGTCAAATTACATACAGTTGGCTGGGAAGAGTGGCTGGATAATGCTGTGAGGGTCCAATGACCCTGCTTGGCCCTCCTTTAATGAGTGAGCACAACCACCAACAAGCCAAATTGTGATGATGCTTAGCAATCAGGCTCAGCTGAAGTCGTGATGATGGTAGTTATTTCATGCAGAAGGGACTGCTGTATAGCATCATCTTATTAAAAGGACC
>NW_008360327.1:5848275-5880812 GCF_000622305.1 Nannospalax galili
CATGATTTCACCTTTCTTTACTGCTGAGCAGAACTCCATTGTGTAAATGTACCACATTTTCATTATCCACTGGTCAGTTGAGGGACACTTACATTGCTTCCATCTCTAAGCTACTGTGGAAAGAGCAACAACAAATATGGTTGTACAAGTGTCCCTATAATAGGATGAGTCCTTTGGATATATGCCAAGGAGTGGTATAACTGGGTCATATGGTAGGTTCATTTTCAGTTTTTTAAGAGTTCTCCACACTGTTTTTCATAGAGGCTGCACAAGTCACCAGCAGTGACTGAGCATTCCCCTTTCTCCACATCCTTGCCAGCATTTGGTATCATCATCTTATTAAAAAGACCTGGAATTTAAAAGGATTTGGTACTAGCAGCCACATATGAGGGAGAACATGTCATTTATTTTTCTGAGTCTGTGTTACTTCACTTAGTATAACAGTTTCGGCTAGCTGGTCTGATTGGGGTAACGTGATACGGTAGGATGGTTTTAATTTGCATTTCCCTAATTACTAAGGATGTTGAACACTTTTAAGGTGTTTCTTACCCACTGATATTTCATCTATGAGAGGTCTCTGTTCAGATATGTTTCTTAGTTATCTTTATTTCTTCATTTGAGAACTCTCCATTTAGATCTTTAGCCCATCTTTTAATTGGGTCATTTGGTTTCTCTATCCTTTGTTTTTTGAGTTCTTTATATATTCTGGATGCTAAACCCCTGTCGGATGTGTCACTGGTGAAGATTTTTTCCATTTTTCCATTCTATGGGTTTTCTCTTCATTTTTTTATTGTTTCTTTTGCTGTACAGAAGCTTTATAGGTTAATGAAGTCCCATTTGTTGATTGCTGACCTTAATTCCTGAGCAACTTCTGTCCGATTTAGAAAATCCTTTCCTATACCTATAGCTTATAAGTTGGGTATCATTTGTTCTTTTGATCATAGCCAGTCTGATTGGTGTAAGGTGATACCTTAGGGTGGTTTTAATTTGCATTTTCCTAATTACTAACAATGTTGAACACTTTTTGAGATGTTTCTTAGCCATCTTTACTTCTTCCTTTGAGAACTCTCTGTTTAGATCTTAGCTGATCTTTTAATTGGGTTGCTTCTTATCGTGGTTCTCTCAGGTGGCTGAAATTGCGGGTACTCGGATTTGGAGCTTCAATGATGTTCCATTGATCTATCTGTCTATTTTTGCACCAGTCCATGCTGTTTTTAAGACTATAGCTCTGTAGTATACTTTAAGTTCTGGTATAGTAATCCCCCCAGCATTGCTCTTTGTGCTCAGGGTTGCTTTGGCTATCTGGAGTCTTTTGTGCCCCCATATGAATTTGAGGATGCATTTTTCTAATTCTGTGAAGTGTGTCACGGGGATTTTTATTGGGATTGCATTGAATCTATATATTGCTTTTGGTAGGTTGGTCATTTTCACAATATTAATTCTTCCAATCCATGAGCATGGGAGGCCCTTGCATCTCCTGGTGTCTTCCACAATCTCTTTCCTTAATGATTTAAAATTTTCATTGTAGAGACCATTGGTGACTTTGGTCAGATTTATTCCAAGATTTTATAGATATATAGATATATATTTATTGCAGCTATTATGAATGGAAACATTTCCCTGTATTCTTTCTCCAATTGCTTGTTATTGGTATATAGAAAGGCTACTGATTTTTGTAGATTGATTTTATAATCTGCCACTATACTGAAAGTGTTGATCAGGTTTAGAAGTTTTCTGGTAGAGCTTCTGGCATCTTAGGTATAATATCATATCATCTACAAAAAGTGATATTTTAACCTCTTCTTCTCCGATTAGTGCTCCTTTAATTTCCTTCTCCTGTCATATTGCCCCAGCAAGAGTTTCAAGCACTATGTTGTAAAAGAGTGGAGATAGTGGGCATCCTTGTCTGGTTCATGATTTTAATGTGAATGCTTCCAGTTTTTCTTCATTTAGAATGATGTTGGCTGTGGGTGTGTTGTATGTAGCTTTAACTATGTTGAAGTATGTTCCCTCCAGTCCAAGTCTTCCAGGACTTTGAACATAAATGCATGCTGAATTTTTTAAAAAGCCTTTTCTGCATCTATTGAGATGACAATGTGTTTTTCATTTTGAGTCCATTTACATGATTAATATAAATGTATTAATCATTCCTGCATGTATTGAACCATTCCTGCATCTCCAGGACAAAGCCTATTTGATCATGGTGAATGATGTTTTTGATGTACATCTGTATGTGGTTTGCAAGTATTTTGTTGAGAATTTTTGCATCTGTGTTCATTAAGGATATGGGTCTATAGTTTTCTTTTTTGGTTGTGTATTTACCCAGTTTGGGTATTAGAGTGATGCTGGCTTCATAGAAAGAATTTGGGTGTTCTCCCTCTGTTTCTATCTTTTTGAATAATTTAAGTAGTATTGGTTGGAGGTCTTCTTTAAATGTCTGCTAGAATTCTACTGTAAATCCATCTGGGCCTGGGCTTTTTAGTTGGGAGGCTTTGTATTACTGTTTCAATGTCCTCATGTGTTATGGATCTGTTTAAACTGTTGATCTCTTCTTGGTTTAACTTTGGTGGTTCCCATGATTTTAGATATCCATCCATTTCTTTCAGATTGTCAAATTTGGTAGAGTATAGGTTTTTAAAATATTCCCTTATAATGGTCTGGATCTTTTTGGTATCTGTTGTGATGTTTCCCCTTTCATCTCTGATTTCGTTGATTTGGATTTGCTCTCTCTTTTGGTTAAATGGGCTTGAATCTGTCTATCTTGTTTAGCTTTTCAAAGATCCAGCTTGTAGATTCACTGATTCTTTGTATTTTTTTCTTTGTTTCTGTTTAATTAATTCCTGCTCTGAATTTTGTTATTTCTTCTCCTGGGTTTGGGTTTTGTCCTGGTTTATCTCTCCATTGCTATGACAAAACACTCTGACCAATATCAACTTGGGGAGGAAAAAGTTTATTCAGTTTACATCTCCCAGGTTACAGTTCATCAGGGAGCCCACAGCAGGAACTCAGGGCAGGAACTTGGAGGCAGGAGGTGGAGCACAGGCCATGGAGGAACGCTGCTTACTGACTTGCTCCCCTGGCCCCTGCTCAGCCTGCTCTCTTATCCAACACAGGCCCACCTGCCCAGGGGTGGCACTGCCTAGAGTGGGCTGGGCCCTCCCACATCACTCAGCAATCAAGAAAATGCCCCACAGACATGGCCACAGGCCAGTTCAATGGAGGCAATTCCCCAACTGAGGTTCCCTGTCACACAATTGTCTCCCTCAACCCAGGTGTGTCAAGTTGACACTAAAGCTATCCAGCACAAGTTTCATTTGTTCTTGCCTTTCCAGGGTCTTGAGTTGCAGTGCTAGGTCATTTATTTGGGTTCTTTCTAATTTTTTTAATATAGGCACTTAGAGCTATAAACTTCCCTCTTAGGACTGCTTTTAACATGCCCCAGAGGTTGTGTTGTGTTGTATTGTCCTTTTCATTGAATTCCAGGAATTCTTTTATTTCTTTCTTAATTTCTCCTTTGATCCATTCATTGTTTAGCACTGTGTTGTTCAATCGCCACAAGTTCATATAGTGACTAGGGTTTTGTCCAGTGTTGATTTTGAGCTTTATTGCATTGTTGTCTGATAGAATGCATGGGATTATTTCAATTTTTTCTATTTGTTGAGGTTTGTTTTGTGGCCCAGTATGTGATCAGTTTTTGAAATTGATCCATAGGGTGCTGAGTAGAAAGTGTATTCTTTGGTGCTTGCGTGAAATACTTGAAAGATGTCTGTTAGGTCCGTTTGATGTATAGTATCATTTAATTTGGATGTCTCTCTGTTTATTCTTTGTCCAGTTTATCTGTCTAATGGAGACAGTGGGGTATTGAAGTCGCCTACTATTACTGAGTTGGGGTTAATCTGTATCTTAAAGTCCTGTAGTGTTGTTTTTATGAATTTGGGAGCACCAGAGTTTGGTGCATATATGTTAAGGATTGTAATATCTTCGTTAAGGATTGTAATATCTTCTTGGTTAACTCTTCCTTTGATCAGAATGAAGTGACCCTCCTTATCTTTTCTGATTAGTTTTACTTTGAGGTCTATTTTGACAGATATTAGAATTGCAACCCCTGCTTGTTTCTTAGTGCTATTTGCTTGGAATATTCTTTTACATCCTTTTACCTTAAGGTAGTGCCTGTCCGTGAAGGTGAGACTGGTTTCTCAAGTTGTCTGCTAGGATCTCAGCCTTTGCCTACCAAAGCCAGATCTGCCCTAGGGCCTTGGGAGGGGCCTCACAAAATCCCAGTTAGGGGAATGGGTATGGCACAATTAAGGGAAGCTTGCTGCCAAGTGGAGGCAGGATCTGGGGGATCTCTGACAGTCCCCTGGGTTTTCAGGCCCTCTGGTAGTTGGAGGCCAGAGGGAGGCCAGAACTCGGCACTCTCTGGCAGTATCTAGACAGGAATTTTAAAAGTTAATTCCTTAGCTATTTATAGGTACAAGTAATTTTTATTAATCAATTCTGTTCTTTGACAATGTCATACATGTATATAATATAGTCTATTTACTCTCCTCCCTCACCCTCTCTTATTTCCCTCCCCTCTCTGCCAACTCTTTTTCTTCCTTACAAGTCTCTTTCCCATATTTACTGTTTGGTGTTATTTGGTGTTCCGCGGAGTTTAAATTGGGCTGTCTGTATGATCGTAAGTTCAGAACTAATGAGAGCTTGGTTGTGTTTCAGCCACCCAAGCTCAATGAGCCAATTCAAAGAGCCACATTAATAGTGGAAATCAGAAAGGGGGGTTATTCAGTGTGGCCACACTGGGAAGAGGGACAAAGACATATAGCTACTCCCCCGAGTCAATATTCATGAAGTGAGATTGAAGTTTAAATAGAGGGCCAAGGATATGCACATCTAAGCAGTCCTGGTCCAGGTATGACCTTGCCTGACACTAACCTGCCGCTAACCGCGACTCCGACCAGCAGAGTCGAGGCAAGGACAAAACAGACACCAAGGCAGGGTTCAAGCTTCTACCAACTTTATTGCGCAGCACAATCCCTTATATCTTCCCCAAGGACCAATCACAACCATGCACACACGCAGCATACAGCGGTGGAGACAATTCATTGGTCCACACAGTCAGACCACGCTCGAGGATGTCATAGATCAGGCAGGCGGCGCATGATCGGGCGCATTGCGCTTGCGCGTTCTGGAGTAACAAGCGAGGGTAGCGAGGCTTGGCGGTCAGCCAGGGCGCCATCTTTGGCCGACTCGGCCACGCCCACTTCCCACACTAACCCATAGTGTGGCTTTAATCTCATCCTGTAAGGTAGTCTGATAAGTTATTAGAACTGTATGAAATCTCTTTCCAGGAGACAAGTTCCTTCCCTTGCTTGTGACTTCCTTCTCCCAGCATGAGTTTCCTAGAGAAATTCCCATTTCTTTGGGTCCGTTTCAATGATCTGATAGTAAGTTTAAAGTGTCTCTTTCAAATATCTTTATTTCTGCCAGACACACCTGGATACTGTGCCTCTCCCTCCCAGAATCTGTTAGCTGTCTAGGGTTAGCAGTGTGCAGTAGAGGCCCACAAGCTACTTCCCTCTCCAGAGCTGACTGTTAGGGGCCCACAACTTGTGTGGGCTCAGAGTCAATAGGCACAGCTACTATGAGTTCCTGATTGCCAGGGCTGTATCATACTTAGAAGATAGCATTTGAAGCCCTTCTCCATATTTTCTAGCTCTTACCCCCTTTCCCTTTCCATTTCCTCTTTCTCTAAATGTTCTCTGAGTATTAACAAGATATTATAACTGTCTTTTGGGGGCTCAGCATCACACGAAGCCATGGGCATTTGCATTTGCCTCCATTCATTGCAAGGAGACCCCTATTTTAGACTGAGAGTAGCCTTTGTCTGTGGATATAAACATAGATATCTGGAAGGTGGTTTAACATTATATCAATTCAGCTAAGCAGCAGTCTTAGGTTTCCCTCTTGGGCCTAAGACCTCTTTAGTCATAGCGTTTGGACAGTACTAGATATGAATTCCCTCTTGTAGACCAGACTTCAAATCCAATCATGAAGTAGTTGTTTTCCCCCATAACACTCATGGTATTATTTCACCAATGGGCATTTATTGCCTTAACAGTTGTACCCAGCTGTGAACCATAACACCAACCTAGCATATGTGTTTTGACAAACAATACCATGTATGTATTTATAATAATCCTCTATGTACTATTTTGTAATTTTTATTTAAACTATTTTGAGTAATGGAAAACATCTTTCTTAAATTCTGCAGAATTATACTGTTCCTGCTTCTTATATCAAAAGTGTTCTCCAGGCTATCTCAAAGAGATAGGACACTCAGCCTCTGACAAATAACTCATGTATTCATGTCGTTCCTTAATGTAACCCCCCTGAAGGAACTACACTTTTATTTACCAAGAAAGACAAGAAAAGTGTTTATTCTGATGAACCAAACTGTTCGGGACAAGATGTGGATATGTGATGAACTTTGTTGGAAGGTTAGGCAAGTCTCTGGATCTTAGTGTGTTACAGCAGCAGCACATAGATAGAGCCCTATCTCCCATCCCAATTTCATTATTTGCTTGTACATCAAAAGCCTAAACAAGAGAGTTCAGGGGGTGGGATATCAATAGTTTGATATCTTGGCACGGTTATGCTATGTGTTAGCATGATATATATTGATCACAAGATTCTAAAGTTCATTGTTCTAGATTCATGAATTAAATTGAATCTGTATCTTTTCATCCTCGTTCAGAGAACTTCCTCTTAAGTCTATCAGACATAATCTACACTTCTGACAAAACGAGAAGCATTAATTTCACCTAGAAAGAAAGTAGGTTATATCTGGAGACTATTTACAGTACTTTTTCCCTAAGAAAAAAAAGCCTCCTTTTGCTATTTTCAAAAGATTGTGCTTGCATGTTCTTGGCTCTGTCCTGCCCCCATGAGGCCTGCCTGAAATTACAAGAGAAACCATTGTGACTGAAAAGTATTGCGCTTTGCCAACCAGAATTGATTTGCCACATTTTTGCCTTCTGTTCTGCTGAACAGACATGATGGTGAGAGGCATTAAGAATTTGTTCCACTTGTATTAACAATCATTTTTGGTCATATTTTTACCTTCAGCTCTTTAACACAGAGCCTTTATGATATCAGGCATAAATAATGGTGATAAACTAAATTGAGAAAGCATCTTGGAGTGGGTAGAAATTGAAAACATGAGTCCAGAATATTAGTAGCAGGTTTTGGAGTAAAAGGATACAACAAAGATAATGGATGCCTTGAGGGTAAAAAAGAAATTAGTTCACAAAATAGGCAAATGTACAGAAGGAAAAATGATGCATGATCAAAGAAAAAGGTTACTAATTGTCCAAGATTACTTCAAACCAATTGAGTATTTGTACAATCAGGTCAGTATACTTTGGACAGAGGAGTTCCTATTGATACAGGAGAAATTCAAATTCCCTCTTAGTGTTCTTTGTCTCTTATAAAAGACTTTAAGAATGGACTCAAATGACGTTTGAAGATAATTTTATTAAAGTTTAAAAAAAAAAAGCCTCAGGGCAGGCAAGCTGTAAATCTCAGCAGCTGCCTGAGAGGATGAGAGAAGGCAAAAAGCCCGGCTTTTTAAGCTGGCATGGAAGTCAGACACATAGTGAACTAGCAGCCACATGGCAGAGAGGAGAGCTTTAGAAAAAGACTAAGGAAACCCACAGTGTTAGGGAAAGACACAAAGTGTTAGGGAAAGCATTCTTAGAAAAAAGACAAAAAGTAGAAAAGGAAGGAGAGGTTATACTTTCCTGAAGAATTCAGAAAAACAGGCAGACTTATGTATGATCTGTGTGACTGTGGCCCAGACCAATAAGCATCTATGTTAAGGGTGGAAATTCTGGGCAGGAAAAAGTATACTATCTCATCAAAGCACTGATTACTCTGCTCTTCTCTTTAGCATGGCTTATAGTAAGCCTGCCTTCCTAGGGGTGGTCCCTTAGCCAGTTGACTGATCTGACTCAGCCCAATTGGAGTGTTAGGCCTCCACCAGGGTCAGAGACATATCGTCTTGACCAGGAGTTTCATCTTAAAAGGCATTTATTTACTGTACCAATACAATGATGAGAAATATAGGGTTTATTCTAATTTGCTTTTCAGTTGCTGGGATAAAACACTGACCAAGAGCAACCTGGAGGGGAAAGGGTTTATTTCATCTTACACTTCCAAATGCCCATCCATCACAGAGGGAGGCCCAGGCAGGAACCCAGAGGCAGGAACCTGGAGGCAGGAACTAAAGCAGAGACTTTAGAGGAACACTGCTCGCTGGCTTGCTTCCAGGCTCACTTTCAGCTACCTTTATGCCTCATCTGCCCAATGATGACCACCCATCGTGGGCTGGGCCTTCCTAATTCAATTAGCAATTAAAGAAATTTCCCACAAAGTCTGGAGAGATGGCTCAGCACTTGAGAGCACTGGCTGCTCTAGCAGAGGACCTGGGTTTGATTCCCAGCACCCACATGGTGGCTGACAACCATCCATAACTCCAGATCCAGGGAAATCCATTGCCCTCTTCTGACTTCCACAGGCATTAAACAACAAGGGTGCACTTCCATATGAAGCAATACATTCATACTCACAAAAAACTAACTAAATAAAAATAATAGAAAAAAAGAAAATTCCCCACAGACATACCCATATACCCACTGATGGAGAAAATTCTTTTATTTTTTTAAACAGACTTAATTCACTTTATATTTTCTCATATAAAAGCTCTATGTAGTAGCCACAACTGGACCCTGGGTTCTCTGCACAAAGACACCGGTATGGGTTTTCACACGATGGTTGGTGAGTTCCTGATAGGGAGACTTGGTGAAGACCATCTCTTTTCAGAGGTCAGGAGTTAGGTAGTTACAAGTCTTAGAAATGGCAGCAAAGGTGGCCTTGGCAAAAATTGGCCAGGGTGACAGTACAGGCCCTGGCTGATGTGTAACAGTGATCAATACCAACCAGCAGCAGCAGCTTCTTGGACACAGGAGCAGAGACGATGCCAGTGACTGTGGGGGCAGTACTGAGGCACACCAATTCAGAACCACAGTGCCTGTCACCTTGCATGGGACAGTGTGGGGCTTGCCAATTTGTTTCCCATTAGCCCCAGCACAGGGACAATAGAAAGCTTGGCCAAGACAATGGCCCCTCGATGGCAGTGGCCACCTCCTTGGAACACAACACCCAGACCAAAATGACCGTTATAGTCCCCAGTGGTCACAAAAGCCTTGAACCTGGTCCACTGGCCAGTCTAAGTCTGCTTCTCTACTGGCATGATCTTTAAAACCTCATCCTTAAGGGATGCTCCTAGGAAAATGTCAATAATCTCAGATTCCTTAATGGGCAGGGAGAAGAGGTAGATCTCCTCGGATTCACTCCTTGTCTTCATCTTTGCAGCCATGAGCTCCACAGCCCCAACCATGGTCTTGGCCATAGCCCTGACCACAGCCTCAGAGACCACTACCAAATCCTCCACAGAAGCCACTGCAGCCTCCCCGGGTCCTCCCTCTACTGACCTCATCTGCCATTTGGTGTTTGCTGAGGAAGAAGGTGATATAGAAAATTCTTAATTGGGGGTTCCTTCTTCCCAGGTCAAGCTCAGGCCAAGATTAGTCATCACAAGGGTGTTTTGAGCCTTAGACTTATATAAGCCAGTAATGTCTTACAATTCCAAGTTTTCAACGCTTGACAGTAAGTATATGACATTTGGCCCAGGATCCCCACAGATCTCAGAGCAAAGAGGGCCAGGGTCCTCATGTCCATCATGATTACTCAATGAAGTGACTAACAACTCAACATTCAAAGCCCCAGATTATTTCAAGCTTCAAAACAGTATTTGGAAAACAGAAAATTTAGCTACAAATCAGGAACACTTTTTGGATCATGCTCAATGCTTAAGGAACCTGATATAAAGTAATAGACAAAAGAAAAATCCAGAAACTAGAAACTTGTCCAGAGAAAGTAATGGAATTTTATCAGTGTCCTGATGAAAATTACTCACCATTACTGATTAGCTTACAAGAATGATTCCAACAGTGTTCTTTGCAGACACTGTACAAATATTTAATGCATTTTTCAATGAGAAGTTCTTACTTCATTCTCTTAGCTCACACTCCTTGGCACCCACAGGTAGAATGCATAGCTTAACTTATATTTTTCTTTAATGAGATCCTTCTTGTTAAAAGGATTAGTATGATATGCCCTTCGTTTTCATAATCAAAATATCTCATTGTTTTCTGAGATTTTTTAACTTGAGTTCTTAGTGAAGTACAATTTATTGACATAAGCCATATTCCTCAGAAACTCCAAGACTTGGATTTTATCTAGTTGGCTATCTTTGTCTACTTGTGTTGCCATAACCAAACACCTGAGATTGGGTAATTTATAAAACACAGGCACATAGCCCACAGTTCTGTGGAATGTAAAGTATAATATCAAAGCACCCATAAGTTCAATGTCTTATTAGGGCCTTATGATGATCAATCTCAATTGTTAACTTGGCAGACTCTAAAATCACATAGGAGATGGGCCTCTAGGTATGCCTACTTGGGATTATTTTATTAGGTTTATTGAGGTGGGAAGGCCAATCCACTGTGGGTGGCACAATTCCCTTGGCTGCAGTCCTGGACTATACAACAAGGAAAAAGCAAGCTGAGCACAAGAGTTCATCACCCTCTGTTTCCTGAGTACGGATTCAATGTGACCAGCTGTCTCATGCTCCTCCTGCCAGGACTTGACTGCTGTGACAGACTACATTCCTAAACTGTAAGCCAAAATAAACCCCTTCTCCCTTAAGTTACTTGGCCAGAATATTTTATTCCAGAAACAGAAAAAAACAACTAAAATAGGCCAGGTCTGTGCTTTCCAGATAGTACCTTGTTGTATCCATGGGGGCAGGGGGTTGAGAACACTTCTGTCCTCCTTAAGTGAGAAGATACAAAATGGCAAAAGCCCAGTCTTTTTAAATTATTTTTTATTTTTGAGAACTTCATACACTTCCAACTCTATGCCATATTACTTCCCAGAATGCCCTCCTCCCAACTTTTTGACATTTTTAGATATCTACTAAGTCCTATTAGTGCAGCCCATATGTGCATGGGTGTGAAACCATCTACTCAAGCATAGGAAACCTACCAGTAGTCACATCACTGAAAAAGAGAAAGATTCTCCTTCCCCAAGCCACTGAAAATTTCCCATACCTCCACAGTAAGGCATGAGGCCTAAAGATTATCAACCTCATCTATGCCAGGATTTTAGCTGACTTAATCTTGTGTGGGCCCTGTGCAGGTGACCACAGCTGCTATGAGTTCATGAATTCAGTATCCATGTCGTATTCACAAGACAGCATTTCACAGCACTCCTCCCCATTCTCCAGTTCTTACATTCTTTGGGTCTCCTCTGCAGCAATATTCAACGTTCCATGAGCCTTGGTGTAGGGTGAGAGTGGGAGTTGATATAGATGTCTCATTTAAGGATGAACATTCAGTCTCTTATTTTCACCACTTTGACTAGTTATGCATCTCTTCATTGACTGCAGTTTTGCCCACTGCAAAAAGAAGCTTCTCTTAAGGAGGGTTACTTTATTCTAATCAAAGGAGCAATTAACCAAGAAGATATTACAATCATTAACATTTATGCACCTAACTCTGGAGCACCTAATTTCATAAAATCAGTAGTCTGGGACTATAAAACAGAGATTGACACCAACTCAATGATAGTGGGTCACTTTAATACCCCACTTTCTTCAATAGACAGGTCAGCTGGGCAAAGAATAAACAGACATCTGAATTAAATGGCATACTATATGAAATGGATATGTACAGAATAATCTGCCCAACCATCAAAGAATATACTTTCTACTCAGCAGCTCATACAAGTTATTCTAAAATTGACCACATTCTGGGGCACAAAACAAATAACAAATACAAAAAAAAAAATGAAATGATCCCATGTCTTCTATCAGACCATAGTGAAATAAAGCTTATAATCAATAGCAAAAGAAGCTCTAGTAAATACACGAACTCATGGAGACTAAACAACACACTCCTGAATCAAGAATGGGTCAAAGAAGAAATTAAGAAGAAAATAAAAGTATTCCTGGAACAAAATGAAAATGAGAACACAACACAACAAAACCTCTGGGACACCCTAGAAGCAGTCCTAAGAGATAATTTTATAGCTCTTAGTGCCTACATTAAAAAATCAGAAAGAGCACATGTAAACGACTTGACAGTACAACTCAAGACTCTGGAAAGGCTAGAACAATTGTAGACAAGAAGAAATAATAAAACTCAGAGAAGAAATTAATGAACTAGAAACAAAGAAAATAATACAAAAAATTAATTAATCTACAAGCTGGTTCTTTGAAAGGTTAAACAAGATGGAAAGACCCTTAGCCAAGTTGACCAAAAGAAAGAAAAAGCAAATCCAAATTAACAAAATTAGAGATGAAAAGGGAAGCATCACAACAGACACCAAAAAATCCAAAACATTGTAAGGGAATACTTTAAAAATCTGTATTATATTTGAAAATCTAAAAGGAATGGACAAATTCCCAAAATTATGGCCACCACCAAAGTTAAACCAAGAGGAGATCAACAGCCTAAACATACCCATAACAAATAAGGAAATTGAAACAGTAATACAAAACCTCCCAATTTAAAAAAGCCAGGCCCAGATGAATTCACAGGAGAATTCTACCAGACATTCAAAGAAAATCTACAAGCAATATCGCTTAAATTATTCAAAAAGATAGAAACAGAGGGAGAACTACCAAACTCCTTCTATGAAGCCAGTATCACTCTAATACCAAAACCAGGTAAAGATACAACAAAAAAAGAAAACTATAGACACATATCTTTAATGAACATAGATGTGATACTCAACAAAATACTTGCAAACTGCATGCAGGCACATGTCAAAAATATCATCCACCATGATCAAGCCAGCTTTATTCCAGAGATGCAGGGATGGTTCAACATTTGTAAGTCAATAAATGTAATAAAACATATAAATTGGCTTAAAAACAGAAATCACATGGTCATCTCAATAGATGCAGAAAAGGCATTTGACAAAATCCAAAATGCAGTTATGTTAAAAGCCCTAGAAGGAATTGGTCTGGAGGGAACATACCTCAACATAATTAAAGCTGCATACAACAAACCCGTAGACAACATCATCCTAAATGGAGAAAAACTGGAAGCATTCCCATTAAAATTAGGAACCAGACAGGGCTGTCCACTATCTCTACTCCTTTTTAATATAATGCTTGAAACCCTTGCTAAAGCAATAAGACAAGAGAAGGAAATTAAAGGAATACAAATTGGAAAAGAAGAAGCCAAATTATCCCTATTTGCAGATGATATGATACACATACAAGATCCCAAAAATTCCACTAGCAAACGGTTAGAATTGATTAATGCTTTCACTAAAGTGGCAGGATACAAAATCAACTTAGAAAAATCAGTAGCCTTTCTATATACCAACAATAAGAAATAAAATAGCACTAGAGCAAACCCCCCATTCTCAATATTCTCAATAGTCTCAAAAAGTTAAAATACTTAGGAATAAACCTAACCGAAGACATCAAAGAGCTCTACAATGAAAATTTCCAAACTTTAAAGAAAGAGAGAGAGGAAGACACTAAGAGATGGAAAGACCTGCCATGCTCATGGATTGGTAGAATCAATATTTTGAAAATGACCATCTTACCAAAAGCAATTTATAGATTCAATGCAATCCCAATCAAAATACCCATGACATTCTTCACAGAGCTTGACAAAAATAATCCTAAAGTTCACATGGACTCAGAAAAGATCCCAGATAGCCAAAACAATCTTGGGCAAAAATAACAATGCTGGGGGGATCACCATACCAGACCTCAATTTATATTACAGAGCTATATTCATTTTTTTTAAAAAAAAAAAAGCTTGGAATTGGAAAAAAAAACAGACACATAGCTCAATGGAACACAATAGAAGACCCAAACATGAGTTCATATAATTTCAGCCACCTGATATTGGACAAAGGTGCTAAGAACACACAATGGAGGAAAGATAGCATCTTCAACAAGTGGTGCTGGCAAAACTGGATCTCCACCTGCAGAAAAATGAAACTTGACTCTTATCTTTCACCCTGCACAAAAGTCAAGTCCAAATAGATCAAAGACCTCGCTATAAAACCTGAAACTCAGAAACTGCTAGAAGACAACATAGGCAATACCCTCCAAAATATAGGCATAGAAAAGGACTTTCTAAACCAGACACCAGTTGCTCAGGCACTAAGGTCAACAATAAGTGGGACCTCATTAAATCACAAAGTTTCTGTACAGCAAAAGAAACAGCTAAGAAATGGCAGAGGAAACCCACTGAATGGGAGAAAATCTTCACCAGATACACAACAGACAGAGGATTAATATCCAGAATATACAAAGAACTCAAAAAAGAAATAAGATAAATGACTCAATAAAAAGATGGGTGATAGACCTAAACAGAAAGTTCTCAAGCGAAGAACTAAAAATGGCTAAGAAGCATCTTATAAAGTGTTCAACATCCTTAGTAATCAGAGAAATAAAATTTAAAACCACTTTAAGATTTCATCTTACCCCAGTCAGATTGGCCAAGATCAAGAGAACAGAAGACTCCAAATGCTGGAGAGGATGTGGAGAAAGAGGAATGCTCATTCACTGCTGGTGGGAATGCAAACTCATGCAACCACTATGGAAAGCAGTGTGCAGTGGGGAGAAAAAACTAAAAATGAACCTACCATGGGATCCAGTGATACCACTCCTTGGCATTTACCCAAAGGACTCGTCATACTGTAGAGATACCTGTACATCTATGTTTGTTGCTGCTCTCTTCACAATAGCTAAGAAATGGAAACAACGTAAATGTCCCTCAGCTGACAAATGGTTAATGAAAATGTGATACATCTCCTCAATGTTTTCTACTCAGCAGTAAGATAAGTCTCTCTTCACAATAACTAAGAAATGGAAACAACCTAAACATCCCTCAATTGATGAATGGTTAATGAAAATGTGGGATATCTTTCTTCTCAATGGAGTTTTACTCAGCAGTAAGAAAAGATGAAATTGTGAAATTTGCAGGTAAATGGATGGTTATACTAAGTGAAGTAACACAAACACAGAAAAGCAAGTGATGTATGTTCTCCTTCATTTGTGAGTTGTAGCACCAATCCCTTATGTGATTATATAAATTCTGATGTAACACCAGGAGCCGGGTAAATAAATTCTGAAGTAACACCAGGAGCCAGGTAAAGGCAAAGGATGCATGTAGGTAAAGGAAAAGAAACAACCTGAAACGGAGATAGTAGGGAATATATGCTACCTGAGGGAGGTGGAAAATTTTGAGTAATTGGCAGGGAGGAGAGGAAGGAGGGACATGCAAGGGACCATGATTTGGGGGAGGGAGTGAAGTCAGGAATGGAAAGATGGTGGGAGTTTGGAGGTATTGGGGGGAGGGTGGGACTAACAATGGCACTGTGACTAGGAAGGGTTGGAGGAGAAAGGTTGGATGGGAGAAAAAAGAGTAGAGATGAATGAATCTTGGGGGCTAGGAAAGCTAGACTGAAAAGCAATGCCCTAGAAACCCTACGAGAAATGCAAGTAGAGTGTCTGAACATTAATGCCTATGTATACCTAGGAGTTTCTTGGAAGGGACACAGTACGTGATAGAAGAGACCTCCCTTAGAGCGAATAACATGCCATACAGCAGTCATCGAAGAAACTTCTTTTTGCAACAGATTGAGGCTACCACAGAGTTGCACATCTGGTCAGGCATAGAAAACATATATCTGGGAGATGCCCAGTACAAGGTGACACATCTGCAGTTGAATTCCTACAACCAAGGTTCATGGAACATAGCAGAATAAAGGGTAGAGAGAGGGGCTAATGTACCCCTCAACTCTCACCAGTGAGGCTTCCATGTACATCACAGTGTGTTACACACAGAAGGCCTAAATGGCCGAGTTTTGGAGAATAAGAGTGTAAGATGGGACCCCTATATGGAACCTCACACACCCACGGTTCAGGGACCATTTCGGAAGAGGAGGCAGAAAGATTGTAAGAGCCAGGGCTGGTTCATGAACAGCTGAAGCGGTGACTTCCAGATTAATGGAGGCTTACTCGTGCGCCCGCGGCAGTGGTGGCATCCAACTCAGGACCCACGTCAGCTCAATTAAACAAGGGCCCAAAGGGGGGGGGGTGAGAAATAGGTGGTGGATCAGCACTAAATCAAGAACTATTTGAGACTGGTTGCTGCTGGGTGAGGGAGAGTATGACTTGCATCCGACCCCTGGATAGGCTGACTAGACTCCAGTGGACGCATTTACACTGAAGGATATTTGGGTACAAACACCTGAATGAATAGGACTCAGCATGTATGGCAGAGTGCATAGAGTTGGGTGGGAGGTGGGGAGGGGAGACATAGATAGGGGAGGGGGTTTGGATGTGGGTGGGAAATAGTGCATGAAATTTTAAAAGCTCAATAAAAAAGAAAAAAAAAGAAAAATATTCCATCAATTAAAAAAAAAAAAAGAAGTTTCTCTAACCAAGGCTGAGATCTATGTATATAAACATAAATATTTAGAAGGCAATTTGACAACATAACCATTTAGTTTGTTATTTAACGATGGCAGGCTTTACCATACAGCTTATGGTCTCTGAGCCATGGATTCTGACCAAGATTACTGTACCAGGCATGAAATTCCTTCCTGTGGAGCAGGCCTCGAATCCAACCAGAAAGTGGTTAGCTACCTTGTAGGAGTCATGCCACTATTGAGCAAATGGGCATATCTTACCCAGCAGATCAGTATTGCAGGTGCAAGATTCACAGCTAAGTAAGACCACTGCTGACCTTTCTCTCCCAGTAGCCTGCATAGCACCTTCCAGCACTACGAAAACTAGTCAACAGGAGGGAAATTTCCTGGTTAGCATGAGAATGACTTCTATGTACTGCAGCCAGTGTGTGGTGTCTTCAGCAACAGGGCCTTACCATATAGTTACGGAGGATAACTATAAGGACAGTAGCTATTGACCTTATTATGTTGTTTTGGGAGACTGATGACTTATAGGGAGGTATCCCATGCCTTTCTGCAATTTTCATCTAATAACCCATGTATTCGCCACAGAATTCTACCTGAACCTCAATGAAGAATTAACAGAAATACTACTCAAACTGTTCCATGAACTAGAAAAGTAAAGATCCCAAATTCCTTTCACAAAGTCAGTATTATCCTTGTACCAAAACCAGATAAGGGCAAAACGAATAATTAGAGACAGAGCTCCCTTATGAATATTGGCGCAAAACTTCTAAATAAAATACTGGAAAACTGAATTTGAGATAATATAAAAACAATCATTCATTATGACCTAGTTGGTGTAGTTCCAGAGATGCAGGAACGGTTCAGTAAAAGTAAATCAGTAATTGTTAGCCATTACATAGATAAACTCAAAGGCAGAATTACATTTCATTCATTCTATTGGTGAGGATTTTTCTGTTGTTTCAACTTGGTTTATTGAGTTTTTCACTTCCTTCTTCATTTCAGCCCAAGTTTTTTTCAATATATTTATCTCTTTTGTGAATTCAGTCAGAAGTTTATCCCTGTCCTCTTTTAGTTCTATGAGGTGATTTTTCTTTTCTTTTCTTTTTTTTTTTTTTTTTTGTTTGTGTGTTCTTTAACTTTGTTGAATTCTTTGATCATGTTTATGATTGTTCTTTTAAATTCTGTGTTCTTAGTTGCCTTTTGGGAGTTATCATTGTAAAAGTCATCTATAGGTCTGATGATGTTTAGTGGGGGCATATTATTTTGGTTTTTCATATTTTTGCTTTTTCATTATGATTTTGGCTTGTGGATTTCTTTTGTTGTTTGTGATCCTAGTATGAAACTCAAGCCTTCCCTTGTTAAGTTGAAGTCTGATTTTGTTTGTATTATTAACATAGCTTGGATGCTTTCTGATTGAGTATGAAAAAATGGTTGGTCTAGGATCCAGGTTCTCTCTTTTGATTTTATATTGGAGAGACCAGCTGGATCCAGTCAGGCTTCTCAGGAGCTCTCCAGGAGAGCAAAGCAGCCCTGGCTCGTTAGGAGCATTTTAGTAGCCTCAGATGAATAGTGCAAGATCGAAGGAGGGGAGATGGGAAACTGATGTGTGAGTCCCTACTAGTCATCAGAGAAGCCTAAACCTTGGAGCAGAGAAAGGGACTGCAGATGGTCCCAAAACCGAGGAATTGACCCAGCACAATGTGGGCAGCTCAGCCCTGGAGGCAGAATCAGGCGCTCTCAGGCAGGAAAGCCTGAGTCCTCTAGCAGTGGGAAGGACAGCAGATGGTCCCAAAGCAAGGGGACGGGATGGGCATGGTGCAGTTTGAGCAGCTCAGCAGAGGCCAAGTTAGGCATTCTCAGGCAGTCTATAAAGGCCTTCACCAAAAAATATTTTTTAATTTGTTTTTATTGAATTTTTGTGTATTTCATACAAAATATCTCAAGCAATCTTAATCATCTTTATATCCCTATACCCACTGGCACCCTTCCACAGCCCCACCCCGCCCCACTGGAACCCCCATACTCTGTCATCTGTTTTAAGGCCTGCTGTGTCAAGACAGTGTCCCCAAATGTTCCTCAGTGCAAGTCCATCCACTGAGGTCTAATCAGCCTATCTAGAGTTCCTTGTTTCAGGAAGATCAGCTCCTCCTCACCTAGTAGTAATCAGTTGCCAATATTTCTTCAGCTAAAATTGGGGTATGCTGTTCATTTCCCCAATTCTACACTGCATTTTTATCTGCCTGAGTTTGCATGGGACTCATATATGCTGACACCATTACCATAAAATCATATGAGCAGGTCCAGGAGCTTGTAGTACTCTGTTTCCATATGGTCATGCACCTCCTCCCTAGCTCTTAAAATCTTTCTTCTACAATGGTCCCTGAGCCCCAGGTGGGTGAAGTTTACTATAGGAGACCTGTCCAACAACCAGCATTCTCCAGACTCTTAATCTCTACATTTTGGCCATTTGTGACCTATTGTGTTCCAAATGACTCTCTGTTGCATGAGTATCCCAGTTACCACTCATCAAAGAAGCTTATTTTGCATCAGCAGGAAAACATTACCAAGTACCACAACTGATCACACACAGACATTGTCTATGAATTGCCTAGGCCTAAGTGACACATCTACAGTGCAACCTCTACACCTAAGGTGCACAGAACATAGAACAGGGGTAAAGAAGAGGACACTAATGAATCTCTCAATTCTCAAAAAATATTTTTTCACACAAGGTCATCCAAGCTGGATATGGTGACACATGCCTTTAATCCTAGCACTCTGGAGGCAGTGGCAGGAGGATCTCTGTGAGTTCAAGGCCAGGCTGGTCTACATGGTGAGTTCCAGGCCAGCTGAGGCTACGGGGAGACCGTGTCTCAAAAAAAGAAAACAAAACAAAAAAAAAGGTCATCCACCATGATCAATTCAGCTTCATCCCAGAGGTACAGGATAGTTCAACATATGCAAATCAATAAATGTAATCTACCACATAAATAAAATCAAGAATAGAAACCACATGATCATCTCATTAGATGTTTAAAAAAAGAAGATATTTGACAAAATCCAACATCCCTTCATTAAAGTTCTGGAGAATCTAGGGATACAGGAGACATATCTCAATATAGTAACTGCTATATGCAAAATCCCACAGCCTACACCATGTTAACCAAGAAAAACTGAAAGTATTTCCATCAAAATCAGGAACAAGACAATGATATCTGCTCTCCCCTCTCATTCCTCTCATTCAATACAGTGCTTGAAGTCTTAGCTAGAGTAGCAAGAAAGGGAGCTAAAAGGAACACAAATAGGAAAGGAAAAAATAAAATTACCAGTATTTGCAGATACGATGTTATACATAAAATACCCTAAGAATGCCACCAGAAAACCCCATAGGTAAAAAAACACATTCAGGAAAGTTGCAGGATACAAAATTAACACAAGAAAATCATGGGGAGCGATTTCTAAAGAAGTAGGATAGAACACCGGTGGTATGAAGGGGGAAAGGGGAATAATGGAGGGCTGGAGAGATGGCTCAATGCTTAAGAGCACAGACTGCTCTTGCGGAGGACCCAGTTTCGATTCTCAGCACCTACATGGCAACCAACAATCATTGGTAACACAAGTTCCAAGGGATCCGACACCTTCTTCTGACCTCCATGGGCTTTCAAGACACAGGTGCACTTACATCATGCAGGCAATACACTCATACACATTAAAAGTAAAATAACTTTTTAAAATGGGAAATAATGGAGCAATAAAGTTAAGTGGAGTGAGGGATGGTATAGTAGGGTAGAGGACAGAGTATGGGGAGGGATAGCCAACACTAAAGACCTTTGAAAATGCTATATGAAAACCTAGCACTGTAAAGTGTCCTAAAACATATACACACAGAAAAGGAGTTCAAATGGAGTTAACCTATAGTGGGGGGACAATGCCTCTTCCAGACATTAGAGGCTATCGAATAAAAAAGCCCAGTGCCAGATATGGGGTACCATTATTGAGTTGTTGGTCAGTGAGTCCCGTAAGACCTCCCTACCCAAACATTACAAACTGTTGCCAAGGCTCTTGTTTGCCCTCAAGAACTTGATGATAAAACCCTATTGCTGAAGACGTTGCATACTTGAGTCTCAGGACACAGAGAAATCAAGCTGGTGCCAACCTGAAAACTTCATCAGCTTTCATAGTATCTGAAGCTTCTATTTATGTTACTGGGGGAAAAGTATGCAACAATCTTACCCAGGTGAGTACCCAGCAAGCTACAGTAATGACTGGCCTGGTAAGGTATGCCCACTGGTGCAATACTAGCATAAACACTATGGGGGTAGCCAACCACTTTCTGACCATATTTAAAGCCCACTTCACAAGACAGAATTCATGTGTGGTACTGTTCATTGGACCCAAAACCCATGACTGGTTAGGTCATAGGCCCGAAGGGAGAACCTACTACTGATATTCTGTTGAATGGACATAGTATTAAACTGCCCTCTGAAGTCTTATCTTTATGCCCATTGGTTAGTGCAGCTCTCAACCATCATCAGAAAAGCTTCTTTTTGCAGTAGATGGTAATTAATATAGAGACCCACAAGTGGTTAATGTGCACAGAATAAGTAACTATACAATTCTCAGCACCAAATGGGACATCATCTATATCACATCCCTGTCCCAAAGGCTCAGGGATTATCATGGAAGAGAAGACTGGAGAGATTCTAAGATCCAGAGGTCATGGACTTCTATGGCAAAACAGCATTTGCTGTTCATGGCAGGGCCTTTGCACACTTACAGTGGCTGTGACTATACACACAGGACCTGCACAAGATCAAACCAACAAAAATCCCAGCATGGACAGGGAAGAGGCTTACGAAGTCTCACACATATCTGAGAATATACTGGCAATTGACCTTGTCGGGGAGGGAGATACCTTAGTAAGATTCAGCTGTCAACTTGACACAATCCAGGAGCCTCAATTGTGGAATTTCCCCATCAGAAGGCATGTCTGTGGAGGCATTTTCTTGATTGCTACTTACTGTAAGAAAGCCCAGCACACTATGGGTGGTACCAACTCTAGGCAAGTGGTCCTGGGTTTTATAAGAAGAAAACTACTAAAAATGAGCCAGAGAGACATCAAACCAGTAAATAGTGGTCTTCCATGGTCCCTGCTCCAGTTCCTGCCCCCGGGTTCCTGTTTGGCCTCCTTCCCTGGCTTCCATCAATAATGGGTTGTAACCTGTAAGTGGAAATAAACCCCTTCCTCCCCAAGTTGGTTTTGGTCAGTATTTTATCACAGCAAGAAAAAGCAAAGCAGGACGAGAGAGTAAGCTTTCTTCAAGGATGCAGATCCTGAATGGCTACCCATGTTCCAGTAGATGGTGCTACACCCATGCACAAGCAGACAACACTAAGTGGACTCAGTGGATTAAAAGAAAAAAGAACACATTTAGTTGTGTGTGAGAGAAAAAATTGGTGGGGAAGATAGAAGAGGAATTGAAAGGGAGGGAATGGGCCAGGGGATGTATTATATGACATTATATGCCTGTATGAAATTCTCAAACAATAAAATACTTAAAATTCATATTAAATATTTGGCATGAAGCTCAGAGACAGAGGCAGCCAAAGTTGTTGTATTAAACATAATTCTCAACCTGCATCATCTCTCAGCGCCTGCATATACAGAGAATCACCTGAGGCCTTTAAAAAGTGTAGGTACAATTGTTTCTCTCATATGCTTCACTTCTACGTGATTTGCTAGACCAGGGCAGGTCCCATTTTTCTAAAAATTTTTTAGGTATGTCTCATGGGACTTTGAGGTTGTGAGCCTTTGCTGAAGGATCTGGAGAAGAGCATCAGAGGTCTATGGATTCCTTAAAGTCATTGAAAAATGCAAACTTAAGTATATTTTTCTGAGGTAAGGGTCTAAACCCTCATTTTAATTTCAAAATACATCGATATATTCACTCATCATACTCTTTACATAATGATAAGATCTGCTTTTTAACATAGCTCCTACTTCTTCAGGGGAAAATTGAATTTACAGTTCATTTATTTAACTTCACATTGAATGGCTCCCTAAGGCACAAGTAGATGGGACATCATTTGGCCACCATGGGTTTTTGCCTGCAGAGTTATAATCTACCCTCAGCAAATTGCCACAGTCCTTTTTATGAATAAGGCTGCCATCAAATTTTCCCCTTATGTTCTCTTCCCAGAGCTGAAAGAGGTTATGCCCAAAGATATTCTCTCACAGAGGGCTACATGATGTAAAAATTAGATTGTCTGTGTTAGAAGCCTCGCTGCTGAAATTCTTTGAAAGCAGAAAGTGAAGATAATACATAGTAAGCTTTTATTCTGGACACAAGGTCTGTAAATAAATTTAAATCAGTAGAGATTTCTGCAGGAAAACAGGGTGAAGAGCTGAGAATTTGAACCTAGATACAAGCCCTCTAAAACCAGCATCATGCTAGAAAATCACGATGCCCTAGAGAGCAATAGAAATTTTAAGAGGGTTTACTGCTTCTCCTTAACACTGGCCCTCACAGGGCCAGAAGAGGCCAGGATAGAGTACAGGAATCCAAGGGAACAACAAGGAAAGGAAATATAAGCTCCTTTTTTATGCACCAGAACCACACAGCTCCACATGTGGAGCCTGCTACTGATGGAGAACTTTACCCTTCAATTCATTGCAATTGTGTCAGCAATTCACCCCATACATATTTTTATTTCCAGGACTTAGGACTACTGCCAACAGAAGCCCTAAAACATCTACCCTAGTTCACCACCACTACTCTCCCCTCACTCCTAAGCTTTTCCTTAGCTAATCAGGAAATCTTGCCTGTTTTCTGCCTCCACCATCATGTACCTCCACCCACCCCAGTAACTGTAGGTACTCCAGCCCCAAGAGTACCAATCCCATCAACTCACCTCTGTGCAGAACAATCAAAGCACAGTGTGACATTGAGGCTACAGGAGTAAATCCTACTCTACAAGCCGTGCCTACAACTTTTTGTGACACTCAGGACTTGGCAATCACACTCTCTGACTTGCAGAATGCAGAGTCAGCACTACTTTACAGTGAGAGACTCGCTTCCTTTGTCTCTTTTGGAATCACATGTGTCTTTTGAAATGCTGAGACATTATTAGTTTGGCAGAACAATTCTTGTGACAAATGGCTCTGAACAATTATGGCAGCTTGTGTTTGTAGGGAACTTTTCATGCTTGAAGGAGATAAAGGATTTTGTGCCTTACTGGTCCAGGGCAATTTTTCAAACAGGTAAGAGGTTGAGAAAAAAAAAATTAAACTACACATGACATTTCATTCTTACATTCCTAAATGACTTTTTACTCTTTCATGCTCAATTACAGCAGAAGCTGATGCCACTAAATGTTGAGTTCATGGTATAAATAAGCAAGCCCAGGTAATGCATTAATTCAAACGGAATGCATAGATAAATAGTTTAAGATTGTGGTGAAATAAAGTTTAAATTGTTCATCCTCTAAACAAGATTTGAAACATCCTGCATATGTAAATGAGCCACATCTAGAATGTACCTTTCATGTGAAGGGTGCAGCTGTGTTTCTGGAGATTTTCCACTAACTTATCTATGATTTGGAAAAATGAGAATATCTCAAAACACATACTACTTTTCTAGTAACTATGAAAAATAACCATAAATGGAAAGTCATTCTCAAAAGCATGAAGGACCATATCTTAAAAGTCTAAGGCAATTTTTAAGAGAAAATAAAAGAACTTGGACCTTGATCTCTTCCTGTGTGGGTGCTGGAGAGCACCAGACAAGCTGCAGTGAGTTAGCCAAATCGCTCTACCACACCCATTCACCTGCTTTGGAACCACCCCTCCCCTGACCCCACTGTACCACAGCTCACTTTCTCTGCTAGCTAGTAAGAACCAGCCCATCCTGTTTCCATCTGCCCTCCTTGGGTCTTAACCCTTCCTACTGAAGCTGCCAGAAAGCACCTGACTAGACAAAAAAGTTTGCCAGATCCAGCCACAATGGATACCATGGTTCTACTTTGGGAACAGTCCAAATTGCTTGGCTCTAGGGCTCCCACCTTCTCTGCTTAACTACTTAGAACTGGCCCACCTGATCCCTATCACCCCAACTTGGGCCAAGGCTCCTTTGTCCTCCTGGAGAGTTCTTGACTAGCCTGCCTGGATCTGCCAGGTCCCTCCAATAAAAACCAAGAGACAAGCTGAAGCACAGACCAACTAACTCTTCATATCAAATCAGAAAGCAACCAAGCTACAGCAACAATACAAACAGAATCAAACTTCAACTCAACAAAAGCGGGCCTGAGTTTCATATCAGATGCATAACCAACAGAAGAAATCCATAGGCCCAACCACAATAAAAAAAAACAGAAATAATATAAAAAAACAAAACAATATGTCCCCAGCAAACACACCAGTGCTATAGAAGTACTCTACAATGAGAACTACCTAAAGGAACCCCAGAACACAGAATTTAAAAGAACAATCATAAACATGATCAAAGAAGTGTCAATTTGACACACCTGGGTTGAGGGAGCCTCAATTGGGGGATTGCCTCTATTGGACTGGCCTGTGGTCATGTCTGAGGGCCATCAAGTTCAAAGAACAAAACCCAAAGAGGATAGAGATAAACTCCTAACTGGAGCTTAAAAAAATACAAATGAAATGAATGAATAAAATGACAAAATTCAGTATTTAAAAAGTGAATCCATGAAAGAGATAGAAATATTGAAGAAAACTTGGGCTGAAATGAAGATGGAGTTGAAAAACTCAATGAGTCAATTTGAAATGACAGGGAAAAGCCTCATCAGCAGAATGAATTAAATGGAAAACAGAATATCAAGACTGGACAATATAGTTGAAGAATTGAACTACTCAAGCAAGGAATATGGAAAAAAAATTTTAAACACAGGAATGGAATGTGCAGGAAATATGTGACACCATGAAAAGACTGAATTTATACATCATAGGCATAGAGGAAGGAGAAGAATCCCAGGTCAATGGCACTGACCAGATCTTCAACAACTTTATAGAAGAAAATTTCCCAGAATTAAGGAAAGACATGTGAAAGCAGGAAGAGCCTGGACCAAAGTATTCTAAT
This sequence comes from Nannospalax galili, assembly GCF_000622305.1. Classification (NCBI taxonomy): domain Eukaryota; kingdom Metazoa; phylum Chordata; class Mammalia; order Rodentia; family Spalacidae; genus Nannospalax; species Nannospalax galili. Next base: position 5,873,973 of record NW_008360327.1, read on the forward strand.
GACCAGAGACAAACCCTGAATACTTCATCTTGCAAAATGGAAAAATACAACTCTGTGTGTGTGTGTGTGTGTGTGTGTGTGTGTGTGTGTGTGTATAAAAAAACACTGTGCCAGGCAGGAGAAATCTCCCTTCAAGTTGTTGGTCAAAGCAGTCCAAGAGACTCCCAAAATAACACAGGCTATTGCCACAGCTCTTGATTTCTTCCCAGGAGTTCAAGGTAAGATCCTATTGCTGAAGACAGGCCATACTTCAGACATAGGACTTGGAGCAATGGAGCTGGTACTGACCTGGAATCTTCCTCCTTGAAAACTAGCTCTCATGGTATCAGAGGATACTACACAAGCTACTGAGGGAGAAAACCAATCATTGGTCCTACCCAGCAATGTAGAATCTAATAAGCAGCAAGAACTGTCCCAGAAAACTATTGCTATTGGTGCAGTAGTGTCACTTTTACCTTGACCATAATCAATAGCTGTCAAATTGGAATTAAGGCCTGCTCAATGGGAGGGAACTCATGTGTGGTACTGTAAACATGGCTAAGTATACATAGCTTGAGAGGTCACTGATCCTAGAGAAAAACCTACTTTTGTCACATCTTAAGACCAACATCATTTCCTGCTCTATTCTAAATATGCATCCTTGTATTTACAGGATAAAATATATTTATCATCAAAGAAATTTATTTTTGCAACAAATGGAGACTATCACAGAGTTCCACAATTGGTCAAATGTAGAGAATAATTATCTGTGAGACACTTAGCTCTAAGTGACACATTTTCAATGCAGCCTCTACACATATGAGGAATACATCTTTCAACTCTCACCAGAGGTTTCCTTAAGCAGAAGATGGTGATTAACACAGAAACTCACAGCTGGCCAACATGCAGAGAACAAGAGGTTGTAGAGTGCTTATTCCTGAATAGGACATCCATTTGAAACTTGTGCCCCAAATCTCAGGGGTCATTGCAGAAGAGGAGAGGGAAAGACTCTAAGAGCCAGAGGTAGTGGATGATGACCAGGAAACAGAGTTTTACAGATAGCTAGTTAGTTACACATATGAGTTTATAGCGATGGTGACAGCATGTACAAGTACCATGGAAGCTCAAACCAGACAAAATCCCAGCAAAGACACAGAGAAGTGGGTAAGAAATCACCACCCAGCCTAAGAAACTTTTGGCAACTGATGATTGCTTGGATGGGACTCTTGGTAGGTTGACCAAACTTCAATGGATGGACTTGTGCTAAGGAATATGTAGGGATACAAATCGGACTCTATAGGCCATATTTTATATGTAGTGAATTATAGTGAATTGGGCAGGGGCAGTGAGGGGGTGAGATGGAAGAGGGGAACTAAATACCATCAAATTATTTCGTATGAAAATTGCAAAAAAAATCAATAAAAATTTAAAAATAATTAAAAAGAAAATAAAAAGCAGTGTCAAAATGTTGGGGAGCTTACAGATGCCAATAACATCTGGCCAAGATGAACCAGCTTGAAAATATGTATAGGAGTTTCGTGGGTCTATTGTAGCAAAGTACCCCAAAGTAGGTGGCTTGAAACAACAGAAATCATTTCCCTTCCATTATGGAGACCAGTAATTCTAATCCAGATGTTGGCAGGTCCATCTTTCTTCCTCAGGCTCTGAGGGAGGAACCTCCTGGACTCCTCAAGCTTCTGGAGGTCTCAGTGTCACTTGGCCATTATGTGGCTTCTCTGTTTTGCCTGTCTCCTCTTTCCTTATAAAGGCACTTGTCACTGGATTTAAAGGGCACTCTAATCCAGGAGGACCTTACTTCAAGATCCTTAGCTCAATGACATTGATAAAGGTCTGCTTTCCAAATACTGTTATATTTACAGGTTTCAGAGAATAAGAAGCTTAAAGGATCATAAAAAAACTTAATCTGCCCAAGATTTATGTTGGATATAAAAATGTCTCAAGTGGGTAAAAGATGCAAATACTGCACTCTTCCATCTGTCCCAGACCTTGTGTCTCAGCAATGTATGCAGGGAGCAACATCTTACCCTTACCAGACAGCAGGGAAACAGTAAGAAAGGGAACAAAATGCTAAATTGTCATATAAGGTTAGGGTGTATCATTAACATTTCACCTATAAGGTCCTTGAGTGGCAAAGTAAAATGACAAAGAGTAAAATAAAAATAAAATAGGTAAGGGATAGGAATGCATTCCAGTGGTAGAGTGTTTGTCTCTCATGCAAGAGGGCCAGGATCAACTCCTGGCACTGTGAAAAGAAAGAAAGAAAGAAAAAAAACAGGTAATTCAAGAGGAATGCTATAATTTGGATGTAGCATTGCTTGAGTATGTCTCCCAAAGGTTTGTGTGCTAGAGTATTGATCCTCAATGTGGCAATGTTGACATGGAAGCAATGTTAAGAGGTGGAGCCTAGTGTAAACTGATTGGGTTATGGGCTCTGTCCTCACAAATCTGATCTCACAGAGTGAAGTAGTTCTCAAGATAGGTACCTTGGTCAGTAAAGTGATTGTCTTGTAAGTACCACGACCTGAGTTTGATACCTAGATCACACATTTTTATGAAGCTACATATGGTGCTTTCCTCTTGGTATCCCAGTGCTAGGGAAATGGAGACAGGTGGTGGGTGGTCCCGGTGTTCACTCATCAGCCAGTCTGGCCTACTTATGAGTTCCAGGACACTGAGGGAGCTTGTCTTTTAAAAAGTGACAATACCTGAGCAGGAATAACACCTAAGGTTATCCTTTAGCCTCCAGATGCATACACATGCATGTGTACACACATCTGCACACACACCAGTAGCACATATACACATATACACCTGCATGCACATACATACATACACACAGAGTAGGTTGCTATAAATTGAGGACACTTCATGCTTGTGACTCCTGTATATTAGCAGTTCCCTTCCCATTTTTCCAGCAGGTTGTGATACAGCTAAGGGGCCCTCCTGGAATGCCAGGCTGTTTAGGCACTTCATCTATCAGAGTTGTAAGCCAAGCAAACCCCTTTATCAAATATAAAGCCTTGGGTGTTTTGTTATAGCAATAGACAACGAACAAACATGGGGTAATTTGGTGTAAAGATGGATTAGGAAGATCAGAGGCTATGGGGAAGAAGCCAGGTATATTAGTCACTTTTTTGTTGCTATGATAGAAACACTGACCCAAGCAACTTATAGAAGGAAGAGTTTATTTGAGCTTACAGTTCCAGGGGAATTACAGTCCATCATGGCAGGGAGGCATGGTGGCTGGAGGTGGCTGGAGCAGGAGCAGCAGAAGCTAAGCTCTCACATCATCATGCAGGCACAGGAAACAAGAGCACAACTGAGATCCAGCAAGGCCTAAGAACTCTGTAAGCCCACCCCCAGTGACATGCTTCCTCCAGGATAGCCACACCTTCTAAAACCTCCCCAAACGGTACCACCATCTGGGAACAAAATGTCCAAATCCTTGGAGCCTATGGGGGACATTTTCATTCAAACCATCACATTTCACCCCCTGGCCCCCATGGGCTCATGACCACATAAAATGCAAAATGCATTTAGTTCACTTTAAAAGTCTGCATATTCATTATCAGTCTCAATACTATTTAAAAGCCCACCGTCCAAAGTCTATTCTGAGACTCAGGTAAATATCTTAATGGTAAGCCTCTATAAAATCGAAAACAAATTACATACTCCCAACATACAGTGGAATGGAATACACATTGCCATTCCAAAAGGGAGGAATGGAGGCATAGTAAGGAAATACTGGACCAAAACAAGACTGAAAACCAGCAGGGAAAACACCAAATCCAGTAGCTCCACAACCAACTTCTGGGACTTTACTTCCAAAGGGCTTAGATGGCTCAGCCTCTCTAGCTTTTCTGGGTGAAACACACATCTCTCTCTTGGGTTGATACCACTCCCTGTATGCAGGTCTTCTTGGCAGATGCCTCACAGCTCTGGCATCATGAACTTCTTGGGGTCTCCATTGCCACCCAGGCTTCACTTTCACAGCTTCACTCAATGGCCTATCAGGGCTTTCTGTAGGCAGAAGCACCCCTGCTGCATGCTGCTTGGCCTCAGTGGTTCTCTGAAACAGCGGAGGAAGAACTGATGACCCCTTCACTCTTGCATATTCTATGCCTCTAAAGCCAGCACCAGGTGAACGACAATGCCAAGTTTGACTGCAAGTTTGTTATGGACTCCAGCTTGCTTTATCCATTTTAAAAACTTTTCTCTTCAGTGGTCCCTGCAGCATTTTCCTTTCACAAGTTGGAGGCTTAACTAGGTGTAGTCTTGCTCTGGAGGCACTCTCTTCATTGTCTAAGTTTGAATCTCTAAGACCCTCTTTAATCACTTTAATCTCCTTATCAATGGAATCCTCTCTATCACATGCCAGGGCTCCAACATTTATCTTCCTAGTGCTCTTTTTCAATCCAAACTGTATTTCTTTCTGCTCCATTTGCTCTGTTTCACTGTAGATCAGCATAATATTCACAATTAATAGCCACACCACCATTTCTACATTAGGCTGTCTTGAAATTTCTTCCACCAGAGAAATTAGTCCATTGCTTTTCAACTTAGCCTCAGGCAAACTTTTAGGTCGAGGGCAGACTCCAGCCAGATTCTTTACCAAGACATCCCAAGTGCTCACCTTCTGGTACCAATTACTGTATTAGTCACTTTTCTGTTGCTGTGATAGAAACACCGACCCAAGAAATTTATAGAAGAGTTTATTTAAGCTTACGGTTCCAGGGGAATTTCAGTCCATCACAGCAGGGAGGCATGGTGGCTGGAGATGGCTGGAGCAGGAGCAGCAGAAGCTAAGCTCTCACATCATCACACAGGCCCAGGAAGCAAGAGAGAAACTAGAGATCTAGCAAGGCTTAAGAACTCTCTAAGCCCACCCCCAGTGACGTGCTTCCTCCAGGATACCCACACCTTCTAAAACCTCCCAAAACAGTGCCATCATCTGGGGACAAAATGTCCAAATACTTGGAGCCTATGGGGGACATTTCATTCAAACCATCACACCAGGTAAGAGGTTATTGAAATTATCTGAATGAGAGGCAGATGTTTGAGCCATAGTAGTATCAACTGGAAGGTGAAAATAAATAGTGAAGGAAAGGAAAGGCTAGTGGTTTGTTCTGAGACCCTTTCACTAGTTTCAGGGACATCTGAGGATTTTATATTGCTTTGGATTGCTTGTCAGTCCTCTTGCAACCTTGTCCTAAGGAGTTAGTAGTAGTTAACTGCACCTAAGATAACCAAGAGTACAACAAATAGTAATGTGTCAGAGAAAACATCTGTATCTCACTGTCAACTTACTTAAATAACATAAATTGATGAGATTTAGGTACTCATAGAATGAAGAGTAGTTGCACGCACCTGTGGGAACTCTTAACACATAAGATGTGAAGGTGAAGGGTTTCACGTAAGAAGCCAGTTCCTTGAGGGTTCAGGCTGTAGTCACATGCTCTGCTTCACCCTTCATGCATCAATTCTTGGATGCCATTGGGCATCAGCACAGTTCTGTAATGCCTGAGCCCTATATTGTGCTGCACAGCTTGAACAAAGAAGCCTTCTGTCCTATAAACTATTTAAAAATAGTGATAGGAAAATTCGCTATGTCTCCTGGAGTAGTGTGTCTGCATCCAAGCCACATCTGCTAGGAAAGCTGGACAGTCGTTTCAGACATGGAAAAAGTATTCTCAAGGAAAATCTGACCAAACTCTGGTATGGATTGAATTGGTACTGAAAAGTTAAAGGCTCCGATGCAATCACTATAAGAATAATGGTAGTATCTGATAGGACATTGTCTCATTAACTCCAGATCACAGTCTATTGACTGGGGAATGCTGAAAACCCATCCAGCTTGATCTCAGAAATGAGCAGAAGTTCAAGTAACAGAGTAGGAAATCCTCCAGAGGATGACCCTGGAAGACTTCAGCTATGAAAAGGTGAACAGAGAAGAAAACCTAACCTCGAACAATGCTATCAGAGGACGAGAAAAGAGTGAAAAAAAGATAGAATGAGAATATTTTTACTCTTTGTTTCTTGTAAATAAAGCAGCTATTCGATGTCTATGATCATTACCAGAAAAATTTAGAATAATGATTCTGAATATTCTTATCACAGAAAGATACCTGCATAATCTGATGATGCCTCCCTGAAGAAGTACATACACACATCACTACAGTTTACAGCTTCTGTGGATTCATGAGGTTCTTGGAAGCTATCCAGAATCATCACAGAAGCCTACAGAGCCCTAGTGTAGAAACTGTATTCTGAGGGCTTACATTTTTCCCTAGTGCTTTTGGCCCGGCCTCTCTGTTGATCTGAAGTATTCTCTCTTTTCAGCCCTCCAACACCATATCTGTTCTAAGGCATATTCTAAGCCTTTTATAATAGCCCCACCCTGAAATGTCTCTTTGCTCCCAGGGTCCCTTACTGCAAATACATTTGGCTCTAGGATTATCAGAACTCCCTGCTTTTCAAAGCTAAAAATTTCATAACACATGTTCTCAATTTTGAAATTTATCAAAATCATTTCTTTTGATTCCCCATTCACGTATACATGATGATTATTTTAAAATTTTATTTCAAGCCAGCAAACTCTCTTCACCTATCTTGTTTCCTTTTACAGCTAGCATTTCATGTACATTATAGGACATGAGCCTAACCTTGGCCATTCTGGAGAAGAGTCCTGGGAATTTATTACAAAAATAGCTTTTAGGAGGAAAGTTAAAACAATTATGTAGGAAATCACACTTCTTTTATGCAACAATTGCTGTTTAGTTAACTGAAACATACCTGAAGTGCGCACGCACACACACACACACACACACACACACACACACA
>NW_008360327.1:5881108-5884332 GCF_000622305.1 Nannospalax galili
TAGTCCCAAAGCAGATCTGTGAGGCTGTCTCAGAAGAATTACTGAAGTGAAAGGGTGCCAACAGCATTCCAAAAAGATAACAGCTAACAGAGGGAGAGCTTCATTCACACATAAGTGGAATAAAGGGCTTAGAAAGTCTGGAGGATTTAAGTGACATAAAGGTAACTCCTTATGGCATATAAAGTCACAAGGAAGGAAGAGCTCCTAAACTAAGTCTAACACAATGACAATATTAACAATTGGGATTCAGTTGTCAATATCAAAGAAGCATCATCTATCTGGCCTTGTACAAATGTCATAAACACGAATGCACTGTAATGATTTTTGGTAGGTAGAAGGCAAGAATTTTCTTTGGCAACAAGAAAAAGAAAATTTGATAAGCTTTAGGTTATTGCTGTGAAACTCTTAGAAGCCTAATTCTCTTAGAACCATTTGTTAAGAGGACACAACACAGAGATCCACAGTCTCCCACATGCATGAACCTAAAGGTAAACCAAGGGTAAAAATCAGAGCTACCATTTATTAAAAGCTCGCAAAGTATTATCAGCATGCTCAGCTCTCTGAAAGAGTTCACATAAGATAAGTAGGTGTTAGATCTTCTGGGATAAAACAATTTGAATCTAATTACTATGATTTTCAACTATACTGCTTTAGGAGAATACTTGGCCTGCTTAAATTACAGTTTCCTTATCTCTAATATGAAGATAACAATTACTGCCTCACATGTTGTTATAAGAGTTGAATGAAACAAGGCACATAAAACACTGGTCAAGAATACAAGGACTCAGGGCTGGACAGATGGCTCAGCAGTTAAAAGCACTGAATGCTCTTGCAGAGGACCTGGGTTTGATTCCCAGCACCAACATGTTGGCTAATAACCATCGGCATTTCCTGTTCCAGGGGATCCAGTGCCCTCTTCTGACCTCCACTGCATGACATGGGTGTACTTACATATATGTAGGCAACATACTCATACACATAAAATTTTTAAAAAATAGAATAAAAAAATACAAAGACTTATGGTACATAGGGTACCACTATGTAGACACATTATCGTATTGTACCTTGACACAAAGTAGTACAGGGTAATTTGATTTTTGTACAAAGACATGTCTCAAGAGTTGCAGGGCTGTGTACTACAAATAGCCTGAAGGGAGTTCCAGAAGAGGTATGAGTACACAAAGTGGCAAGTGGCAGCAACTATCTGTTAAATATCATGGACACATTATAATCTGTTGTGGGTCTCCTCAGGCCAGCTGTGAAGACCCTGACCAGGATCGGGTCCCCTGCCGATTGAGGGGGCAAGAGGCGCGGAGTCAACACATAGACACCGGGAGTCGGGTAGAAGCAAGCACTAGGCAAGGTGCTGCAGGCTTGTTTAATGCAGGAGGGGGCAGGCCTTATATTTCCCTTTTCTCCACCCCCAAGTCCCTTTAGTCAGCATATCGTTTTCTGATTGGTCCGCACTACACAGTCTGTCAGCAGTCACTGGGCTGGCGAGCAGGGTATGGAGGCATGGGTTCCTTTTGGCAGGCTATTTGTGGACCAAGAAATGAAGTGAATTCTCACCGAATCCCAGGGCTCTGGCTCTGGGTCTGTGCCATCTTTGGAGGCCGTCTGTTACAATAATCTAAATCTGGAGTATTTTAAATGTCCCATAGAACAGTTCACACAATTGTTAAAGATATTTAGAAGAGGGAGCGACTGCCTAGAGAAGAAATCCAAAGCCTTAACCTTACCCTAATCTAGGAAAATTGAAAGTTCAGGGAAGCTGAGGTATGGAGGACAGAAAACATGAAGGTCCTGATATGATTTGCATAGACTGTCCTCAAAGGACCCAGGAAAGAGCTTCATACTCAGAGTATTGTGTCAATGGCATTAAGAGGGTAGAAGCTTAATCTAATTGTGTGTTTAGAGGTGGGGCTTTTAGAAAAAGATTAGATTGAGTACAGCTCTCATGATTGAATTATGGTGGTTTGCTAAGGAAAGGGAAGAAGGCCACACAGGCATACAGAGGTGCACACACTATCCAGTCTCTGAGTATCAGCCTCATACACAGGGGGATCCCCCAGAAGACAGAAGGGAAATGAAGGGAAGAAAGACAAAAGAGGGGGAGAGAGAGAAAGAAGGAAGTAGGGAAGGAGGGAGGAAGGATCAAAGGACCAAAGGAAAGGGAGGGAGAAAGGAAGGGAAGGAGGAAAAGTAAAAAGAAAAGCTAGCCACACAGAGCAGAAATCAATGTACCACAGTACCTAATCTCATACCCTGGAGGCAACCCAGCAGCAGAATACGTATGGTCATGACTGTGTCACAGTATCATAGTAGAGGGAGCATAGTTATAGACAGAATAAGGGAGAAGGGAAGGAGAGTCTGGAAACACGCATTGTATCAGATGACCCAAAGGTTCTTAGAAACAAACAATGTAATGGCTGAATTTAAACATTTCTTCTTTTTTTTTTTTTTTTTTTTTTTTTTTTTGTTCATACTGGTATTTCATTTTCTAAATACGTCTATATTTGTTTCTTTTTCTTATTTTTTGATTGACATATAAACTTATACATATTTATGGTATATCACATGAATGTGCCATGTACACTCATCAGTGTCCCATCTTCTCTCTTTTTCTTCTCCAGCCTCTTGTGACCACTGCTCCAGCCTTGACTCCGAGAGAACAACTTTTCAGATTCCACATGCGAGCAAGATTCTGCAGTCTTTCTTTGTCTAATCCCACATTCTAAATTATCTTTCTAAAAGGCATTTCAATTTTCCACCACAATTTCTTTACTCCAAAATTCCTCCTTGTCTCCTTTGTTTTTCTTGAGCAAATACAAAGGCTACTACTGACAAGGCACAGGTCCCATTCTAAGCACTTAAATCCTTTAGTCCTTACAGCATTTCCATTTAGTATTATCATTCATTATCTTCTCTATCTTATGGATGAGGAGACTGAAGCTTAGAGAATTGGGTAATTTATCAAGTTTTCATAAGACCAACTCACACAGAAATAGTTAAAACCACTTGCTGTGTCTCCTGATTCCAATAGTTTGCCACTTTCCTGTGCTGCCTTGTAAGTGTGTAAGCTGTGCCTTAAAGAATTTTCAGCTGTTTTATAACACAGACAAGGAATGAGAACAGCTCAGGATAGATAGATGATAGATGATAGATAGATGATAGATGATGATAGATAGATAGATAGATAGATAGATAGATAGATAGATAGATAG
>NW_008360327.1:5884436-5888779 GCF_000622305.1 Nannospalax galili
TATGTGTAAACCATATATACATGTATACATATATGTATACATATATATACATATATACATGTATACATATATGTATACATATACATCTATCATCTTTCTATCTATCTATCTATCTATCTATCTATCTGTGATAATATATATAATGTCTCCTATAATCCTCAAGCTCAGAAAATGATATCCAGGTAATGGCTGAGATTATTCATTTATGTTTTACCAAATAAGTATATACTTTTAAACTTCCCTCTTACTACACCTGAAAAGATGGGTATAACTCATCTAACAATGACCCTCATCAAGCAAAAAACTCTTAGTAGCCTCAGTACCAATCATGTTATCTGGTAAATAGATTTCCACAGAGTACTGAATGAATGGATAACTGTTTCATTAAGAAAAAATAATTTATTGAGAATTTCTTGCAGGCATATAAGCATATAAGGTGTTTTCATAAAGCCCATGCCCACTCCCTTCCCTCCAACACCTCCCATATCTCCCCATCATGTTTTTCTAATAACTTCATGTACTCTTTCTTCTTTTTGCTACTCTAACATTTTCCCCTCTGAAGTGGTAACCCTAAAATCTTTTAAGGATTAGATAAGAGCTCCCAAATACTTTTGACATTTTTTGGCCTTTGGAACGGAGTATGTTGCTAAGAGGCCAAAAGACATTTTGACTTTTACCCAAGAAAGTGGTAGCTTTTCTCTGGAGTCCTTTTACACTAACTGCCTAGGCAACTCCTATATCCTATTCTTATCACACCATCCTCTGAAGAGGTTATCCAACTTGCAGATAAGGAATTGGGACACAAACTGCTCTGGCTTCTTCCATGCTGAACACGGATGCAGGGTGAGGCAATTGGGGAACCCCCTTCAATGGGTCTATCTAAAAGACGCCCAAATTGGATAACTCTTATCTGTAGGGGGAAAAGAAAGTCCTTGACTGGTGAATAGGAGATGTGAAGGAGAAGTAAAGGCAAGAGTAATTAGCATTACAAGTTCTAGACGGAGAACTAGAAAAAAGTCAGAACAGGGGAAATTTCAAATGTTCATGACAGTCCATTGGAATTTCTTGATGAGAGCTTCCAAAAGCATCCCTCTATTGGGTTCCTTCTCATTTTTTGTTTTGTCTGCCAGGCTGGACTATGAGTGGTGGATTCAGGATTTGCTTTCAGGCATTTTGATAGCTGTTGGAGTAGTTAGATTCAGTGTCAGTTCCCTCTCAAAGGTTTCTAGATAGGAGGAGAAACCAAATTTGGCCATCATTTTAGAACAATAGCAGGTTGTCTCCCTTAGCTACAGGTGGGCACTACAGTATTGCAGACCAAGATTTGAAGTCTTACATCTGAGCAGTGAACAGCACCTTCTGGTTAGGAACAAAATCATCAATGAGAAATAATTGTCTAAATAACTTCTTATGTAGACTTTAGCCTAATGTCTGAGAAGTGTAATCCCTTGACTTTTAAAGAAATATACTGATGTCTTTACTCTTTGGTTGTACTTTCCTTTTGGGTGTTTAAGACCATATAGTTGGCCCAAATAAATCGATCTTTGTTTACACTTAAGATCATTTGAGGATCTGTTCCTTGGGGATCCCATGGACTTGGGAGGCACCCCTGGCTCCTTTTTTTTACTAGTTCCATCTATATGAAGAAAAGCCAAAGGTCCTGCTTGACCACAGCTGGCTTCACTTGGAAGCATGGAGGAGATGTTTCCTCTGAGTTGACCCTCCTCTTTTTAGACTGGACATTGGTTCAAGTCCATCTCGTGGGGTCTCCATGGCCTCCCTGAACAAGAAGACAGGTGACTCACCATAGTTACAAGACAGTTTGAGATATGTTCCATAGTCTCCCGGAACTTAGCCAACCTTGGAGGGCAAGGGACAAAAACTGTCCTTTAAGTTCCTCTGACCAGATTAGTATAGGTCACAAAGTAGGGCTCTTAAACATCCAATAAGGTTAGTTCCACCACTCTGGTACTCTTAATTACCATGTGCTCATGTAGATGAAGTTTGGGTAAAAAAGCCAAATGTTCTCAGAGAAACCTTGACTACATATATATTTTGTTCCTTAAACTAGTTGACTAAACTCTGACCTTAGAAATTTTAAGATTATGTGTATATTATTTTTGTCTCATCCTTTATATATCATAACAAACCTACACAGACCCTCACAACTTGCTTAGGCTTTCTCATTTTTTCTGCCTATTTTGAAAAATATCTCCATTCCCATATCCCTTTAACATCTTTTACATTCTCCTTTCTTTTTTTAAATAATTATAAGACATAATAATATTATGAAATAAATTTTCCATCTGTTGTGAGACAACATGTGTGATCAGGGACAAATTACATCCAGTTGGCTGAGAAGAGTGGCTGGATACTCCAGTTAAGGTCCAATGACACTGCTTGCCCCTCCTTTAATGAAGGAGCACAACCAACAACAGGCCTAATTGTGATGATGTTTAGCGATCACGCACTGCTGACAACAGGCCTAATTGTGATGATGTTTAGCGATCACGCACTGCTGAAGTCGTGAATGATGGTAGTTATTTCATGCAGAAGAGACTTTTATAGAGTTTCATCTTACTAAAAGGACATGGAATTTAAAAGGATTTGGTGCTAGGATCCACAAATGAGGGAGAAGACGCATCTTTTATTTTTCTGAGACTGTGTTACTTCACTTAGTATAACAGTTCCTAGATCCATCCATTTACCTGCAAATTTCATTATTTTGTCTTTCATTACTGCTGAGTAGGACTCCATTTTGTAAATATACCACATGTTTGTTAATAACTCGTCAGTTGAGGGGCGCTTATGTTGTTTCCACATCTTAGCTATTGTGAAAAGAGCAGCAACAAACAGACATTGTTGTACAAGTGTTTCTACAATTGGATGTACCCTTTAGGGATGTCCTTTCGATATATGCTAAGGAGTGGTATAACCGGGTCATATGGTATAGGTTCATTTTTAGTTTTTTAAGAGTTCTCCACACTGTTTTCCATAGAAGCTGCACAAGTTTGCAATCCCACGAGCAGTGAATGAGTGTTCCCCTTTCTCCACATCCTTGCCAGCATTTGGTCTCATTGGTTCTCTTGATCCTAGCCAGTCTGGTTGGAGTAAGGTGATACCATAGGGGTTTTTTTTTTATTTTGTTTTGTTTTGTTTACAAAAACTTTATTGAGAATTTCATACGTGAATATAAGGTGTTTTGATCAAATCCATGCCCACTGCCCCCCCTCCAACATCCCCCCCTCTGAAGAGGTAACCCTAAAATATTTTAAGGATTAGATACAGGCTCACAAATATTTTGACATTTTGGACCTTGGAACAGAGTAATGTTGCTAACAGGCCCAAGGACATTATGACTTTTAGCCAAGAAACTGGCTACATTTCTTTGGGGTCTTTTTACCCTAATTGCCTAGCCAATTCCTACCTCCTGTTCTTATCATGCCATCTTCTGAAGGGGTTACCCAAATTGCCAATAGGGAATACTGCTCTGGCTTCTTCCATGCTGAATAGGGATTCAGGGTGAGGCAATTGGAGTATCCCTTCAGTGGGTCCATCTAAAAGACTCTCAAATTGCATAACTCTTGTCTCTAAGGAGAGAAGAAAGTCCTTGAATCACGAATGGGAGATGTGAAGGAGAAGTAAAGGCAAGAGTAATTAGCATTACAAGTCCTAGACAGGGAACTAGAAAAAAATCATAACAGGGCAATTTTCAAATGTTCATGTGAGAGTCCATTGGAGTTTCTTGACAAGGGCTTCCAAAAGCATCTCTCTATTGGGTTCTTCCTCATTTTCCTTTTGTCTTCCAAGGCTGAACTACTTGGCTGGGAAGAATGACTGGATACTCAGGTAAGGGTCCAGTGACCCTGCTTGGCACTCCTTTAATGAATGAGCACAACTGTCAACAAGCCCAGTTGTGACTATATTTAGCAATCAGGCTCAACCGAAGGTGGGATGATGGTATTTATTTCATGCAGAAGGGACTGCTGTATAGAATCATCTTATTAAAAGGACCTGGAATTTAAAAGGATTTGGTGCTAGGATCCACATATGAGAGAGAACATATGTCATTTGTTTTTCTGAGTCTGTATTACTTCACTTAGTATAACAGTTTCTAGATTCATCCATTAACCTGCAAATTTCATGATTTCATTTTTTTTTACTGCTGAATAGAACTCCATTTTGTAAATATACCACATTTTTGTTAAGAACTTGTAAGTTGAAAGGCATTTAGGTTGCTTTCATCTCTTAGCTATTGTGAAACAAGCAGCAGTAAACATGGTTGTACAAGTGTCTCTACAATAGGATAAGCCCTTTTGGCATATGCCAAGGATCCAAGTGCA
>NW_008360327.1:5888983-5889869 GCF_000622305.1 Nannospalax galili
TCTTTATTTCTTCATCTTAGGACTGCTTTTAATATGTCCCAGAGGTTGTGTTGTGTTGTATTGTCCTTTTCGTTGAATTCCAGGAATTCTTTTATTTCTTTCTTAATGTCTCCTTTGACCCACTCATTGTTTAGGAGTGTGTTGTTCAATCACCAAAAATTTGTGTAGTGACTAGAGCTTGGACCAGTGTTGATTTTGAGCTTTCTTGCTTTGTACTCCAACAGAATGCATGGAATTATTTCAATATTTTTGTATTTGTTGAGGTTAGTTTTGTGGCCCAGTATATGGTGAATTTTTGAAAAAGTTCCATGAGGTGCTGGGTAGAAAGTGTATTCTTTGGTGTTTGGGTAAAATAATTGAAAGATGTCTGTAAGATCCATTTGATGTATAGTATCATTTAATTCCGATGTCTCTGTGTTTATTCTTTGTCTAGTTGACCTGTCTAATGGAGACAGTGGGGTATTGAAGTCCCCTACTACTACTGAGTTGTGGTTAATCTGTGTCTTAAAGTTCTGTAGTGTTGTTTTTATGAACTTGCCTGTGTCTTTTGACTGGGGAGTTCAGTCCATTGATATTTAAGGCTATTATTGAAAGGTGTGTATTGCTTGCAGTCATTTTGATTGCTGTTTGTGTTCTCTGTGTAATTTTTTGTTTCCTAGATTATATCTTTATTTTCTTTCATTGCCCCTAGGGTATAGTTCTTTCTCTCTCTACTTTCTGCATTGCTTCAAGTATTCTTTGAAGTGCTGGTTTTGTGGACAAGAATTCCTTCAGCCTATTTATGTCATGGAAGATTTTTCTTTCCCCTTCAACTATAATAGACATTTTGGCTGGATATAGTAATCTGGGTTGGCATCTGTGGTCATTTAACACTGGGAATACTTTG
>NW_008360327.1:5890143-5906590 GCF_000622305.1 Nannospalax galili
GTCTTTCCTTAATTACGGGAAATTCTCTTCTACAATCCCGTTGAAGATCTGGTCAACACCACTAACCTGAAATTCTTCTCCATCCTCTATTCCTAAGATCTGTAGACTTGATCTTTTCATGGTGTCCCACATCTCCTGCATATTCCATTCCTGTGTTTTTTTTAAATTTCCCATACTCTTTGCTTGAGTGGTCCAGTTCGTCCACTTTATCTTCCAGTCTTGATACTCTGTTTTCCATTTCATTCATTCTAGAGATGAGGCTTTCCCCTGTTGTTTCAAGTTGGCTTATTGAGTTTTGCACTTCCTTCTTTATTTCTGCCTGAGTTTTCCTCGATGTTTCTGTCTCTTTTGTGAATTCATTAGGAAGTTTATCTGTATCTTCTTTTAGCTCTTTGATTTGTTTATTCGTGTGTTCTTTAAATTAGTTGAATTCCTTGATCATGTTTTATGATTGTTCTTTTAAATTCAGTGTCCTGGGGTATCTCCAGGGGGTTCTCCCTGTAGGACTCTTCTACAGGATTGGTGGGCTTTGCTGGGCACATAGTGTTTCGGCTTTCCATTTTATTATTCTTTCGTTGTGGTTTTGGCAAGTGAATTTCTTTTGTTGTTTATGATTCCGATATGAGAATTAAGTTGAAGTATGCTTTTGTTTTTATTATCTGGATGCCTAGATCCTTTCTTTATTTGTTATGTAAAGCTGCTTGGTACAGGATTCAGGTTCTCTCAGGTTTATTTTGGAGGGAACTGATGGCCTCAGATCAGCTATTCAGGAGTACCCACAGAAGCCCAATTCAGGTTCCAGTCAGGTACACTCAGGCTTCCTTCACCATGTGGAGGATCCATGCTCTCTCAGGGAGTCCTATGCATTTCAACCCTATGCCAGAGGGAGGCCAGAGGGGGGCCAGAACTCATCACTCTCTGGTAACCTTCTGAGATCCCAGCCTTAGCCTACCAAGGCCAGATCTGCCCTTGGGCCATGAGAGGGGCCTCACAAAATCCCAGGTAGGGGGATGGTATGGCACAATTAAAAGAAGTTCACCACCAGGTGGAGGCAGGATCTGGGGGCTGTGAGGCTGTCCCCTGGGTTCTCAGGCCCTCTTGTAGTTTGAGGCCAGGGGTAGGCCAGAACCTAGTATGCTCGGGCATTCTGCTGAGCTCTGAGCAGCTACCTGAATGGAGGTCCGAACCCACCCTCTCAGGCTGTCTG
Source organism: Nannospalax galili (assembly GCF_000622305.1). NCBI lineage: Eukaryota > Metazoa > Chordata > Mammalia > Rodentia > Spalacidae > Nannospalax > Nannospalax galili. The sequence goes on from NW_008360327.1 coordinate 5,891,351, forward strand.
CTAGTATCTAAGCCTTAGCCCACCAAAGCCAGATCTGCCCTGGGACATTTGGAGAGGCCTTACAAAATCACAGCTAGGGGGATGGTATGGCACAGTTAGGGGACGCTCTCCACCATTTGGAGGCAGCCTCCAGGGGCTGTGAGGCTGTCCCCTGAGTTCTCAGGCCCTCTGCTAGTTGGAGGCCAGAGGGAGGCCAGAACCTGGCACTCTCTGGCGGTCTGCTGAGCTCTGAGCAGCTGCGCAGATGGAGGTCCAACCAACCCTCCAGGCTGCCTGCTAGGATTTCAGCCTTAGCCTACCAAAGCCAGATCTGCTACCTTAGGGTGGTTTTAATTTGCATTTCCCTAATCATTAACAATCTTGAACACTTTCTGAAATCATTCTTAGCCATGTTTATTTCTTCCTTTGAGAACTCTGTTTACATCTTTAGCCCATATTTTATTTGGGTCACTTGGTTTCCTGATTCCTTGTTTTTTGAGTTCTTTATATATTCTGGATGGATGTTAAACCTCTGTCAGATGTGTCACTGGTGAAGACTCTTTCCCATTCTGTGGGTTTTCTCTTCACTTTCTTGGTTGTTTCTTTTGCTGTACAGAAGCTTTTTACTTTAATGAGGTCCCACTTATTGATTGCTGACCTTAATTCCTGAGCAACTTCTATCTGATATAGAAAATCTTTTCTACACCTATATCTTGTAAGTTACTGCCAATATTTTCTTCAAATAGTTTCAGGGTTTCTGTTTCACACTGAGATCTTTGATCCATGTGGAGCTGACTTTTGTGCAAAGTGAATGATAAGGATCTAGTTTCATTCTTCTACAGGTGGAGATTCAGTTTTGCCAGCACCATTTGTTGAAGATGTTGTCTTTCCTCCATTGTGTGTTCTTGGCACTTTTGTCAAATATCAGGTGGCTGAAATTGTGTGTACCTATGTTTTGCTCTTCAATGATGTTCCATTGATCTATGTGTCTATTTTTGTGCCAGTACCATGCTGCTTTTATGACTATAGCTCTATAGTATACTTTGGGATCTGGTATAGTAACCCCTCAGCATTGCTCTTTGAGCTCAGGATTGCTTTGGCTGTCTGGGGTCTTTTGCGCTTCCATACAAATTTAAGGGTTTTTTTTCTAATTCTGTGAAATACGTCATGGGAATTTTGATTGGGATTGCATTGACTCTATATATTGCTTTTGGTAGGATAGTCATTTGCACAATATTAATTATTCCAATACATGAGCATGGGAGATCCTTCCATCTCCTGGTGTGTTCCTCAATCTCTTTAACTATTTAAAATTTTCATTGTAGGGATCTTTGGTGTCTTTCATCAGATTTATTCCAAGATATTTTTTTGCAGCAATTGTGAATGTGTATTCTTTCTCCAATTGCTTGTTATTGGTATATAGAAAGGCTACTGATTTTTGTGGATTGATTTTATAACCTGCCACTATACTGAAAGTGTTGATCAGTTCTAGGAATTTTCTGATGGAACTTTGATCGCTTAGGTTTAGTATCAAATCATCTGCAAAAAGCCATAGTTTGACCTCTTCTTTTCCAATTAGTACTCCTTCAATTTCCTTCTCCTGTCTTATTGCTCTAGCAAGAGTTTCATGCACTATGTTGAAAAGGAGTGGAGATAGTGGACATCCTTGTCTGGTTCCTGATCTTAATGAGAATGCTTCCAGTTTTTCTCTATTTGTAATGACATTAGCTGTGGGTTTGTTGTATATAGTTTTAATTATATTGAGGTATGTTCCCTCTGGTCCAGTTCCCTCTAGGACTTTGAACATATATGCATGCTGACTTTTGTCAAAAACCTTATCTACACCTGTTGAGATGACAGTGTGGTTTTGCTCATTTATATGATTAATGACATTTATTGACTTGCATATATTGAACCATCCCTGCATCTCTGGAATAAAGCCTACTTGATCATGGTGAATGATCTTTTTGATGTGTGTCTTTATGTGGTTTGCAAGTATTTTTTTGAGAATTTTTGCATCTATGTTCATTAAGGATATGGGTCTATGCGGTCACCGCCAGCGGCGGCCACTTCTCCATTCTCGTGGGTGCCGCTCCTTCGTTCTCGTGGGCTTCAAGGCCGCTCCTCCGCTCGCCCTGGGCTAAGGCCACTCTTTTGCCTGCCCTGGGCTGAGGCTGCTCTTCTGCCTGCCCTGTGCTGCCTCCTGTCACTGCTTCTGCCTGGTCCTGGACCCCAGGGCTGGTGAGGAGACTGTATCAGCACAGCCACATTCAGACACAGGAGACCAGGTTCATGACACAGGTCTGGTTTATTGCAGGAAGGCACAGGCTTATATAGGGGTAGTGGTCCAATCACAGCACAGCAAGTAGGATACCGTATTAGCATAACAGGTTTAGTGTCCTATCACAGTACAGCAAGTGGGATACCTTATTACCATCATCCTATTAGCATAACAGACTTAACATCCTATTACAGGATAGAGGGTAGGATGCCTCATTAGCGTACTGGGTTTCAGAATACAGAGCCAGGATTCCTGGACCCTGATAGTTGCAATATCACCCTAGACTCAAGCCTATCTCCCACAGGTCTATAGTTTTCTTCTTGGTTGTGTCTTTACCTGGTTTGGGTATTAGGGTGATGTTGGCTTCATAGGAAGAATTTGGGAGTTCTCCTCCTGTTTCTATCATTTTGAATAATTTAAGTAGTATTGGTTGGAAGTCTTCTTTAAATGTCTGGTAGAATTCTGCTGCAAATCCATCTGGACCTGGGCTCTTTTTAGTGGGGAGGCTTTGTATTACTGTTTCGATTTCCTTATATGTTATGAGTCTGTTTAAACTGTTGATCTCTTCTTGGTTTAACTTTGGTGGTTCCCGTGATTTTAGATATCCATCCATTTCTTTTTTTTTTTTTTTTTTTGAGGCCGGATCTCCCTATAGCCCCAGCTGTCCTGGAATTCACTATGTAGACTAGGCTGGCCTTGAACTCACAGAGATCCTCCTGCCTCTGCCTTCCAAGTGCTGGGATTAAAGGTGTATGCCACCATGCCCAACTAGAGAATAGATTTTTAAAATAGTCCCTTATAATGGTCTGGATCTTTTGGGTATCTGTTGTGATGTGTTCCTCTTTAATCTCTGATTTTGTTGACTTGGATTTGCTCTTTCTTTCTTTTGGTCAACAGCACTGCAGGTCTGTCTATCTGGTTTCATTTGTTTTTGCCTTTCCAGTGTCTTGAGTTTCAGTGTTAGGTCACTTATTTGGGGTCTTCCTATTTTTTTTTTTTAAGAACAGAACATTTTAATTTTGTATAATTTCATTAAAAAATACTTAGGGTAATACTGATATACACTACATTTTTCCCAGTGTCATCATAATATTATGAAAGTACAAAATTCAAATGTCTAAACTTCACATTTTTCCTCAGAATACCAAAGAAAAAAGCCCAAAGGTGCTGCAGAAGCTGAGGGAATCCTCTCTGCTGCTGTTAAACCAGGGACTTGACCAGCCGGGGTACAAAATTCAGTCATAACTCACCCCTTCTCTGATGCCCACGATAAGTGGAAATTCTTTTGGTTGGTTGTTTGGTTTTTGTAAAATATACATATTTGTAATTACTGGCTTTTTTCTTCCTAATTTTTTAACGTGTGCACTTAGAGCTATAAACTGCCCTCTTAGGACTGCTTTTAAAGTGTCCCAGAGGTTGTGTTGTGTTGTATTGTCCTTTTCGTTGAATTCCAGAAATTCTTTTATTTCTTTCTTAATTTCTCCATTGACCCATTCATTGTTTAGGAGTGTGGTGTTCAATTGCCATGAGTTCATATAGTGTCTAGGGCTTTGTTCAGTGTTGATTTTGAGCTTTATTGCATTGTGGTCTGACGAAATGCATAGAATTATTTTAATTTTTTTGTGTTCATTGAGGTTTGTTCTGTGGCCCAGTATGTGGTCAATTTTTGGAAGTTTCATGGGGTACTGAGTAGAAAGTGTATTTTTTGGTGCTTGGGTGGAATATTTGAATGGTGTCTGTTAGGTCCATTTGATGTTTAGTGTCATGTAATTCAGACATCTGTTTATTCTTTGTCCAGTTGACCTGTCTAATGGAGACAGTGGGGTATAGAAGTCCCTACTATTACTGATTTGGGGTTAATCTGTGTCTTCAAGTCATGTAGTGTTTTTTAGAATTGGGGTACACCAGAATCTGGTGCATATATGTTAAGAATTGTAATGTCTTCTTGGTTAATTGCTCCTTTGATCAGAATGAAGTGACCTTCTTTATATCTTCTGATCAGTTTTACTTTGAACTCTATTTTGTCAGATATTAGAATTGCAACCCCTGCTTGTTTCTTAGTGCCATTTGCTTGGAATATTCTTTTCCATCTTTTCACCTTAAGGTAGTGCCTGTCCTTGAAGGTGAGGTGGGTTTCTTGCAGACAGCAGAAAGATGGATTTTGTTTCTTAATCCATTCACTTAGCCTTTGTCTTTTGACTGGAGAGTTCAGTCCATTGATATTTAAGGTTATTATTGAAAGATGTGTATTTGTTGCCATCATTTTGATTGCTGTTTGTGTTCTTTGTCTAATTTGTGTTTCCTCAATTATACCTTTATTTATTTCCTTTCATTGTCCCTGGGGTATAGTTGTTCCTTTCTCTGCTCTTTGTATTGCTTCAATTATTCTTTGAAGGGATGGTTTCATGGACATGTAATCTTTGAGGCTATTCATGTCATGGAAGATTTTTTTTTCCTCCTCAGCTATAATAGACATTTCTGTTAGGTAAAGTATTCTGGGATGGCACCTATTGTCATGTAGAACTGGAAATACCTTGGTCCAGGCTCTTCTGGCTTTCATAGTTTGCATTGATAAGTCAACTGTAATTCTGATGGGTTTTCCTTTGTATGTGACTTGTTTTTCTTTTACTGCTTTCAGTAGTCTCTCTTTGTTCTGTACATTTAGTGTTTTTACTATGATATGTCATGGGGAGTTTCTTTTCTGATCCTGTCTATTTGGTGTTCTATGTACTTCCTGTATTTGTATGGGGATATCTTTCCTTAATTTTGGGAAATTCTCTTCTACAATCCTGTTTAAGATCTGGTCAATACCATTAACCTGAAATTCTTCTCCTTCCTCTATTCCTATGATCCATAAATTTTGTCTTTTCAATGTGTCCCACATCTCTTGCATATTCCATTCCTGTGTTTTCTTAAATTTTTCATAATCTTTGTTAGAGTGGTCCAATTCTTCAACTTTATCCTCCAGTGTTAATATTCTGTTTTCCATTTCATTCATTCTAGCAGTGAGGCTTTCCCCTGTTGTTTCAAGTTGGCTTATTGAGTTTTGCACCTGGGCCATCTCTCTAACCCCTAAACTAGATATGTTAAGAGATCAATAATAAATAATAATAAAATAGACCCATTTTAGTAAGTTTATTTAAAATTTATCATTTTTTGATTTGTTGGTTTGTGTGTTCTTTAAATTCATTGAATTCCTTGATCACGTTTATGATTGTTCTTTTAAATTCAGTGTCCTGGATTATCTCTAGGGGGCTGTCCTGTAGAACTCTTCTACAGGTCTGGGTGAGTTTAGTGGGGTACACAGTGTTTGGCTTTCCATTTTGTTATTCTTTCATTGTGATTTTGGCATGTGAATTTCTTTTGTTTGTGATTCTGATACGAGAATTAAGTTGAAGTATGCTTCTGTTTGTATTATTGGTGTGCCTTGGTCCTTTTCTTATTGCTCATATAAAGCTGGTACATCCAGGTTTCAGGTTCTCTTAGGTTTTATTTTGGAGGGAACTGATGGCCTCAGACCAGCTACTCAAGAGCACCCACAGAAGCCCAAGTCAGGATCCAGTCAGGTACACGCAAGCTTCCTTCTAAGTTTTGGACCCCTACTATTGGGAACTCAGAGCAAAATTTGGGAAGTTCCCTAAGGGGGGATGATTTGGGGACTCTCAGTCAGTCTGCTGAGTTCATAGCCCCTATGCCAGAGGGAGGCCAGAACAGGCACTCTCTGAAAGTCTGGTGAGATCACAGTACTCAGATGCAGGTCAGAGGTCAGAAACTACCCTCTCAGGCTGTCTGCTAAAATCTCAGCCTTATCCTACCAAATCCAGGTCTGCCCTGGGGCCTTGGGAGGGGCCTCATGCAATCCCAGTTAGGAGGTTGGGTACTGCGCAATTAGGGGAAGCTCACCACCACTTGGCGGCTACATCCAGGTACTCTCAGGCAGTCCCCTGAGTTCTCAGCCTCTATGCCAAAGGGAGGCCAGAACAGGCACTCACTGGTGGTCTGCTGAGATCACAGTCAGATGACTGGTTCGTTAGCAATGTTCTTCACATGACAGCATAGACCTTCTGCATAAGTAAAGCTTCACAGCACCTTTCTTATGCCCACATTTCAGTGTGTCCAGGCTTTCAGTTGGCCAGGATACTTGTCACCTTTGAAAAGAACTTACCAAATTTTTATCATAATCACTGACCCTGGCTCAGTTTTAAAGTATCAAAATTCCCCCCAGTCTTGGTTAATGATCCCTATTAGTTGGTTGGAAAAGATCTAGAGAATTCCTATAGTCATTCATCATTATGTTCATTTTACAAAAATCAATTAGTATTTCCCAACCTTGAGGTAAACAGTATGTAAGTAAGCATAGTTCTTGAAAAAATAAACACTCTAAATCCTCACTACAGAGTCCACAAAGGGAAAACAAAACCTTAGAGCAACCCAGAGAGACTTGGAGTGATTGTCACAACTTGGTTGGAATGAAGCAGTTTGCTACTGCATGAAAGTGCCTCTCGCTCACAATGGCTCAACAGCCCCCAGTCACCTCCTCCCTGAAACTAGGCAGGAGGCTTGTTTATATAATCAAAGAATCACACAAGACAATGGTTCCTAATTGTTCTAAAGTACATGAAATTGGAATAATCAGAAAGCAAACTATTTTCCATTGCTAGATGAGCTGAGGATAAAAATTCAAGGATGAAATAGAGTTTTCTGTTGTTATTCCATGTTCTTCCGAAACACTTCAAGCAAAGTGAGAAATGGGATTGGTAAGGACGTAATGGAAGCAAGTGGTAGGGGCACCAGCAATTAATGAAAATGCACTCAGGCCCAGTGAAATGAACACGTTAGTTTTATTTGTTTTTGAAGTTGGGCATGCCTGCTTGGATTCCTTTCCCCTTTTTTTAATTTTAATATTTTGTTTGTGTGTGTGTGTGTGTGTGTGTGTGTATCTGATATGAAGGATGCACATGCCACCACATATATGTGGAGGTCAGAGGACAACCTCATGGAGTAGGTTCTCTCCTTCTACCTTAATGTGGGCTCTAGAGGTCAAACTCAGGTCATCAGGGTTGCCAGGCTTACAAAAAGTGCCTTTTCCCACTGAGTCATCTAACCAGCCTGGCACATTAGTTTTCTGGCAAAATGTTCTTATTCTTCTGGCTCTGGCCTAAGCTAGTGTAGGGTATGAATCCTATATGTTTTGGTTTGTGTTACATAGTGACACTGGTTTTTCACTTACAGAGAGCATCAATAGACACCTTATGCCATACACTTTAATTCTTCAGTGATTCACTCTAGCACAAGTCAATGTGCACCTACCCAAATGAACAACAGACTCTCTAAGACTCAGTTTTTCTACCAGTGTAGAACTGTATCATGTTTCAACTGGAACAAGAATGCTCAAATTTGTATAATGTAATTACTCAAAATTTAATAGCCCCAAAATTATTTTGTTCTGAAAACTTACTCAAACATCTTCTATATGCTTCAATTGGATAATTGAGTATTTTTAATTGACACAGTTGTGCATACTTATGGAGTCAATGTGATATTTCTGCAAAAGAATGAAATCCTGTCACTTGAGATAAATGGATGAACTGGGAGATATTATGTTAAGTCAGACAAAGGCAAACATTGAATGATCATATGTGGCAGATTGAAACAGTTATTTTGCTCAATGTTTTGCAATATGAGCAAGCGTCATGTGACCTGCCTTTGATTTTTGCTCTTTTGGCACCAGTTGGAGTGTCTCAACTGGAGCTATGGAGGTTACTTCTGAGATGGCTCAGTTATATTGCCAGCAGGTTTGTTCCGGCTGAGAAGGGGATCTCATCTGTAGTCATTGGCTAGGGTCCTTCCCTTTTCCTTTGTTTTAGCTCTTCAGGTAGCTGTTAGAACTTCTCCTAGCATAATGGGCTTTTTTAGAGGGAAAATTTAGCTAAACATATTCTTGAACTCAAATTCCCCAATGTCACGTCAATATTTTCACTGATTAAAATAGTCATCCTCGAATCAAGAAGAGGCAAATATTCCTAATGACAGAATCTGAAAGATTTTTTTCTAACTACTTTTTAGATACCAGCTCCTGTAATTTGCCTTCTAGCCTGAACAATTCCTATCCCTCCCAAGATTCCAAAGTCCCTTATCTCATGAAAGTATCAACTCAACTTCCATACTTCTGTGATTTAACTCACAGTGTAAGTATCTTTCACTGCGGTTCATTGAATCTAAGTTCTTGAGTACTTCAAATTTTAACTTTTTCCTCAGGCCATCTATTGGTTTCAGGAGAGGTTGGGAATGGGAAATCTTTGTTTCAAACAGAGCAAATCCTAACTCCATTTCTAAATCTTGTTTGAAAATTAAATAATTGCCCTATGGCTTATCTATATTCTGCCTTATATTACTGTAATCAGCTGTAAGAGGCCAATTGGCACTTTTAAAATCCTGTTTTCAAATCACCTCAGTGAGAAATGTGAATTCACGAGATGTTCATCCTGTTTTCCATGTGGCTGTAACCCACAACTTCACAAGATGTTATGTCACTATAGAGCAAGGACCCCTTTCTCTGACCTTCTATAAAAATGTCCTTACTGTCCTTGAAGACTTCACTAACAATCTCCTTCGAAGATGTCAAGCTTCTGCCCTCCCCTCAGACCCAAAAGCACATTTTTCAGATTCTGTCACAGAAATAACCCATTTTTATCTACCAAATTTTTCTTTAATACAGGTTAGCGAAAGATACAAAGTCATTTTGTGCACCATAAAAATAAGGATGTGCTGTAGGAATAAGATCTTGTGAAACTAAGGTAAGAGAAGCAAGAACCTGAAAATAGGGGACTGTCAAGATAATTCAGTGCCTGCTTCCAAGCCTGACCTGAGTTTGATCCTTGGGATCCACTTGGTAGAAGGAGAGAACCAACTCCTGAAAATTGTTCTCTGATCTCTATGTATGTGGCATGGCACGTGTGCACACAGACACAGAGAAAACACAAATACACACAAATATATAAAATGTAAAAATAATTTTTTAAAGAATCTGGAAAAGGAAATTGAAAAATCTGAATAGTCCCCAAGCAGTTCTCTAAGCTGACAGACTCAACTGCTAAAGCCAGATCGTGAACAGGTAGGAGCCCATAGCTGCTAGGCTTCTGCATCCAGGGCGTACCTGGTCACTCTGGGAGGGCCAATCCAGTAGACAAACAAGAAAGAAGATGCTTTCCATCAGAATGACCTTAAAAATCCCTCTCCTATGACTTACTTTTGCCTACTCAACCCTACAAAACAGGGTCTCTCAGCCAGCTATGATTTGAGCCACACATGAAAGGATTCTATAAAAACATGGCTCCAGCTTAGCTATGATGATGCAATTTAAAACCACATTTCATTTCTAAAACAAATGAGATCTGGGTATATGTGACAGCTTTCAAATGTTCTTTAGACTGTATTTCTATATATCAAATGTTCTCAATAGAGGCGTGTTCTGGTTAGCTTTTGTCAACTTGATACAAACTAGAGACACCTGGGAAGAGAGGGCTCTCAATTGAGGAATTTCCTCCATTAGTTTGCCCCGTGATCAGATAGAGGAGGCATTTTCTTGATTGCTAATTAATGTAAGAGGGCCCAGACTGCTGCGGGAGGTGCCATCCCTAGGCAGGTGGGCCTGGGATATATAAGAAAGGTGGCTGAGACACTAGAGAGATGGTTCAGCAATTAAAAGCACTGGCTGCTCTTGCAGAGGACCCAGGTTCGATTCCCAGGACCCACATGGCAGCTAACAGCTGTCCGTAACTCCGGTTCCAGGGCATCTGACGTTCTCTTCTGACTGCTGTGGGCACTGCATGACATGGGTGCACTTACGTGCAGGTAATACAGTCATACACTTAAAAATAATAAATAAAATACTTTTTTAAAAAGTATGCAAGACAGAGGAAGCAAGTCAGTAAGTTTCTTTCTTTCACCGTCTCTGTTTCAGTTCCTGCCTCCAGGTTCCTGCCCTGAGCTCCTGTCCTGGCTCCTCTCAATGATGGACTCTTTCTTCCCCAGGTTACCTTTGATCAGAGTGTTTAGTCACAGCAACAGAGAAGCAAACTAAGCCAAGGCAGAAGTTACATCTTATTCTGCAATTTTATCTACAAGGCTTGGGACAAGATTCGATTTGATCTGCAGCACAGAAATATTAATATTGCTATTAATGGGTTTTTCCAATGTATATTTTTATTTAATGTTTATGTATTTCATACAATATATTTTAACCATACTTGGCCCCTTCTCCCCTCTCTGCAACCCCTATAGCCCACCCACAGGATTCTGTCATATATGTCAAGACTCATCTAGTCAAGTTTGTGTATCCAGATGTCCCTCACTGTGAGTTCATCTACTGTAGCCTGTTCAGCCTATCACTCCCTTAAACAAGACCAACTCCTCACCCAGTAGTGATTAGATACCAATACTTCCTCAGTTAGGGTTGGGGCAACCTTCCCATTTGCCCAGTTCTATGCTGGGTTTTTGTCTGATTACATTTGTGTGGGTCTTGTGCATGCTGTCACCATCACTTTCAGTTCATGTTAGCAAGTTCCCAGCAGCCTGGAAGACTCTGTTTCCTTATGATCTTTCATCAATCCTGGCTCTTACAATCTTTCCACCCCCTTTTTCCACAATGGTCCTGAGCCATGGGAGGTGTGATTTAATATAGGAATCTTATCCAGGGACACACACTTTGCAGTCTCTTATTTCTACAGTTTGGTCCATTGTAGCCTTCTATGTTCATAGCCCTCTGTTGCATGAGAAAGCTTTGCTGGTGAGAGTTGAAAGATTCCTTAGTATTCTCTCTACCCCCTGGTCTCTATGTTCCATGAGCCTTAGATGTAGAGATTCCATTGTAGATGTGTTACTTAGGGCTGGGCATCTTACAGATGCTTATTCTCTGTGTGTGGCCAGTTATGAAACTCTAATAGTTTCCATTTCTTAGAAAAGGAAGTTTCTTTGATGACTGGTAACTAGTATACTTGTCTGTCAATATAAGGATCCATATTTAGCATGCAATAAGAAATTGCGTTTGTCTAGGAATGTGACAAATGTAAGGTTTTCCCTAGGATCTATGACCTCTCCAACCATATACATTTGGCTATGTTTATAGTCCCAAACATGGCTTTCCTCCCACTGAGAGGGCTTTAAGTCTAATTAGATAGCTGCCGATTGCCCCAATCAAAAGTGCCACTACTGCACCAATATAGTTTGTTGTGCCAGTCATTGTTGTGGTTATTAGGCTTTAAAGCCAGGATTGGACCATTTGTTGATTTTCTCCCTTAGCAGCTTGCATTGTATCCTCCAAACTATGAGAGTTTTCAGGGAGGAGACTTCCAGGTCAGAGTCCAACTCCAATCCTCCAAGTCCTGTGTCTGAAGTATGTCCTGTCTTTAGCAAAAGGTTCTTAACTTCAAGTTCTGGGAGGCAATAGAGATAAGAGATAAATAATGTTTAGGTGGTATGAAAAACCAGAGAGAAATATATTAGTTCAAAAGCCTGCTGAAAAAGATCTGCCATATATAATATCCCTACATGAGTGCATGTGTGTAGCTGAAGACTATATAACAAGAAACACAGTGCTAAACAGGAGAAACCTCCCTTCAAGCCAGAGTAGTTCAAGATTCCCACAATAACACAGGCTATTACCACAGATCTTGATTGCCTCCCAGACTTGAAGATAATATCAGATATTTTTAAAGGACTTTGAAAATATCTCTCATGCATATTTCTTTTGTGGTTTCAAGCATTTTTTTTCATCATAAGCTTAAGTAACTGCAAAGGAAGATAAAATCCCTGACATTTAAAGACTATTGCATCACTTACTACTAGTACTTCAATCTAAATATGGTGTAATTTGAAGTCTACTTCGTAACATATTTTCAAAAATACCTAAACAATGTCTTCCTAAAAGTAAAAAATGTATTGTTTTTTAATATCTAAAACATATCACACAGATTGGTTTTGGGGGTTTTTGTGATATAGAGGATTGAATTTATGGCCTCGTATGCACACTAGGCAAGTGTTCTACCCTTCAGTTATTTCTCTGCCTTCATTTTATGTTTCATTATATATATTCAATTATATGTGGATTGTATTACTCAAAAACATTTTCATGCACACATGTTTTATACATTGGCATAAGATAAGAACATGCAAGGTTACATGGCAAATCAAATTTTATATCATTTCTAACCTTCTTCCCTGAATTACTGACAGTAATTTTTTTCTTTGAAAAAGCACTTTACGTAGCCCCTTAGTCCTACAAAGAGATGCTCCTGGCTTAGGAAGGAAAGAAAATGAAGGCAGACTGGAGTTGAATTGCTCTGTAATGGAAGTTTGCAAGCTTTAGGGAGGCAGAATCCCCTGGAGGACTTCTTAAGGTAAGGATAGCTAGTACCCACCCAGGCTTCTCATGTGCAGGTGACTCTCCCAACAACTTCCCATATAATATTCAAGCTGTTGCCTACAGACCAGTCTTTAAAAAGCTTTGCCCAACAAAACAAAGAGATGTTTTGCTTGAACATATTCCCCCACCCAATTAAAGAAATGTTCTGTTTTCCCCTATCCCACTGAGGAATAAGACTAAAATTTCAAGCTGCAGAAGATGTAGTAGAAAGGACTCCATCTACTCTGACCCAGTCGAAATGGTATCAGCCAGTGGAAAAGGCAAGAAGAAAGTGCCTTAAAGGGGACTGACTCAAAGAACAAACAAAACTAGTACTCCCTGAGAACAGTGACTTTCCTTTGTGAAGTGCTAATGTGCCAGAACCGAAAAATACCACAAGACCAAAAGCAGAGGCTGAGTGAATAAACTGCGTCTGGCAACAAGCCTGGCTTCTGTGCCACCAGGCCTTTTTTATGTTCATGAATCCTCTGTGCCACAGGGAGCCTTGCACTGCCAGGGACTGAAGGAGCAACTCCAATGAGTGGGGCAAAGCAATGTGGAAAAGGTCAGCCAGCCTCTGGGCAAGACCAGTGTTCCAAGGCAAAGGTGAAACACCAGGGACAGCAGCAACTCGAGCACTCAGGCTGCAGCAGCCAAGATATGCTAGTTGCAAAATCCCCAACAGTTAATTGGGCAACAGAACACAGACTTCCTGAATGACAACTCAAATAATAACATCTTATAGCAAAGAAAAGACAAGAGAAATTTGAACTTGGGTGAAATGTGTGTTGGGTGTAGGAGATACAAACCTATAGGTGGACTAGGACTCAGATCCATGTCTTTATCTGTAAATCAAACTTTAAACCAGTGAACCTCCAAGAGCCTCAGATTTGCCAGAAGTTTCTATTGAATACATCCTGATTGGCCCTGTACATAGGGGCTCCTGTGACAAAACCAAAAGCTTTGTTCTTAGTTTTGAGGAAAAATTCTAAAATCAAAAGAAATTGATGGCAAATCTTCATCTTCTCTATTCACTCTTTACTAAGATCCAAATGTGGGCTTTCTTAGCTTCTGTCATTTTTTTCAATCCTATCTGCTAAGCAAAATCTCATATACCAGATACCCTTAAGCAACACAGGAACACTTCCTTATACAAACCTGATGAAAGAATAGATACTTTGGCATCTGAATTCCCCAAATATATATACTTTGGATATATATTTACTTATCATATAGTGCTGCACATTTAGTCCTATGTGGCATTTCTTCCCAACTACATATTGAACTCTTCTAGGACAGAGATTGTGTCCTACAAACCTGAAGCCCCAGAACCTGGCATGGGGTCAAGGCATGGTCCATAGACATTATATGAGTGTTGAATAAAGGGTGGATAAATTTCTGCCTTTCTTTGTGTAGTACTTAAAGTTGTGATAAGGATCAAGAGTAATGTCTTTGAAAGTGCTGATCAACAGAAGGGTTGGAAAGGAGGAACGGAGCAAGAGTCTGTTATCATGAACACTGTGTCAATTGTTATTACTGGGCCTTTTGAATAAGCATGGATTTCCACAAGCGGATTTCAATTTTTTCTTTAATGCTGGAAATGTAACCAAAATAAATCTAATAGTTAATAAATAAGTTTCCAGCCAGGCGTGGTGGTGCATGCTTTTAATCTCAGTACTTGGGAGGCAGAGGCAACGGGATCTCTGAGAGTTCAAGGCCAGCCTGGTCTACATAGTGAGTTCCAGGCCAGCTGGGGCTACAGGGATCCCTTGTCTCAAAAAGACCAAAAAAAAACCAAAAAAACAAAAAAACAAAAAAATGATTTTACCTCTAATATATTGTTAAGCTGTGCATATTTAGGAAACTTGGCAATACACTCATACACATAAAATAAAAATAATAAAAAAAAAAAAAAAAACGAAGAAGAGAGAGAGAGAGTTTCCTTTGGTTTTACATGCAAAAGATGCTATTGAGTCTGAGTGGTATGACTCAAGACATTTTTCTAATTCACTGGGGAAGCTTAAATGTTTCTAGACCAGATTAAATGCCATTGCCTTGTACTTTGGGAATATGAGCAATGGAGCAGGTAAGCCTTCATCTGTCACTAGGAACTGGCCCCCTCTACAGATGTATCAACATAACATCCTGTATTCTGGCAGAATAATTTGTTCTGCTTTATAGAATTCAGATCCCATCCTGTATTGGTTACAGCATTGTGATAAAACACTAACCAAAACCTGCCCCGGCCTGTGGGGTCTGCAACGGGGTACCTGGATTGGGGAGTGGGGATGTGGATGAGGCAAGGGGCAAGAGAAATGGAGACAAGACAGTGCTCTGATCAAGTCTCATTTATTGAAGCAC
This sequence comes from Nannospalax galili, assembly GCF_000622305.1. Taxonomy (NCBI): domain Eukaryota; kingdom Metazoa; phylum Chordata; class Mammalia; order Rodentia; family Spalacidae; genus Nannospalax; species Nannospalax galili. The sequence goes on from NW_008360327.1 coordinate 5,906,374, forward strand.
AAGCATACAGTTAAATAAGGAATACAGACTGGACTGAATCATATCAGCCAGATAGCAAAGACCCAGGTGCACTCCAAGGGAGGAATCCACTGAGAGCAAGGCAGTTACTGGAAAAGAAAACAAGACCGCAGGCGAAGGCCACGGGCTCCATCCCGTGCCTGCGAGAGTCTACTGATCAACAGAAAACAGGGCTATTTACAATAACTAGAGCAAGGCC
>NW_008360327.1:5906620-5907709 GCF_000622305.1 Nannospalax galili
TGCCAAGACTTGGGATGGAATGACCATGCCTGTCTTAGGTTGTCCTCTGTCAGAGTGAAAGCCATTGGGGGCGGCCGGTGTCCCGCTTTCCTCTGAGAGGATCTTACCCATCTCTGGCTAACCGGCCTCCTGAAGGCTCCAGTGAATTGGCCACGGCCTTGGGGAAGAAATGGGAAATACCACTGTGGCACAGTGTCACTGAGAGAGAAATTTGACTGTGGACTGGAGTCTGGAACCTAATTGTGGTCAAACTGTGTGTAATTTGAATTTTGAATTTAGTGATATTGGTGGTTACCTTTACCCCAAGCTGTGCTCTGTGCTGAGGTTAGGCGGTTACCTTTACCCCTACCTGTGTTTTGTGTTGAGGTTAGGCAGAGTCTAAATCCCCCCTCCAAGCAAACAAAAGGACCCTAAGGGGACAAACAGTGTACAGCACGGAAGGGCATTACATAAGTGATTAAAACAACAGTGCACAAAGCATGTGGAACAATTAATGAATCACAGAGAGAATCACAGCATCACAGGCAAAGTCGAGAGAGGAGACTGGTGGGTGCCAGGCAGTGGAAATAGTCCATAGGAAACGTGAACAGAGTCCAAAAAACCAGTCCAAAAAAATTGGGAACATAGGATGCGATGATGGATGGTGTAGTGATGACACAGGTGGGATAGAGTCTGGAGATGTCGCAAAGCAGATGAGGCATTTAGGAACCCAACATGCATTGTCAGCATTTTGCAGAAAAAACATAAACATGCCCTCTCCCCCAAATGAGGACAAGGGAGGATGTAAACAAAGAGGGCAAGAGAAAACACAGGGTAAAACGGGCAGTTAGTTTGGTAAAGCATCACTGTGGACAGCTGTGGTTAGCGTCCTGAGCAACTCTCCAACTGTTTTTCTGATTAATACAGCACACCTGTTTTTACAGGTTCATCATATGATCAATTTAGATTAGGTCCTCCTGTCAGGAACCCAAGGAGACCGACCCTTGAGGTGAAAGCCTTTTTAACCAAAGAAAATCTTGCATGCCAAGGCACTAAAGCATGCAAGCTGCTCTCAGTTCCTCTCACAGAGTCAGGGGGTCAGTCTGAACC
>NW_008360327.1:5908880-5909826 GCF_000622305.1 Nannospalax galili
CCACCATCGGGGCCTAAGAATTATGTTGAAAAGCATTGTTATGGAGCCTCTCAGGCACAGCCTGAGACTGGCTTCTCCTCTCGCTTTTTAAGAGAAGATTATTGTGGAGATCTCTTTTGAGCTACACTCCTTTGTCCAGTGTCTGCCTTTTTTACATCTAGGGCAGATCTTTGGAGCTCTTTTGCTATCAGTCTTTTGCTGGTCATTCCTTGTTTTGCACTCCCTGGTGAAATGCCCACTCTTACCACATTTAGAACACCCCTTGCCTTTTTTTTTATATTTACTCGTCAAAAAAATTTTTTATGGCTTGTCCACTAAAAGCCGCTGCCATGGCAAGTATCTGCTGATAAGACAGTCCTATATCTGAACACAGGCGTATATAACCAGTTAAATCAGTCCTTTTCCTGTAAGGCCTAATGGCTGCCTGCCAGGCAGGATTAGCATTTTTATATGCCAACTGTTTCACATACTTAAGCCCTGCATCAACATTTCTAAATATTTTCCCTGCTGTCGTCATTAACCGATGAACAAAATCTGCAAAAGATTCATCAGATCCCCGCTTAACTGAAATGAGAGAAGCTCCCAGGTCCCCTTTGACCGGAAGTTTTCTCCATGCTTTCATGGCAGCAACTCGAATTTGTGCAAAAAGACCTGCATCATAGTGCATCTGTCGTTCATTGGATTCATACTGGCCTCTACCTATTAACATATCAAAATCCCATCCATTTTTAGTTTGTTGATTTTTTTTACAGTTGTTATAATACTGATTTCCATAGCAAATAATCACCCACACTAAGGACTGCCTTTACCAGAGTATTCCAATCAATAGGAGTTAGCAATTTTTCAGCCTCCCCTTCCACAAGAGCCAAGGTATATGGAGCTGTAGCCTCATACTGTGACACAGCAGCCTTTAATTCTCTGATTACTTGGAATTCATGTCCTCTAT
>NW_008360327.1:5910462-5916349 GCF_000622305.1 Nannospalax galili
TGAGAAGAATCCTCATCTTCACTATCAAGAGAAATCAAGTCAGGCGTGTCCTGGGGAGTATCTGGAATTTCCCTCAACTCAGACTGAGAACTACTTCTAAAAATCTCTTTAGCTTGGGCAACTGCCACTACTGGCTCATGTTCATCTCTCTTATCTATTAACTCTCTAATTAAATTCCAATAAGAAAAAGCAGTAACCGGGACCTTTCCCAGTCCAAACACTGTATAAAAATCTTGTAATGCATCTCCCACTTCTTTTCATTTTTTTCACATCTATGACCCCGTCTTGGGGAAACCAAGGACAAATGTCCTGTACGAAATCAAAGAAATGAAATAAATCTTTAGTTGTAACCTTTACTCCTCTTGCCTATAACGCTTCTCTTAACTGCATCACATACTTTTGATGCTGACTTAATTCTTGCCCCATGATTGACGACCAACTTACCTGTTGGCTTGGTCACAGCAGGCTACCGCGACATCTCCGAACTATTTGAGCCAGTGCACACCCCTTCTTTTTTCGTCGTGTCCCTCACGTTGTCCCCAGTATCCAAGCCACATTGGGTGCCACTCTGCCCGGCCTGCGGGGTCTGCAACGGGGTACCTGGATTGGGGAGTGGGGATGTGGATGAAGCAAGGGGCAAGAGAAATGGAGACAAGACAGTGCTCTGATCAAGTCTCGTTTATTGAAGCACAAGCATACAGTTAAATAAGAAGTACAGACTGGACTGAATCATATCAACCAGATAGCAAAGACCCAGGTGCACTCCAAGGGAGGAATCCACTGAGAGCAAGGCAGTTACTGGAAAAGAAAACAAGACTGCAGGCGAAGGCCACGGGCTCCATCCCATGCCTGTGAGAGTCTACTGACCAACAGAAAACAGGGCTATTTACAATAACTAGAGCAAGGCCGCCGGCTACCAGCCCCGTCTATGAGCCAAGGTTGTGGGCACTTTCCCATGCCCGCGGGAGGAAGGTGGACAGAATGGAAAGTCACCAACTCAGGTCTGTCAGCAGTTTTGAGAAATGGCTGAGCCTCTGGCTCCCAACAGAAACCAACTTGGATAGAAAGGGTTTAATTTCATCTTACAACCCCAGGTCACATTCAAACATCAAGGGAAGTCAGGGCATAAACTCAAGGCAGGAACTTAGAAACAGGAAATTGAAGCAGAGGCAATAGAGAAATGCTGCTTACTAGCTTGCTCCAGGGCAGCCTGGTTTCTTGTACAAGCCAGGACCTGCCCGGGGGTCCCACAGTGGGCTGAGGCCTTCGCATCACTCAAAAATCAAGAAAATGCCTCACTGACATGGCCACGGGTCAATCCAATAGCGGAAATTCCCCCACTTAAGGGTCCCTTTTCCCAGATGTGTCAAGTTGACAAACACCCACTGGCACATATCCCTTCCTACCTTCTCAACAGTGTGTCTGACAGCCATGCCTGCACTACCACTGACTTGCAGGGTCTTCTCTCTGCAGAATATTCCCATAAGTATGCACAGTTACCAAGAAATCCTTTCTTCAAGAGAATGCCCTCCACTCAATATCAGCTCTCCCTTTGTAAATTCCTACATCGAAAATGCTGGGATCTAACCAAGCATGATAGCACAGGCCTTTAATCCAAGTACTTGGGAGGCAGAGGCAGATGGTTTTCTGTGTGATCGAGGCCAGCCTGGTCTACATAGTGAGTTCCAGGTCAGCTGTGGCTACAGGGAGACCCTGTCTCAAAAAGACAAAAATAGAGATTTAAAAAAAAAAAAAACAGGGCTGGAGATATGGTTCAGTAGTTAAGAGCACCAGCTGCTCTTATACAGGACCCTAGTTCAGTTCCCAGCACCTACTTGGTGGCTAACAACCATTCCAGGGGTCCGTCACCCTCTTCTGACTTCTGCTGGCATTGCACAACATGGATTCATATACATGCAGACAATACACTAATACACATAAAATAAAAATAATATAAAAATTTTTTTAATGCTTTGATCTATCTTTTCTACAGATTTTTTGTTTGTTTTTCTGTTTGTCTGGTTTAGAGGTTATTTATTTGTTTGCTTGTTTTGATTTTTTAGACAGGGTCTCCCTGTAGCTCTAGCTGGCCTGGAATTCTCTATATAGACCAGGCTGGCCTCAATCTCAGAGACCAGAGAAAGCCAATGAATAAAACTGTTCTCTGTCATATCTGTAGACAAATGAACTTTTTTACTGTATGCTAAATATGGATCCTTATATTTACAGGCAAGAATACCGTACGCTACTCTACTCATCAAAGAAGCTTCACTTTGCAACAGGTGGAGACTATTACAGAGTTCCACAACTGGTCACACACAAAGAAAAAATAATATCTAAATACATATATATATGTATATATACATACATACATATGTCTGAGAGACACCCAACCCTAAGTGACACATCTACAGTGAAACCTCTACACCTAGGCTCATGGAACATAGAGGAACTGGAAGTAGAAAGAATACTAATACATCCCTCAACTCTCACCTGTGAAGCTTCCTCATGCAACAGAGTGTGATACACACAGAAGGCCACAACTGGCCAAAGTGTAGAGAATAAAAGAATGCAGAATTCATGTCTCTGGATAGGACTTCTATATTGAGCCTCACTCACCCATGGCTCAAAGACCATTGTGGAAGAGGGTGCAGCAAGATTGTAAGAACCAGGGTTGGTGCATAAACATAAGAAAACAGAGTCTCAGGTCTCTGAGAACTTGCTCATAAGAACTTGCAGCAGTGGTGATAGCATGTACAAGACCCATGCCAACTCAATCAGACAAAACCCAGTGTAGAACTGGAGAAATGGGCATCAGGATCCAACCTTAGCAAAGGAACTATTGGCAGTTGATGATTGCTAATGAAGGAGAATTTATCTTCTTTAAAGGAGTGACTCTAGATAGGCTGACTATACTATAATAGATGAACTTGCACTGAAGGAAATCTGGGTACAAAAGTCTGATTGGATTGGCCTTAACACATATGACAGAATGCATGAAATCCAGTGGAGGGGGCTATGGGAGCATGTCCTAGTTTGTTCTTCATTGCTGTGACAAAATACTCTGACCAATACCAACTTGGGGAGGAAAGGATTTATTCAGCTTACATCTCCCAGGTCGCAGTTCATCAAGGAGCCCAAGGTAGGAACTCAGGACAGGAACCTGGAAGCTGGAGCACAGGCCATGGAGGAACGCTGCTTGCTGGCTTGCTCCCTTGGCCCCTGCTCAGCCTGCTTTCTTATGTAACACAGGCCCACCTGCCCAGGGGTGGCACCACCCACAGTGGGCTGGGCCCTCCCACATCACTCATCAAGAAGATGTTCCTCAGACATGCCCACAGGCCAGTCCAATAGAGGAAATTCTCCAGTTGAGGCTCCCTCAACCCAGGTGTGTCAAGTTGACACTAAAGCTATCCAGCACAAGAGAGTGTGGGAGGGAGTACGTTCTAAATATGATTAAGATCTATTGTATGAAATACACAAAAATTCAATTAAAAAACTGTTCACCCACCTAACAAATTAAACTCAGGCATCAGTCCCACATCATTTCCAACCCACCCATATCTAAATATTTCCTAAACTCAAAGCTAAAACATCATTTAGGTGATATTTTCAAAGACAGTCATTGATAATGACCTCAGCAGCTAAAACCAGGTCCATACCCAAACTTGAACCCAATCCACATTTTTTTTATTTTCACTTTTTAAAATTTTTAATTGAATTTTTGTGTATTTCATACAGAAAATCATCTTTATACCCTCTTCCTCTTTCTCTTTGGCACCTCCCATAGTCCCCCCCCACACACACACAGGAGTTCATACATTCTGTCATTTGTGTTAAGGCCTTTATGTAAATTTAGTGTCCCAGAGATGTCTCTCAGTGAGAGTTCATCCACTAGGGTTTAGTCAGCCTATCTAGAGTCTCTCCCTTCAAAAATTATCAGCTCTTCCTCACCCAGCAGTAATCAGCTGCCAATAATCCTTCAACTAAGACTGGGGCTTGCTGTTCATTTCCAAAGTTCTGTGCTGAGTTTTTGTCTAAGTTTTCATGGGTCTTGTGCATGCTGACACCATTGCTGAAGGTTTGTATGAGAAGGGTCCCAGGCACCTATAGGACCATTTCCTTACGGTCATGCACCTCCTCCCCGGCTCTTATGCTCTTTCCACCCCCTCTTCCACAATTGCCCCTGAGCCCTGAGTGTATGGACCTCAATATAGGCATCCTGTCCAAGGACTCACACTCTGCCAACTCTTATTCTTTGCATTTTGGCCACTTGTGGCCTTTTGCATTCCTGGCCCTCTGTTGCATGAAGTTTCATCAATAAGAATTGAAAGATGCATTAGTGTTCTCTTCCTCCCTTGTTCTATGTTCCATAAGCCTTAGGTATAGAGGTTGCATCCTAGATGTGCCACTTAGGCTTGGGCAATTCACAGAGAATCTCTGTGTGTGACCAGTTGTGTACCTCTGTAATAATCTCTGTCGGTTGAAAAATAAGCTACTTTGATGGGTGGTGACTTGGATAGTTCTCTATAATTTAAGGATCAATATTTTGTACTTAGTAAGAATTTATATTAGTCTAGGGATATGAGAGCCTTGGGGTTTTCTCTAAGATCTATGATCTCTCCAGTTATGTGTATTTGGCTAGGTTTACAGTACCAGACATGAGTTTCCTCCCATTAAGTGGGCTTTAAGTACAATTAGGTTGATTACCCGCAAGATAAAAGTGCCACTACTTTACCAATGTCGTTTGTTGTGCTGGTCATTGATGTGGGCTCTAGGCTTTGAAGCTGGAGTTGGACCATCAATTGATGGTCTCACTTACCAGCTTTTGTAGTGCTCTCCAAAGCTATGAGAGCTGGTCTTCAGGGGAGGTGGCTTCCAGGTCAGTTCCAGCTCCATTGCTCCAAATCTTGTGTCCAAAGTATATCCTGTGTTCAGCAATAGGGTCTTGCCATCGTGTTCTAAAAGGCAATCGAAGACTGTGGCAATAGCCTATGCAATTTTGGGAGTCTCATTGGACTACCCTGGCCAACAACTCAAAGAAACGTTTCTCCTGTTTGGCACTGTTTTTTGTTATGTAGTCTTCAGCTATACTCAAGGACTCATGTAGGGATAGTGTATGTGTATAATTTTTCAGTAGGTTTTGGACTAATATCATTCCCTCTGGTTTTTTATAGTAGCTTGGCACTATGTCTCCTTTTACTCTCCCTGTCTTATCCTCCCTCCCCACCCTTCCCATTTAAGTTGTCCCCATTTTCCCCATTTCTCCTTTGATAATTTTTTAATTTATTATTTTTATTTTATGTGTATGCATGTATTGCCTGTATGTAGGTAAGTGCACCCATGTCGTGCCATGGCCACGGAGGACAGAAGAGGCTGTCGGATCCCCTGGAACAGAGTTGCAGACAGTTGTAAGCTGTCATTTGGGTGCTGGGTTTCAAACCTAGGTCTTCTACAAGAACAGGCCATGTTCTCAACCCCTGAGACATCTCTCCAGCCCTCTTCTTTGGTAATTTTTGCATGCTATGGTCCCATGTCTCTTGAGTGCCATCTTGCCCTTATTCCCATAATTCTTTGTATAGCCCTCCTCCCTCTTCCCTTTAACTACCCCTTTTTTACACATTTCTCCTTTAGTAACACCTGTCTCCTACTATTCTTCTCTCTTGGGTTCTTGCTTTCCCTTTACCTCCCTGGTTTCATTCCATTTTCCTGGTTCCTTCAGTTACATTAGGATATTGCCGGTGCCAACCAGCCAAGGCGGACAGTACCTGAAAGGGGGAGTGAGGATTGAAAGAAAGAACAAGAGACAGAAAAGATACTTGGGAGGGCTGTCAGTAGAGACTGCAGCCCCGGTTTCTTTCAGCTCCACCTTTTTATACAGAAGAAC
>NW_008360327.1:5916537-5928726 GCF_000622305.1 Nannospalax galili
TTGTGAGGCTCTCCATATAAACACATTCCTCCTGATTTGGCAGATTAGGTACTGGTGTGCAGAACACAAACTCAGTAAACAAGCCTGCCACAGCTCAATGTACATAATAGACAAACAGCTCCCAACAGGATATGTACTCACTTAGAAGGATTTGGTGCTAAGATCCACATATGAGGGAGAACAAACATCTTTTGTTTCTCTGAGTCTGTTATGATGATATGATGCTATACTGAAGAGATCCCAAAAATTCCACCAGAAAATGCCTAGAACTGATCAACACTTTCAGTAAAGTGGCAGATTACAAAATTAATGTACAAAAAATCAGTAGCCTTTCTACATATCGATAACAAGCAATTGGAGAAAGACTACAGGGAAACTCTCCCATTCACAATAGCCAAAAAAAAAAAAATCTCAGAATAAACCTTACCAAAGACATCAAAGAACTCTACAATGAAAATTTTAAATCTTTAAAGAAAGAGATTAAGGAAGACACCAGAAGATGGAAGGACCTCCTATGCTCATGGATTGAAAGAATTAATATTGTGAAAATGACCATCCTACCAAAAGCACTATATAGATTCAATGCAATCCCAATCAAAATCTCCATGACATACTTCACAGAATTAGAAAAAAAATCCTTAAATTTATATGGAAGCACAAAACACCCTGGATAGCCAAAGAAACCCTGAGCACAAAGAACAATGCTGGAGGGATTACTATACCAGATCTCAAAGTAAACTACAGAGCTGTAGTCATAAAAACAGCATGGCACTGGCAAAACAAAATAAATACATAGATCAATGGAACATCATTGAAGACCCAAACCTGAGTACACACAATTTCAGCCACCTGATATCTGACAAAGGTGCCAAGAACACACAGTGGAGGAAAGACAGTCTCTTCAACAAATGGTGCTGGCAAAACTGGATTTCCACCTATAGAAGAATAAGAGTAGATCCTTATCTTTCACCTTGCACAAAAGTAAACTCCAAATGGATCAAAGACCTCAATGTGAAACTGGGAACCATGAAACAATTAGAAGAATATATTGGCAATAACTTACAGGATATAGGTGTAGGAAAGGATTTTCTAAATCAGACCGAAGTTGCTCAGGAATTAAGGTCAGCAGTCAATAAGTGGGACCTCATTAAACTGAAAAGCTTCTGTACAGCAAAAGAAATAATCAAAAAAGTGAAGAGAAAACCCAGAGTGGGAAAAAAGTCTTCACTAGTGACACATCTGACAGAGTTGCTTAACATCCAGAATATATAAAGAACTCAAAAAACAAGGAATCAAGAAAACAAAAGACCCAATTAAAAAATGGGCTAAAGATCTAAATAGACATTTCTCAAAGGAAGAAATAAAGATGGCTAAGAAACATTAAAAAGTGTTCAGCATCATTAGTAATTAGGGAAATGCAAATTAAAACCGCCTTAAGATTTCATCTTACCCCAGTCAGACTGGCTAGATTAAGAGAACAAATGATACCAAATGCTGATGAGGATGTGGAGAAAGGGGAATGCTCATTCAGTGCTGGTGGTATTGCAAGCTCATTCAACTCCTATGGGAAGTAATGTGGAGAAGTGTTAAAAAGCTAAAACTGAACCTCACCATATAATCCGGTTATACCAAAGGACTCATCCTTTTACAAAGAACTTGTACAACCATGTGTGCTGTTGTTCTTTTCACAATAGCTGAGAGATGGAAGCAACTCAAGTGCCCCTCAACTGACGAGTGGTTAACAAAAATGTGTTACATTTACACAAAGGAGTTCTATTCAGCAGTAAAGAAAGATGAAATAATGAAATTTACAGGTAAAGGGATAATTTGACCTCTTCTTTTCTAATTAATACTCCTTTAATTTCCTTCTCTTGTCTTATTGCCCTAGCAAGAGTTTCAAGCACTATGTTGAAAAGGAGTGGAGACAGTGAACATCCTTGTCTGGTTCCTGATTTTAATGGGAATGTGTCCAGCTTTTTAGTTTTTTTGTTTGTTTGTTTTTTCATCTAGAATGATGTCGACTGTGGGTTTGTTGTATATAGATTTAATTATATTAAGGTATGTTCCCTCCAGTCCAATTCCCTTTAGAACTTGTATCAGGGATGTATGTTGAATTTTGTTCAAGGCCTTTTCTTCATCTATTGAAATGACGATATGGTTTTTGTCTTTGAGTCCATTTATACGACTTAAGCATTTATTGACTTTTGTATATTGAACCACACCTACATCTCTGGAATAAAGCCTACTTGACCATGGTGAATGATCTTTCTCGATGTACATCTGTACGTGATTTGCAAGCATTTTCTGAAATTTTTTACATCTATGTAAATTAAGGATATGGGTCTATAGTTTTCTTTTTCAGTTGTGTCTTTACCTGGTTTTGGTATTAGAGTGATGCTGGCTTCACAGAAGGAATTTGGGAGTTCTCCCTCTGTTTCTATCTTTTGGAGTAATTTAAGTAGCATTGGTTGGAGATCTTCTTTAAATGTCTGGTAGAATTCTGCTTAAATCCATCTGGGCATGGGCTTTTGTCAGTTGGGAGGTTTTGAATTACTGCTTCAATTTCCTTATATGTTATGGGTCTGTTTAACCTGTTGATCTCTTCTTGGTTTAACTTTGATGGTTCCCATGATTGTAGATATCCATCCATTTATTTTAGGTTTTCAAATTTAATAGCATATAGGTTTCTAAAATATTCTCTTATAATGTTCTGGATCTTTTGGATGTCTGTTGTGATGTCTCCCCTTGCATCTCTGATTTTGTTGATTTGGATTTGCTGTTTCCTTCTTTTGCTTAACTGGGTTAAGTGTCTATCTTGTTTAGCTTTTCAAAGAACCACCTCTTAGATTCATTGATTCTTTGTATTGTTTTCTTTCATTAATTTCTGCTCTGATTTTGGTTATTACTTCTCATTTGCTAGGTTTGGGTTTCATTTGTGCTTGCCTTTCCAGAGTCTTGAGTTGCAATGTTAAGTCATTTATTTGTGCTCTTTCTGATTTTTTTAATGTATGGACTTACTGCTATAATCTTCCCTATTAGGACTATTTTAAAGTATCCCAGAAGTTTTGAGGTGTTGTGTTATCCTTATCATTTAATTACATTTCTTTCTTAATTTCTCCTTTGACTCACTCATCATTCAGGAGTGTGTTGTTTAATCTCCATGAGTTCGTGTAGTTACGAGGGCTTCTTGTGCTGTGATTTTAAGCTTTATTGCATTGTGGTCTGATAGAATGCATGGAATTATTTCAATTTTATAGTATTTGTTGTGGGTTGTTTTATGCCCTAGTATGTGGTCAATTTTTGAGAAAGTTCCATGGAGTGGTGAATATAAAGTGTATTATTTGGTGCTTGGGTGGAATATTTGAAAGATTTCTATTAGGTCCATATGCTTTATGGTATTTAATTCAGATGCCTCTCTATTCTTTGTTTGGTTGACCTGTCTAATGGAAACAGTGGTATTGAAGTCCACTACTATTACTGAATTGGGGCTAATCAGTATCTTAAAGTCCCACAGTGCTTTTTTAGGAATTTGGGTGCACCACAGTTTGGTGAATATATGTTAAGGATTGTAATGTCTTGGTTAATTGCTCCTTTGATCAGAATGAAGTGACCCCCTTCATCTCTCCCGATTAGTTTTACTTTGAAGTCTTTTTTGTCAGATATTAGAATTGCAACCCCTGCTTGTTTCTTAGTGCCATTTGCTTGGAATATTCTTTTCCATATTTTCACCTTAAGGTTGTACCTGTCCTTAAAGGTGAGATGGATTTCTTGCAGACAACAAAAAGATGGATTTTGTTTCTTAATCCCTTCAATTAGCCTGTATCTTTTGACTGAGGAGTTCAATCAATTAATATTTAAAGTTATTATTGAAATATGTGTATTGGTTGTTGTCGTTTTAATTACTGTTAGCATTCTTTGTCTAATTTTGTGTTCCATAATTATACTTCAGTTAATTTCTTTCTGTTACCCCTGGGGTATGATTGTTCCTTTCTCCATTCTTTGTATTGCTTCAAGTATTCTTTTAAGGATGGGTTTTGTCCTATTTCAGCCTATTCATATCATAGAAGATTTTTCTTTCCCCTTCAACTATACTAGACATTTTTGCTGGGTAAAGTATTCTGGGTTGGCATCTATGGTCATTTAGAACTGACAATACCTTGATCCAGGCTCTTCTGACTTTCATAGTTTTCATTGATGTGACTTGTTGTTTTTCTTTTGCAGCTTTCAGTATTCTCTCTTTTAGTGAGTACATTTAGTGTTTCTACTCTGATATGACATGGGGAATTTATTTTCTGGCCCTACTATTTGGTTTTCTATGTGCTTCTTGTATTTGTATGGGGATGTCTTTCCTTAATTTTGGGAAATTCTCTTCTACAATTCTGTCTAATGGTATTGAATCTCGTTAATACCATTAACCTGAAATTCTTTTCCTTCTTCTATGCCTATGATACGTAGATTTGATCTTTTCATGGTGCCTCACGTTTCTTGCATTTTCCACTCCTGTGGGTTTTTTTTTTAATTTTTCATAATCTTTGCTTGTGTGGTCCAATTCTTCTACTTTATCCTCCAGCACTGATATCCTTTTTGCAATTTAATTCATTCTATTGGTGAGGATTTCTCCTGTTATTTCAAATTGGCTTATTGTGTTTTTCACTTCCTTCTTCATTTCAGTCTGAGTTTTCTTCAATGTTTCTATCCCTTTTGTGAATTCATTCAACCCAATCCACATTTAAAATTAAGGTTGGGGCTGGTGTGTAATTCAATGTAGAGTGCATGACTAGCATTTGTGGGTCCATAGGTTCAATTCCCAGAACACACACGCAAAAAAGAAACCTCAAGTTGATGTGACTGATCCCAAAAGCAACCTTTCCTGCAGACCTTGGCAAACAGAAAATAGTATTGCACCCAAAATTAAACAGTTTTGCTTTGAATGATAAAACTATTAATAATATTTACCATGACATTTTTAGTGAGAGAAGAATTGGCAGAACATGAAGATTTGGGGTTTCTTTTTCATCTTAGCTCAGCCTCTAATATGTGCCCTTGAGCACACAAGTCCCTCTGCCCCACTGTTTGTCTTAGGAAATATGGATAATATGATTATTGCCTTCTTAATAAGGTTAATGATTCAAATATCCACACAATATCTTGAGATATTTACTGGCAACTTTCCAACAAACTCTCCTTTAGTAATTCCCTCAGAATCCGAACTTCCTTAATTCCCCAGTTAAAAATTAAATGCGACTCTAAAATGACATTTAAAAAAAGAAAAAGATTACAGTTCCACAATCTGCTATAAATATTGTCAGAAACATTAAAAATAATCTTGTCTGTGTAGTCCTAGGAATATTTTCTTTATGAGACCCTTCCATTGGCTTCTCTAATTTTGTATTACCAGAACTACACAGTTCACTTCATGACATTTATTCAAGGTTATGAAAGCAACTAGCTGTCTCTCTCAGTGATGCATATGTTCCGGTCTTTTCTGGCCCAAGGACCACTTGCTTGCTCTTCCTCAAAGATCTTTTATGCTCAGTCATCTCAGCAAGAAGTTTCCTGCTTCAGAGTTGGAGGTAAGTTCTTTTTCTACATTTCTCAGCTTCTTAAGTGCTTTTGAACCATGAATATAGAACACCTAGAAACATATTTAAGAAAAGTCATAATCCGGATGCTTCCAAAGAGTTCATCCTCTTTATTATGTTCTTTCTTCCTAAGGTAGTATATTATTTCTCTAATTAAAATATAATAAAATGTATTACTTCTTCATCTAACTAAAGCTCCCTTCCCTATTAACGAATTTATTAGTTTATCTATTAGTCTTTATCATCAAACTCTATTCAAGAATTACAGGAGGGGTTTTGCTAATAAAACTAAGAGTTGAAAAAAAAATCATTTCCTGTTACCTCTTCCTGAAATTACCCTTTTACCTGGTTAATCTTTGTTTTTAAGAACAGGATAGTTTGCTGCCAGAGGACCAGGGTAGCTGGCCTATGATGGCTAACTGCCCTCTGAGCAGTTCCACCACTGGCACACACATACGGCCATATGGTTCTGTGGCAGTGCATACTTTCTCTGCTTTTCAGCCATTCTCTGACTTCCTTGGCAGCAACTTGGGGTATAGGACATATAAGAATTAAAAGCATGTTTTTTAAAAAGCAGATTCACTACCAATACTTCTCCAGAGTGGTCACCACTCAGAATACATACATTCTCTGTATTTGCCTGTCTGGCTGTCATGGGGACATGTATTATCCAAAAACCAAGGCATGGACTTTTGAAAACAGCTATTCTTCAGGGTTTGGTTTTTTAAGCTACTTTGGAATAATTTCCCATTCTCTCTTTCACACACACATATATACATGTACATGTATGCTCACACACATTCACACACATAAGCACATATATACAAAGTCTAAAAGGAATGGAAATAAGAAGGAGCAAGCAGAGGTGCTGAGAGCAAGGACTTGGGCAAGACTTGGAGAAGAAGGCGTTCTTCCCAATAGAAGTAAAGGATGCTTGCTCAGACGTTCATGAATTGAGCAACACTGTTGACTGAATTCTTATGTACTGACTTTGTTGCAAGTCTAAAACGGAGTAGAGCCCCCTGGGCAGCCCCGGGATTAAGGACACTACATTGTTGAAACAACACCTAACACCAGCTCCTACAAAGAACCAGGTATGTGAGGTAGCACAGGGCCGCAAGCCCTAACTCTGCCTTTTGGGACCTCTCTCCAGGCTTGTGGCAGGGCGAGGGAGGGCAGGAACTGGGGAACTGGGGTACAAAGGAGCCTTAAACTTTCAGGGGCTCCTGCATCTCTCCTGTCTGAGGAAAAGGCTTGCTTCCATTGCCTCACAGCAACTTAAAGCAGTTTTTTTTTTTTTTTAAAGGGAACCCATCAAAACATCTCATGAATTTCTCTCTACATCTGTTCCACAGGAATACTTGATTTAATTAACTTTTAAGGCCGTCTTTCTAAGCAGTGTTAAGTAGCATTCCTTTCCTTGCTCCAGTTTTTAGCTCTGTGCTGTCTGGGCTTACCCAACTCTCAGGGCAAGTCTTAGGGAACACAGATGGAGAGGGCAGCCTAAAGATAGCTGAAAAGACTCTGTGCCCAGAAATCCTAAGGGGCAAGACGCAAAGGGGAGCCAGGCAGAACTGGCACCCTGGCGGAGCTAAAGGCTCTGAGAAGACATGGGAGAAGCGCGGAGGCAGAAAGACTTGCAGAGGCATCTGAAGAACGCAGGACTCATTTCTCTGTTTATGAGGAACCAGGGCATCTAAATTTAGAAGATGGGTTTTTAATCCTAAGTGCTCAACTCAAAGAACTTAGCAATAGATGAACCACATGGAATCAGAATCGGTGGGGTAAAAGAGCGTATGCAAGCAACAAAGACTTAACCTAGTACCCTGCAAGCAGCAAGTCTCAGAGTCAAGTGAATGTTTGGAAGCAGTTTAGCCAGGCAGGGAGGAGGACAGGCAGCCTTGCGTGCAGGGAAAGTTCCAGGCACTCTCTCTGTCACTCCCTAGTTCCCAGTCCTGCTGCATGCTAAGCTTTTGTGCTCTGTGAAGTGCGGTAAAAATCCCTAAACTTGCCACTCGCAGAGAATGAGGCTGTCTCTAAAGCCTGTGATACAGGACTCCCCACGGAATTCGAGGGGTGTGCACCGGATTGAGATTCATCGCCATTAGGGAACCCTGCCTTGGGCATAGCCCCTCCTACTTAAGGTTACAAAGATCATTTCTGTAAAGCCAAGGAAAATTGAGCTGGTAGCAGGAATCCTGCACCTAGCAAAGGAAGCAGTAAACTGATTAGGATTTCATCCCTCCTTGGACTTCTAGTTCTTTTAACAGGATTGATTATTAATTAGATCTACAAGTCTAGCCCTTCATGGTGGCTCATGCTTGTGATCCCAGCACTAGACCAAACTGGGCTACATAGCAAGCTCAGTCTTCAAAAAAACAACAGGCAACAAAGCCAATCCTATTATGATGTATTAAGATGTTATTTTATTTACTTAGCATCATAAATAATACATAGTGGGATTAAATTAATTCAGTTCAATTTTGCCTCAAGGAAAAGAATTAGCAATAGGAGAAAGACCTTCTGGAGGCTGTGTTCAACCAATGATAGCTGGTGTCAGCTTTAAAGGAGACGTAGGTGGTATAGTGTGCAGCGGCCAAATTAGAGACACTAAGGTAGATTTGGTTTCAGGGGAACACTGATGAGATCAGGTGGATTGAAAACCTCCAACCTGCCTCTCTGCTTGTCCTGCAAACAGCAGCTCACTGAGGACTGATGGGAGCATCACTTGCACAAAGGTTCCTTTGGTACCCTATTAGTTTACACCTTCCTCTTCTGCCAAGGCTTAAGGTCAACTGTCACAGCTCCATCTTGCAGTTTACTGTACAGTCCTCCCTCGGTGTTTGTGGAGGACTGGTTCCAAGACCTCCTGTGGATACCAAAATTCAGTCTCATATAAAACCATATAATCTATACAGATCTTATTACAGAGTTGAACTCTTCTCTAGATTTCTTGTGATACCTAAAGTAATTTAAATGCCTTGTAAATAGCTGTTAAACTGATGTTTAAGGAATGTTGACAAAAAATATGATCATGTTCAATACAGAAACAATATTTTAAAATTTCTTTAAGAAATTACTTATTTTGTGTGTACACGTGTGTGTTTGTGTGGGTGTGCGTGTACCATGGCACACATGTAGAGGCCAGAGGACAATTTGCAGGAGTTGATTCTCTCTTTCCACTATTTGGGCCTCAAGGACCAAACTCAGATTCTCAGACTTGGCCACAAATGCCTTTATCAGACAGGGTGTTTTGATGTACACCTTTAATCCCAGCACTTGGGAAGCAAAGGCAGGTGGATGTCTATAAGATTGAAGCCAGCATGGTTTCTACATAGCAAGTTACAGGCCAACTGGGGCTACAGGGAGATTCTGTCTCAAAAAAAAAAAAAAAAGTACCTTTATCCACTAAGCCATCTCACCAGCCCCCAGTATTTAAAATACCTTCAACTCAAAGTTGATTGAGCCCACAAATGCAAAATAATATATAGAGGGATAAACATATGTCTTGACTTCTAAATTCAAATAGCTTAATAAAGGGCACAGATTTTTTAATCTTCAAAGGCTGGTCAATATAGTCAATGAAGTTATAATCAAGCTATTTTGTAGACATTAACTTGTTTTAGAATTTATGCAGAAAAGAATAGGACCTAGAATTCCTGACACAACAATAAAACAAACCCAGCAAATCAGAATATTAACACTTCTCTACTTCAAGACTTACCATAAAGTAAAGTTATCAAGACAGGTGGTTCTGAGGAGGGCAGAAGTAGAGTCACACAAATATAGCAAACTGATTTCAACAAAGGTAGAAAAGCAGTTCAGTATCAAAAAGATAGACTTTTCAACAAATAGTGCTTGAACAACTGGATATTTTAGATAGAAAAAAATGGAGATAAATACAGACCTTTTACTTTACACACAGAAATTAATTCCAAATAAACTATAATCCCAAATATAAAACTATACAATATTTAGGGGGTAACAGATGATAAAATCACCATGGCATCGGATTTGGTGCTTCTTTTCCTTGATATGGTCCCAGGACCGTCTCTACAGATGAATCCTTGGGACTTCCTGGCCAGCCAGCCTAACTCAATCTACAAACCCAAGTTCCCAGTGAGAAACCCTGTCTCAAGAAACAAAACGAACAGCTCCTGAAGAACAGCTCTCTAGACACTTGAGACTGACCTCTAGCCTCCACATACATGTGCACACACATGCACACACATACAAACACACACAAGAAAAAAGTATAAACCTTTTTAGAACTCAATTCTTGTTCTATCATATCATTCTACAATGAAAGAAACCAGGGGTTCTAGGAGAAATGACTTTTACTGAATGTGGCAAGAAATAATAGTATGAGCTGAGAATGTTTGACATACTAGAGTAAATACATATTCCAGAAACCCACAATGATTAGGACATGGCAAAAGGACAAATGCACCAGCTGAAAAGTACCAAGTGGCAACTTGGGATGTATAAGTGACAAAATAAGTTGCTGTGATAAAACACCTTGACAAAAGCAACTTAATGGAGAAAGGGTTTATTCTGGCTCACAGGTCAAGACACAGTCCATAGTAGCAGAGAAGTCAAGGCAGAAGGAGCTTGAAGCAGCTGGCCACATTGCTTTCCCAGTCAGGTAGGAAAGAGAGTTGAATACCTCCTAGTGCTCAGTTTACTTTATTTTATATAGTCCAGGATCCCCTTCAGAGTGAATAGTCCTATACACAGTCAAAATGGGTCTCCCCATATCAATTGACAAACTCAAGATAATCCTCACATGCATACCCAGAGGTCTAGCCCCAAGGTGATTCTAGATTCTGCCAAGTTGACAACTAACCCTATATATATGACAAAAATCAGAAGAAGGACTCTTGTGAGAGGGGAAGGCAGCCAGAGGGATTAGGGTAAGCAAGGTGATGACCAGTAAACATGAGCAAACTACATGACTTACATGTCCTCACAAAATTATAACTCAAACTTTATCCACTAACATTTTAAAGCTCTGGTGTGTGAAAAAAAAGAAATTGCTAACTTTATTTCTTGTGCTTTTTAAAAAATATTTTATTATTTTTATTTTATGTATATGAATGTATTGCCCGCATGTATGTAAGTGCACCCATGTTGCACAATGACCCCAGAGATGAGAAAAGAGTGTCAGAACCCCTGGAACTAGAGTTACAGACTGTTGTTAGCCGCCATGTGGATCCTGGGAACCAAACCCAGGTCCTCTGAAAAATCATCTAGTGCTCTTAATCTCGGAGCCAGCTCTCCAACACTATTGAACTTCTGTATATTAACAAATATCTTTTTAGAAACAGAAGTTTCTGATTATTCAGATTGTGATGACCACATTTTCATGAATCAACAACTGGTTACTGAACACCCCAATGACAGATGGAAATGGAGGTAAAAAGAGGTGTAGAGTTTGCCATTTTCCAGGGCACTCCAGCTACTTAGGAGACCGAGACACTCTCAGTAACTCCATCTGTAACTTCAGTTCTAGGGGAGCCAATGCTCTATTCTGGCCTCTGCAGTCATTGCATGCACATATACTTACATGCAGCAGGTAAAGCACTCCTATACATAAAATAAACTTACTGTGTTACCCAAGCTGTCATGAAATTAGTGATCCTCCTACTTCAATCTCTAAAAGTATGTTATTGATGGTGGTGTTTTGTGACAGAATCTCACGTAGCCAGATTGGCCTCAAACTCTCTACGTAACTTAGAATGACCTTGAATTTCTTATCCTCCTGCCTCCACCTCCAAGTGCTAGGATTATAGGTGTGTGCCACCAAGCCTAGTTTAAGTGGTACTTGGGATGGAACTCCAAGCCTTTGAGTGTGCTAGGGAAGAACTTTAGATATATCCCTAGTCTTGCATCTCCAATTGCTTTTAGAATAAAATTTATTCTGTAAACAATAAGAACTCGTGGAAAAATAACAGCCTCTCTAAAAGAATCATTTTTACATATTTTGTGAATTTTGCAACTTGTAAATTGTTATGTTGTTTCTAAAATTTTTCCTTCATGATAATTTTTCATTCACACATAGTAGTTGTGCATGCTTATGGGGGAAAAGTGTCATGATTTCATATATGTACTATATTATACAATGGTCAAATTAGGTTAATGAGCATACTTATCACCTTAAACAGTTGTCATTTCTTTGTGGTAGCAACATTCATATCTTTTCTTCTAGATCATTTGAAATATGCTATTTAAACTAATACTAAATAGTAATGAGGCTGCAAAATATGCAGTGGTAGGGGCTAGAGAGATGGGTCAGCAGTGAAGAGCACTGATTGTTCATGCAGAGGACCCAGGTTCTATTCCCAGCACTCACATGGCAGCTAACACCCATCTGTAACTCCAGTTCCAGAGGAATCCAACTCCTTCTTCTGACCTCCATGGGCACTGCACAACATGGTTGCACTTACACACATGTAGGCAATACACTCATACACATAAAATAAAAACAAGAAATAAAATGTTAAAATATGCAATGGTAGAAAAATCACATCACTGCTTTCTTTTTTTAGTAGTGATACTTTTTTTAATTATTTATTTAATAACCACATACTTAGAAGAAGCATTTCAT
>NW_008360327.1:5928866-5930229 GCF_000622305.1 Nannospalax galili
TTTCTCCTTACGAACTTTTCATGTAAATGGGATCATAACGTTTTGTCTTGTGACTTCCTTCTTTCACTTAGTACGTTTTTTAAGGTCCATCTGTTTTGAAACTTGTATCAGTACTTGATTTGTGTGTGTTGTGTTTGTGTGTGCATGTTTGTATATGTGTGATGTGTGTATGTGTGCACTTGTACATGTGCATGCGTCTGTAGAGGCCAGAGATCATCACCAGGTATCTTCCTCAATTCCTCAGTGTTTTGAGACAGGGTCTCTCACCGAATCTGGAGTTCACTAATTTAGCTCTACTGGTTGGCCAGCAAGGCCCAGGGATTGTCTCTGCCTCCCCAGCTCTGGGATTACTGGTGTGGGCTACACCTGGCTTTTTATGTGGGTGCTGGGATCCACATTCAGGTATTCATGCTTACGTGACACACACTTTTCTCCCTAAGCCATCTTCCCAGCTCCAAATACTTCTTTTTTTTGAAGCAGAGTCTCCCTGTAGCCCCAGCTGTCCTGGAACTCACTATGTAGACCAGGCTGGCCTTGAACTCACAGAAATCCGCCTGCCTCTGCCTCCCAAGTACTGGGAATACACATCTAAGTGTGTGTGCCACAACTTAGATGTTTTCACATGTGTCTTTAATCTCTATGTATCTGATGATTACTAGTCACAGTCAGTTACACTTGGATCCTTAGATAAATATGTTTTAGCTATACTCAACTGAGAATAGGATTGTTCCAGCAGGGCCACTCCAGAAGAATACTTAAAGCATGTGGCCAAGAGTCTTCTCCAGTTTTGTACACATGATAGGATGCAGGAGAGGTGCTGTCCAACAGGAAGAAAGGAGGTACTGGATGGGCAGAGAAGCCATGACTACAGGGCTTATGCACCTTGGGGACATTTTGGTTTTCATGATAAAGTCTACAATAACTCTTATCTTTTGTATTCAACTTAATAGCCTTTGACTCTGGAGAAGCAAACAGAACCTCATTTGTCATGTAGCAAACACCAGCTTCTCCTGGTACAATTTTTATCTAACTAAAAGAGACATAAACTTAAAAATAGGTTAAAGGGCTTTCCACTTTAGTTTTTTATTTATTTATTTATTTATTTTTAATTAAAAGAAGCATTTCATTACAACAGCATTAACCTATTCAATAACATTTTTCTGAGCTAGGGTACATCTCTTTCAAAATTGGCTGTACATTTCTAGGTTTACAGATGAATTATTACACTTATAAAATCTTATACTCATTATAAACTCTCTAAGAGATAAAATTAAATTAGGTTCCAATGTTTAAAAAAGATCTCCTCTTCATTGTCAAAACACACAGTTTCATACAGAAAAATTCATTCCAAGCCTATTGACAT
>NW_008360327.1:5935915-5946811 GCF_000622305.1 Nannospalax galili
GGTGGTGCAGGTCCAGGGATGCAGAGAGAGGTGAGGGCGGGGCCAGGACCAGAAGCGGTGCTCCTGGGGCCCAAGAAAGGCACTAAGTTGGTCTGGGTGAGAAGGGTCTGGAAGCAGTATTGGTTCCCCCGGTGTCTGGGGCCTCAAGTCTAGGGATGGCGCAGGTCCCAAACTGGGAGTAGCGAACAGCGGGGGAGATGGAAGGGTGAATGTGGCTTGGGGAGTCAAGGCACAGAGGGCTGCGCTATAGACTTACCCCAAGAGGCCTGAGGATAGGAGTGCCATCACTGCTTTCTAATATCAGCACTGGCATCACTGCAGATGAGCTTCTTTACCCCATATACTGCAGTGTGTAGCAATGCGCAGCTGCATTTGGGTCCTTTGTCAATCATACAAAAACATCAGTGCCAGACATTACACGGTAGTAAAGCAAAATTAGAAGTCAGGCAATAGCTTTCACATGTTGTTTCACAGCTGTCAGTGGCTTCACGTCTAATAAGAATCAACTAACGGCTAGCAGTAGACTTGGGCATTCTTGAAGCAGGATGTCTCGCATGTCTGCTCACTGAGACAGAGCTAGAAGCTGGGAGTTGGCAGGTCAAAATGGCACAAGAGGGCAGGAGCAGCAGAACACTGGTCCCACCTGCTCTCCCAGAGTCACACCTGGGAGAACAGAATGGATAGCATGTGTACAGACTGAAATCTAATGGAAAAGCCCTGCTGGTGTTTCATTGACTGTAATCCAAAAGTCTGACAACACATTGTTAAGGAGACCTTGGAGAAAATAGTCCTCATATGTGGCTGAGGAGAATGTAAATTGGTACTAGCTCCAGGAGAAAGAAGTTTAAAAATTATCAAAATTGCCAATGCCTAAACACCTTCACCCAACAATTCCACTTCTGTGACGTTATCCTATTCACGAATGCACTTGAGAAATAGTATACTTAGGTGACTACACATTGCAGCATTCTTCAAAGAGCAAAATATTGGAATCAGCCAAGTAACCATCAATATAGAACAGATTAAGCAGCTTTTTACTATTCATACACACACACACACACACACACACACAGAGTCATCACACAGTCATACACCAGATTACAATGTTTCATCTACAACTGATTGTATGTGATAGTCTCATAAAATTAAAACAAAGCTGACAAATCCTCCAGCTCTGTGTAGCTGTCATAGTTGGTAAAGGTATAGTCTTTGATGCTCACATACAGCAGAATTTTGCAACAGATTTCTCAGATCCGTATCCCTCTTATTAAATAACATATGGCTGTAGTAAATATTCAAAAAATTAAATAAAAGTATCAAATGAATCTAGCAAAAATGAAGAAAGAAGGTAGCTGAGAATGTGAGATGCTAAAAGAAGCCCCTAGCTCACTCAGAGATAATTCCAAGAAGCGCCCCCAAGAACACGCTGCTTCCTCAGGCTTAGCCTGGCTGTTTGCCAGTCTCCATAGCTCACTCACTCCAGGTAGCAGGAGCTCAGGGCCTGTGCTTACTCTGTAAAGTGGTGCTACACAACTGTCAATAGGCAGAACCTGAAAGCCTGATGGTAAATGGAACTCATCCACTAAGTAAAAAGTAAATTCAGTGATCCTCCTCGCCCAGTTGCTCTCCAGAAGAGCAACACAACAGAAGCCTCCAGATCGCAGAGGAAATGCTACACAGCTTGGCTAACTTATCTTTGGAAAGAGTGAAGGAGGTCTGGAAAGCACAGTCTCCAGCTTTCAGAACAACTAGAAACGTTTTGAAACAGTATAAGTCTCCAGATACACCACTTACCCTGAGAGGTCCTTCCTTGGTTTTGTTTGTTTTGATTTTGTTTTTGAGACATGTTCTCTTTGTATTACTCAGACTGGTATTAAAGTCCTGGATTCCACTGATCCTCCCACTTTGGCTTCCTGTGTCATTGAAACTATATGTACACACCACTATAGGCAGCTTCTGAGAGTTGTAGAAACAAAAGTAATGACATCCACTTTGTGGACATCTTTTGGAATGACTCATCAATATTTTTCATCATCCCACAGACTATAGGATCAGGCTGTGATCCAGGAAGATGAACAATGAAAAAAGACAGTATCTAAAAGTTTCATCAGTCCACAGACCCCCATCAGCACCTCCAGGTTGGAGAAGGGAGTCGGTTTTCCTTATCTACGCATTCCTTACTTTCTTCATTCTCTCATTCAGGAGCCTGCTAGCAATTCACTCTATCACACACAGCTACATTCACAAGAATAAAAGGGGAGAGGGTAAAGAACAATCATCCGTTATTATCTCAAGGCTTAAAATTCTGCAAATATTGTTCATATATTGGTTAATGTGAGGGGCCAGTAAATTGTTTTATTTAAATTATCACACTATAAATGTTTGAAGGAATCGTTTTCTTAGAGCTAATGTGTTTTTATTTTTCAGTCTTTCTGAAATGCATGTTTTTGTGTATTCTGTTTTAACCTCAGATCTTTCCACAAGGAGAAAGGATTCTTAAGAACCAATCAAGATTTTGCTGAAGTCGAATCCAAGTAGCATCCCTGTCTTAACTCCAAGAAAGAAAAATGAAGCACATTATCAATCCATATGAAAATATCAATGATACAGCAAGAAATAATTCAGACTGTCCTCATGTAGTTTTGCCAGAAGAGATATTTTTCACAATCTCCATCATTGGAGTTTTGGAGAACCTGATTGTCCTCTTGGCTGTAATCAAGAACAAGAATCTTCAGTGCCCCATGTACTTTTTCATCTGTAGCTTGGCTATTTCTGACATGTTGGGCAGTCTGTACAAGATCTTAGAAAATATCTTAATCATGTGCAGGAACATGGGTTATCTCAAGCCTCGTGGCAGTTTTGAAACCACAGCAGATGACATCATTGACTCCATGTTCATCCTTTCTTTGCTGGGCTCTATCTTCAGCCTGTCTGTGATTGCTGCTGACCGCTACATCACCATCTTCCATGCATTACAATATCACAGCATTGTGACAATGCGCCGCACCATCATCACTCTAACAGTTATCTGGATGTTCTGCACAGGGAGCGGCATCACCATGGTGATCTTCTCCCACCACATCCCCACTGTGCTCACCTTCACTTCGCTGTTCCCTTTGATGCTGGTCTTCATCCTGTGTCTTTACATTCATATGTTCTTACTGGCCCGCTCCCATACTAGGAAGATTTCTACCCATCCTAAAGCCAACATGAAAGGGGCCATCACACTGACCATCCTTCTCGGAGTCTTCATCTTCTGTTGGGCTCCCTTTGTCCTTCATGTCCTCTTAATGACCTTCTGCCCGAATAACCCTTACTGTGTTTGCTATATGTCTCTCTTCCAGGTGAATGGTATGTTGATCATGTGCAATGCAGTCATCGACCCCTTTATATATGCTTTTCGGAGCCCAGAGCTCAGGGATGCATTCAAAAAGATGATTTTCTGCAACAGGTATCAATAGAAGTTTTGGTCCCTGATTTTAATATTGTAAAGGGACCAAACAGTATAACATCCTAACAAATACGCATGCTTCTGGCCAACCTTTCCTTCTTTGATGGATTTGTGAATGATCCCACTAACCAGTGTTTACCATACCTTACTTCTTTGTGAATAGTCTTACTGTATGTGCACATTTTATAACATGTCTAAAGAGATAAAAAGATGTGCTACAAATGAAGAATAGTATACAAAGTATACATAGCAATAAATGTAAGGACTTCGGCCTAAACAAATAATTTGTTCTTCTATGGGTATCTGGCAAAGCTGTCCCGGGAGGCCTTTTCAAGCTGGAAACCATGGCAATCAGTCTCTAGAAGTTAGAGCACCAGAGTAGATGTGCTGGTCAGATTTCCATTTCTGTGACCAATGCATGTAATAAATCAACTTAAAAAGAGTATATATTGATTTGGGACCCTATATTGAGAGGTTGAAGCTTAACACTTGGCCCTGTTGCTTCAGCACATCATGTCAGGAGCATGTGGAAAACAGCTGTGGCTTCCAGCAACCCAGCATAAAGAAGAAAAGACATGTGTTCTATGGATAAAACCTCAGTGATGAACTAAGATTTCCCACTAGGCCCCACCTCTTATAGGCCACTTGCTGGGAGCAACAATATAGAGACCAAGGATTTCGCACCTAAGTCTTTGGAAGCCATTTACCTAAACCACAATAGTGAGTGACTAGGTATATGAACTGTAGTGTCCTTGTAAGCCAAAGATGCCAATCAACTGCTGCAGATAGCCTATCTCCCACAGACATCCAAAATTCCTTATCTTCCCTCCTACTTCCCGGTCTGCCTAGTCTTTTTAGAAGATGGATATAAATTACAAATTTCATATAGCCAGCTTTGAGTTCCCAAAAATAAATGGATCTTTCCAAATGTACCTTCTTTGCTCACCCAGGCTCTCACTTAGCCTTAAAAATCTGTTCCTGTTACAATTTCTCCATGTTTTAGAAGTACAAATTTCAAAGAATGAAAGAAATTTTTAGGTTGTTTGATTCCTATGCAGTAATATATAAAGGCAAACTGTGACTATTAGAAGGTATAACCAATCTTTGTTCAACTGTGAAAGTCCCCAAAATATATTTCATAGAAAAAGAAAGAGGGAGAGGAGGAAGGAAGGGAGGGGGAGAGGAAGGAAGGAAGGAAGGGAGGAAGGGAGGGAGGGAGGGAGGGAGGTAAGGAAAGAAAGAAAAGAGGGATAGAATGGAGGGAGGGAGAGGAGAAAGACAGGGAAGAAGAGCAAGGAGAAGAGAGAGAGAGAGAGAGAGAGAGAGAGAGAGAGAGAGGAACTATGTTTTGTACTATGGGAAAACCAAGACCAAAACATTTGAAACAACAGGCTGTTACTGGAGACCCAAGCCAAGGATCTGATGAAAAACTTCTGCCTCCTTCACAGGCAAGTCTGAAAAGGCAGGCATATCGAGCATTGGGAATTTTTACCCTACCTGTAGTAATAGAAAAAAAGTCCAGAACTGAAAAGTGGAATTCTAAATAGGAGTAAGAGAAACATGCTTTCAATCTCAACCATTAACATAGTTCACAGATGAAGCAGCAGATTCCAGTGGCAAGTCCTTGCTAAGCTGCAGAGAACTTTAATCAGTTGGTGGTGAAAGGGACAAGGAGAGGAGGAGGGCTTCTCCTGTAGCCTGGATCCATGTTGAGGGGTAGCATCTTCTAGAAAAAACAACAGTTTTCCTTCTGTTTCCAAAACCCCAATCCTGTTATACAAGAACTGCTGCCAGAGGTGGAAGGCATCAAAAGACCAAAGAAAAGGACAGATTCAGGATCCAAAAAGTATGACTTACCGGGAACTTGAAGATGAAAGCATGTATTGAGAGGCAACAAAATAGAAGGCGATCACACCTGTGACACAGGGTAAGGCATTCGTATGCTAAACTAAAACAATCTGAAGCATGGTCAGCTAGAGGAGACCTGGCCTTTCTCAAAGACTGGCATGCTCAATACAGCTAAGAAACATTTCAGATGTTGGTGCCTGGTACCATGCTCAACAATCAACTTCAGTGACTGTCCTGTAGGTTTGGGGATGTGTACCAGTGTCACTCAGCTGGTAAAACAAGGGCTGCAACCAAGATGACTGCTGTTGTATCAGCTTGGATCCCTGTATCCTTAATGGTGTTTTCCATGAGTTTATGTAAGAAGATACCACAAACAGGACACACAGCTTAGATGTGGCAGGAACAGGAGCATGAAAGACAGGAAAAGCCTCAGATTTAGAGGAAAGACCAGGGTGTGGTTCCACATAGCTATAAAACAAGTTGGGAAGAAACCCCACAGTGTGTCTTCTTTGGTTCTATGGAAATCTTCATTTTGACACCTACCCCCCTCCCAATCAAATAGATTACATTATCCTATCATATGCAAGGTCCTGAATGTGCATTTAATTTTGTGTTATTTCTGTCCTTGAAAGAGTAATGTAGAACACACTTTTCTGTATTAAGCTGTTTTCAATAAAATGTTTCTTCTCTCTGACTCTGTACTGCTCTAGAATGTTGAAGAGGCAGGCAATGCAATTTATTCCCCATCACCAAGAGTCCTAAGCCACTCAGCTTAAAGAGATCTACCTTCCTTAAGTGCTTTGCTGCCTTTCATCTGTCTTGAGCTCTCACTGGTCACATGACTGGCCTATGCAACAAGGTACACTAATAGAAAGGTATTTTACATCAAAATAAAGTCTAAATAATCATTCAGAGCCATTTTTACTTCTAGGTCCTCAGCTATATTCAAATCAGAGCCAGGACTTTAGTGATCATAATTAGTGAAAAGATTTCAGATGACTTTCCTCATTTTATTAGACACAGACTTAAGATCTCTAATAACCAGGTAGAGACCTCAGTAGCCAAAACGTCTGAACTGGAGGAGAAAATGACAAACTCAGTACATGGCCATAGCAATTCCCTGTTCCATTCTCAAGTCAGGAAATCGTAGAGCTCTGTGTAGTAGCCACCTCACTCAGTCTAAATAAACTTATGCAGGCTGTCACCCAAGGCCTAGTATCCTATTATCGTGGTCAGCCAGGACATTTTAGATGAGGATAACAAAGCCGATGAACTGTAAGCTTCTCTCAGGCCTATGTCCAATCTACAAAGTTGGGGGGCCCACAAGAAATGGCAATATCCTTCTCTCCCTCTTGAGGGAAAGACAGTCACATTCCAAGGACTTCATGCTTACATCAAACCTAAAGAAAGACAAATGCTCCTGACTTTGTTTCTGGACTTTGAAGAGCCCAGTAAAGAGAGAAAGACCTATCACTTTGAGGACTGATCGGGCACTGAGGGTACACAGGCTCCCAAAGTCTCCATCTCTGTGGATAAATATTGAGTGATCCTACATGTGGCAAAGAACAAAATTATGTTTCTTCTTGACACAAAAGCTACTTTTTCTGCCCTGTCCACCTTCTCCAGTCTGACCTTCCAGTTCCCAGTCCACCATATTCTGAAACTGAAAGCAATCTCTTATCAGGACACTTTACACACCTTTTAACCAGTATGATAAGCAAACATCTTTTCACTCAATTCTTTCTGGTCCTACCTAGATACTACATTACTCCCATGTTAAAACTTCAGATTAATTATGGTATTCTCAACACTGAGTCTTCTGTAACATAACGACTCAGAGGACTCAGAGCTATCCAGAGCCTCAAAGTCCTTCCTTATGGTCTCTAATATGTACCTCATCAACAATTTCCCACTGAAGTCTGCAATATATCACTTAACAAGTTCCCACAGAAGTCCAGAATACTTCCATTTCTGGATGTTCATTACTGCCACAATCACGCTTAAGGATCCTAACAATGCTCCTTGAAGGCTCCAATATCCTTTAAAAAATCTAGCTGGTCTAGTGTGTAACTTCACTGGATAGATAGGATTATCCCTCACTAAAAAAGAAACCTCTGAAAGGTAACAATTGTCTTCATATAACACATTATTTCTCATTTTGTGCCTCCTCATTCACTACAGTCAGATAATGACCCAGATTTCATTTCCAATTTCACAGAGTGAGTGAAACTTAAATATTATCTCCATGCCCCTTGACATCCTCAGTCTTCTCAAGAGGCTAAAAAGGCAATCTAACTCTTAAAAGATCCTTCACCAAGCTTATACTCAAGACTCAACAGCCTTGATCCATTCTCCTTTCAAGACCCCTCATTACTTATAATTCACCTCAGCCCCTTCAAAATCCTTTATGGTGACCCTTCCTCCAGGAAGACATCTTACTAGATATAGCAGCTCATTATCTCACTGGGACAGGTGATCAAGGCTGTCACTGAGTACTAGGATAAGTGCAACCCAAAGCCTGACCTCATATTTTTTGGTTCACCCCTCATATTAACCTAGAATTGAGTCTATCTTTAAGCTACACCATCAAACAAAAGACAAGGAAAAGCTGTTTGGACTAGACCATATCAAATCCCATCCATTAATGTCTTAGGCTACAACCAAGCTACAAGACCTTGGTTTCTTCTGCCCACATTAAGACTGTTCCACCAGCAGATGTCAAGTCAAGCTCAAATCTCCTACTCTTGTGAGCCTCTTGGAGATCCCACCATCTCTTCTCCCAGCAAGACTCAGATGAAACTCACCCTCACATACCTCTAGACCCTAATGAGTATTGAGAATTCTTTCTCTTACTTCTCTGAGTTATATAATTTTATAAGCCCTCTCCTTTTGCTTATTCAATGTTCTATAAGACCTAACCCAGTTTAGAGAATTCCTCCTATGTCTGTCCCTGTAGGGAGATTTCTTTGTCCTAGATTGATGCCATCACTTGATTCGAGGTATCACCCCCTTCCTTATCTCCTTATCCAAATCCCTGGGCACCAATTTTAAGCATAAAGCTTCTTCTCATCGTCATAGTCACATATACTTTACCATATACTTTAACAACCAACCTGTAATCACTCTATACTGTCACTTTTATGCATTATAGTATCCTGTTACTCCTGTTTCTAGAATTTACAGCTACTTCCCTTTGTAATCACATCCTTCAAACAACACAACTCAACTCAACCCTTGCAAGAAGACTGATGTCTTAACCTGCCCTTAACTCCTAATTAAACTGGCAGCACTGACACAGCCACTTTACTGGATTCAATTAACAGTCTCCCTCCATGTACATTTCCAATGGAATCCCCTAACTCTATGGACTTATCATCCCTTTGAACACTCACATTGCCAAATATAAACACAAATTTTTCTTCCTCACATTTCCTCACTTGTCAATTGAACACAAGTCTTTTCAAATACCAGTCTCTGAAGTCAGGTTACCATTAGCATTAAGGTCTCAGCCCTCACAAAGAAGTACATTCCTGTGGGTACTTTTTCATCATGCAGCTAAGGAGTTAATGCATGTGGTGATATCTGGGTTGAAAAGCGATTGACCAGTCATTTTTTACAAAGAAGAATTTGAGGCATGAAAGAAAATAGCTAAAAGAAATATTATTTCAAGGAAGGATTGAAGATTAGAGATTTGGTGTTGGACAAAAAAGAATATCTAGTAGATAGGACGAAAAGAACGTATCTCTCTCACTCACAAACACCCCTAATTCCAAGACAACACGCAAGTCTCAAGGACATAAGCTCTCAATACATCTGACAAGACTCTAAATAAAAACTCTCCATTCAATCAAGCAAATCATCTTACTTGTCCCAACACATCTACTTGATAAGATTGTACTTCTCAAATGTCCTTCAAATTAGTTATTTCTCCTACAACCAACATTAAGTTTCCATAGATTCTCCCAAAAGTTCTATCCATATTGGGAAAATAAAACAACATTGACACCCTAACACCAAATTTCTAATCTTTAATCTCTCTTTGAAATAGTCTTGGTTTCTAGCTATTTCTTTCATGCCTCAACTTCCTCTTTTTTTTGAGACAGGGTCTCCCTGTAGCCCCAGCTGGCCTGGAACTCACTATGTGGACCTGGCTGGCCTTGAACTCACAGAGATCTGCCTGTCTCTGCTTCCTGAGTGCTGGGATTAAAGGCATACACCACCACGCCCAGCCCAAACCCCTCTTTTTAAAATATTGCTAATTACTTTTCAACCTAGACATCATCAAATGCCTTAAATCCTAAGGGTCTTCTTTACGCATGAAACTGACATCTATTATGTTCTGCATCTAACTGAACCAGCACCTACACCATTTCCCTCACCATTCCCAATATCCAAGTTTCTCCTAACAATCAGACCCACTCTATATCCTTCTTTGAGTCTCACTACCTAAGAAGGCTTATTCAGCAGACACTTCTAATGAAGCTGAGCATCAAGTGGGTACCAAATAAGTAGATACAGATTGGCTTCTGCTTATAATTGCTTATTGACCAAATTAGCTGTAGGGAAAGATCATAGTTCAATGGTCCTTGAGGTTTTTCAAGACCATATTGATTCTCTTGTCTTGGTACTACTTCAAAACTGTTGTACCCTCAACATGCTTACAGCTGCCCAAGCAGGTACTTTCTTGGTCAGGGAAGGAAAATACTGCATCTCTGCCAGTCAATCAGGGGTTGTATGGTATTCTTCTGTTAGTTTAAAAAAGAGAACAGACCTGTGATTTAGAGAGAAAGCCTCCAAAGGATGTCTTTTATGGAAGGTGTATAGGGCTGGCTTTCTTGGTTACTACTTCTCACGCATTCACATATTACATAATTCTTTTTGGGCCTTGTCTATACAACCTTCTGTTATGGCTGATATTTTCTTGAAATTAGGTTCCAGATGTTATTGTCTCAGGGATTTCAACCATTAACTTCAACATAAGCCCAGACCTCTCAGCTTTCAAGTAATGTCACAGTCAAGTCTTCTACCTCTTACAATAGCCTCTTTCTTCCATCTCCAAAATTCTACTGAACCCTTTTATGTCTCATGGTCCTACAACCTTATGACAGAGCAGCAGTGCCAACAAAAGCCTCTTGATTCTCCTACTCATCTCTAAAGTAGATCCAAAAGTAAGTAACATATTCATTCCTTGTCAGTGATTTGACCTTGTTGTTCTGTCAGGAGGGAACTATAAACACAAACACAAAACCAGTCCACAAATGGAAGCAGAAATTCTCACACTTTAGCAATCAGACACTTACTACTTGAAATCGTATCCATGTGAGTTGTGTTGTTTTATGTAAACATCTAGAGCCTAACTCCCAATAATCTATAGAGTCTTATCACAAATAACATATTTCAAGAAAAACAACTGGTGTTATGAAATTTACTACTTGATATGACAGTCAGATACTCACATGTCTATCTAGATATGACCCCACATAACTGATACATTATATAAGACGAAGTAACTTCCCATACCTATTGTAAAAGAATTCCCATTCTCTTTCATGGTTCTCTCTCTCTCTCTCTCTCTCTCTCTCTCTCTCTCTCTCTCT
>NW_008360327.1:5947911-5961763 GCF_000622305.1 Nannospalax galili
TTACAGTTTTAACAATATGCAAAATATTACAGTAATTCAGATTTTTTGGCATAATGATTACAGATTTGATAAATACATTTTATATCTCATAATAGCGATGAGGATTATACAAAAGCTATTAAAACAATTATGAGAATAAATTCTATTGTCATTTCAGCATCTAAAGCTATTTTGAGCTTTTGTGCATTTCATACAAGAGTTCTCAATCAAAGTTAGAACCCCTTCTCCATCCATGCTCCCCACCCCCCCTGCTAGACCTCATGTATTCTGCTGTATGTATTAAGTCCTATCCAATCAAACATTTGTACACAGATGTCCTTTGTTGAAAATTCATCCACCGGAATCTCGTTAGCCTATCATCTAAAGCTATTTTGAGCTTTTGTGCATTTCATACAAGAGTTCTCAATCAAAGTTAGAACCCCTTCTCCATCCATGCTCCCCACCCCCCCTGCTAGACCTCATGTATTCTGCTGTATGTATTAAGTCCTATCCAATCAAACATTTGTACACAGATGTCCTTTGTTGAAAATTCATCCACCGGAATCTCGTTAGCCTATCTAGAGATCGTTGGTATGGCCTGCTCTCCCTTACCCAGGAGTGATGAGTCTCTAATAGTTCCCAGACTAGGGCTGACCCGCCACCCATTTCCCTCACTCCACTCTGGACCCTTGTCTGATTGAGTTGGCATGGATCCTATGCTTGATGCCACCATTACTGTAAGTTCATATGTGCAAGCTTCCAGTGGCCTGAAACCCTCTGCTTCCCTATGTTCAACCTTGAACAACAGAGTGTGATGCACACAAAAAGCCACAACTGGCTTTTTGTGTATCCATGGATAGAACTCTATACCAAACCTCTCCCACCCACAGCTCAAGGACCATTGTGGAAGAGGAGTGGAAAGATTGTAAGAGCCAGGGTTGGTCCAGGAACATGCTTCATTTTTAAAGTCAGGTTTACTATTGTTGCTTTGTTGTTTTGTATTACTATCTATTATTTTACTCTTTGGCTTTATTTTCATGTTGGTGTTTAAGATCCTGCAGATGGTCAAATTTTTATTTTCTTCTTTACTGTTAAATTCAGCTGAGGGTACTTAAGGATTCCATATAGGGATTGGGGAGAGCTTCTTAGCTCCTTCTGCTTTTCTTCTACCAGTTGTGCCATTGGCTGTGATGGGTAAAGGTCTTGCTCATCATGAACCTTCTCTTGGAAGTACTGAGGACATTTCTCTCTGTGCTGGACCTCCTCTTTGTAGAACATACACTGGTTAGAATTCAACCTCTGAATCTCTACAGCCTTTCTAATCAAGAGGGTGGGTAACTTACCAGAGCTGCTACCAGCAGTGGTTGAGAGTTCCTCTTTCTCCACACCCTCAACAGTATTTATTGCTTATTTTTTGGAACTTTGCCATTCTGAGGAGGGTAAGATGATATCTCAGAATGGTTCTAATCTGCACTTCCCTGATGACTAAAGATGTTGACCATTTTTAAAATATTTTTCGACCATTTGTGTTTTATCTTTAGAGAACTTTCTGTTGAGCTCATTGCCCCACTTTTTAATTGGATTGTTTATTTATTTATTTTGATGTTTAGTTTTCTGAGTTCTTTGTATATTCTAGATACTAACCCTCTGCCAGAGGCATAGCTGGGAAAGATTTTTCCCATACTGAGGTTGCCTCTTCCCTAGAATTATGGTATTCTTTGGTGTACAGAAGCTTTTTAGTTTCATATGGTCCCATTTGTCAATTGTTGAACATAATGCTTGTGCTATAGGAGTCCTGTTCAGAAAGTCCTTTCCTATACCAAAAGTTCCAATGTAGTCCCTACTTTCTCCTCTATCTGATTTAGCACATCATGTCTTATGTTGATTGAGGTCCTTGATCCACTTGAAGTTGAACTGCATGCATCATGAGAGATAGGGATCTAGTTTCATTCTTCTGCATTCCCTTATCCAGTATGACCAACACTATTTGTTGAAGAAGCTGTCTTTTCTCCAGCATGTATTTTTTACTACATTGTCAAAAATCAGGTATCTGTAACTGTGTGGATTCAAATCTGGGTTCTCAGTTCTATTCCACTGATCAATTTGTCTGTTTTTATACCAGTACTATACTGTTTTTATTACTATAGCTCTGTGGTATAATTTGAGATAAGGGATGGCAACGCCTCCAGCAGTTCTTTTATTGTTCAGGCTTTCATTGGCTGTATTGGGCGTGGGCATGTGTGTGTGTGTGTGTATGTGTGTGTGTGTGTGTGTGTGTGTGTGTTTCCATATGAAACTTGAGATCTTTTTTTCAATTTCTGTGTAGAATCATGTAGAATTTTAATGAGTAGTGCATTGAATTTGTAACTTGCTTCTTGTAAGGTAGCCATTTTCATATTAATCCTACCAATTCATGAGCATGGGAGGTCTGTCCATCTTCTGGTGTCTTCTTCAATCTTCAGTGTCTTAAAGTTCTTATTGTACAGGTCTTTTGCTTCCTTTGTTAGATTTGTTCCAAGGTGTTTTATGGATTTTGAGGCTATTATCAATGGGATCATTTCCCTAATTTCTTTCCTGGTGTATTGTTGTTGGTATAGAGGAAGGCTACTGATTTTGGAGTGCTAACTTCATAACCTACTAGTGTGCTGAATGTATTTATGATCTCTAGGAGTTTTCAGGTGGAGTCTTTAGGATCATTTTTGTATAGAATCATATAGTCTGCAAATAATGATACTTTGAATTCTTCCTTTCCAATTTGTATCCCGTTAACCTTTCTTTGTCTTATTGCTCTAGCTAAGACTTTACCATATTAAACAGGAATGGAGAGAGTGAACATCTTTGTCTTGTTCCTCATTTTAATGGGAATGCTTTGAATTTTTCTCCATTCAGTACTATGTTCTCTGAAGTCTTGTGGTATATTGCCTTTATTATATATGCCTTTATGTTGAAATATGTCCCCTGTAGGCCTAGGTTCTCTATGATTTTTATCATGAATGTATGTGGAATTTGGAAAGGGTCTTTTTTGCATTTAATGAGATGATCATGTGGTTTCTGTCCTTGAGTTTGTTTATGTGGTGAATTACATTTAGTGATTTGCATATGTTTAACCACCCCTGCATCTCTGGGATGAAGCCAACTTGATCATAGTATATAATACTTTTATGTGTTTTGCATTTGGCTTCTGAGTATATTATTAAAAATTTTTTACATCTATGCTCATCAGAGAGATTGGTCTATAATTTCCTTTTTTGTTAGGGCTTTGCCTGGTATTGGTACTAGAGTAACACTGGCTTCATAGAAGGAATTTGGGAGTGTTCCTTCATTTTCTGTTTTATGGAATAATTTGAGAATTATTTATATTAGTTCTTCTTTGAAAGTTTGGTAGAATCCATGCTGTATCCATATGATCCTGGGCTCTTTTTAATTGGGAGATTTTTTTAATTGCTCTCTCATTGGTTGTTATGGGTCTGTTTAGATTATTTGTGTCATTTTGGTTTAATTTTGGTAGGCTGTGCATAGCTAGAACATTGTCTATTTCTTTTAAATTTTTGAGTTTAGTGGAACATAGATTTTTGAAGAATGTCATTATGATTTTCTGAATTTCCCCCTTGTCTCCTGTAATGTTTCCCTTTTAATTCCTGAATTTGTTTTTATGGGTCCTCTCTCTCCCTTTCTTTTGGCTAATTTGGTTAAAGATTTGTTAATCTTGTTAATCTTTTAAAATAACCAACTCTAATCCTTTTTTTAAAAAAAGTAAATGCTATTTTGTGCTAAATCAAAATTTTTGTTACTGAGCTGGAGAGATGGCTCATCAGTTAAGAGCACTGACTGCTCTTACAGAGGACCTGGATTTGATTCTCAGCACCCACATGGTGGCTAACAACCATCTGCAACTCCAGTTCCAAGGGAATTTAATGCCTTCTTCTGACCTCCCTGGGCATTATGCGACATGGGTGCACTTACACACATGCAGGCAATACACTCATACACATAAAATAAAAAGTAAATAAATAGTTTTTTAAATTTTTGTTACCATAATATTTCCTGATAAACATCTCTTGTGAATGAAAATAAATTTTTGTACCATATCATTAAAAAAAAAAAGAACCAACTCTTCATTTCATTGGTTCTTTGTATAGTTTCCTTAGTTTCTATTTCATTCACTTCAGCCTTGATTGTATCTCTTCCCATCCACTATTTTTAGATGTTGCTTGTTCTTGGTCCTCCAAGGCTTTCAGGTGTGTTATACGAGATGTTTGTAATTTTCTGGCTTAGGCATTTGATGCTATAAACTTTCCTCTCAGGATTGTCTTCATTGTGTCCTATCAGTTTTGGTATGTTGTATTTTCATTTTCATTCAATTCTAGGAAGTTTTTAATTTCCTTCTAGATTTCTCCCCCATGATCCAATTTTCATTCAATGATATCTTGTTTAGCTTCCATGAATTTGTATAATTTTCCCATTTTTATTATTGTTGATATCTAGCTTTATTCTTCTGCGATTGGATAGGATACAAGACGATATTTCAATTTTCGTAAATTTATGGAGGTTTGTTTTGTGTACTAATATGTGCTCAATTTTGGAGAAAATTCCATAGGCTGCTGAGAATAAAGTGTATTATTTGGTGTTCAGATGGAATGTTCTGTAGATCTCTGTGAAATCCATTTCATTTATGGCATGACTTAACTCTAGAGATTCTCTGTTTATTTTATGTCTGGTTGATTTGTCTATTGCTGACAGCTTGTTATTGAAGTCACCCACTATTCCTATGCTGGAGTCAGTGTGAGATTTTAGCACTAATTAAGTTTTTTAAATGAAATTGAATGCCCCTATGTGAGGTTCATATATGTTTAGGATTGTAATTTCTTCTTGGTGAATTTTTCCTTTAATGGCTATGAAGTGACCTTTCCTATCTCTGCTGAGTACTTTTAGTTTGAAGTATATTTTGTTAGATATTAGAATAACTACACCTGCTTGTATCTTAGCTCTATTTGCTTGAAATATTTTTTCTATCTTTCACCATAAGGTGATATCAATCATTGTTGGTGAGGTACTTTTCTTGGAAGCAGCAAATTGATGGATCCTTTTTACCAATTCAATTGGTTAGTCTGTGTCTGTTTACTGGAGAGTTGAGACCATTAATATTCAATGTTTATTCTTGTTATGCTGGTTTTGTAGTTTTCTTAGACCTCTTTTAGTTGACTGTTCTGGAGTAATTTATTTATTCTCTGTGCCCTCTTGAGAGTGTTTAATCTTCCCTTCTGCATGAAGAATTCCATCAAATATTCTCTGTAGAGCTGGTTTTGTGGACTTAAATTCCTTAAAGCTATTTATCATGCAAAGTTTTTCTTACTCCTTCAATTACAACTGATAGTTTCTCTGGGTATAGTAATCTGGGCTTAAATCTGTCTTTTTTTATGACCTATATGTCATTGGTCTATGCCCTTTTGACTTCCATAGTCTCCATTAAAAAGTCAGCCGTTATTCTGAGGTACCCACTTTTACATGTGACATGATCTCTCACAGCTTTTGATATCTTTTCTTTGCTCTGTATGTTTACTGTTTTGACTGTTATGTAATGTTGGGAGTTTGTTCTTTGGTCCTGCATGCTTGGCGTTCTGTATTCTTCTTGTACCTTTATAGGTATCTCTTTCCCCAGGTTTGGGAAATTTTCTTCTATGATTCTATTTACAATATTTTCTGCACCTTTGGCCTGGATTTCTTCTCCTTCTTCTATGCCTATGATTCACAGATTTGGTCTTTTTACAGTGTCCCTGAAATCTTGCATATTCTATTCCAGAGTTATTTTAGACTTGACATTTTGATTGAGCAATCCATTTCCCCAAGCTTATCTTCAAGATCTGACATTCTCTGTTTCCTTTCCTCCACTTCCTTCTTGTTTCTTTCCTCTAAGCTCTTTGTTTGAGTTCTTGAGTTTTGTATTTCAATTTCTACTTCAGATTGGGTTTTCTTCAGAGATTCTATCTCTTCATTGAATTCTAGTTTCATGTTTTTCATTATTTTAGTTATTTCATTCAACTGTGTTTTCTTGGTCTTCATTCAGTTTTTTTATTCATGTCCTCTTTGAATTCCTTGAACAATTATTACTTTGAAATCATTATCTTGTTCAACCTCTTGATTGTCAATCTCGGAAAACCTTATTATGCTGTGTTAATTTCTATATTAGTCATATTTTCTTTGTTATGCATGCTGTTTGTGTTTTTTTCACTGAGGCCTTGGCCTTGTATAGTAGCATGTGTCGATATGGGTAAGTGATCATATTCCTTATCGAATGCTTGTTTCTATCTTGTTTGTTGCTTCCCCAACTCATCAGCTTATGACTCAGCTAAGTAGTACTTGTGTTCAGTTTGGAGGATACTTTATTTTGATATACAATTTGGGTGAAAGAAGTGGTCTCAGTTTGGCTACAGATGGGTGCAACTTTTGAGTTGCAGTTTCAGTATTGACTGCACAGGGTCATAAATCAACATGTTAGGATGGAGCTCCAATGTGAGCAGGTTGGTTGGTAAGTTAGTGTGGGAGCTTGTAGGTCTAGGGCAAACAGAGCCTGTATGGCAGGGTGCTAGGGAGTCTCAGGGAAGAAGCTCTAAGCTGCAAGTCTGAGGTGGGTAGGGGGAATCCCAGGAGACCCTGGGCGGACTGAGAGCTGAGATTGTTGGGGACTGACTCACTCTGCCAAGACGAGGCACACAAATCCAGGATGTGATAGAATTCCTGTGACCCAGGGAAGTCAGCAAGCTGAGATGGTGGGATGCTAAGGAGTCTTATTCAGCTTTTTCCTCTGCTTTAATGTTTTAGTTACACTATGAACTAAAGAAATTTGGGATAACTTAACAATTTTAATTTATATGACGATTTTATAAAAATAAAAGGACATATAAATTGTATAGCTCTTATTTAGACCAATCACTTGTCAGTTTTAAAATTAGACCATTAATCTGATCATTTCTTTCAGAGTATTAAGCAATACTTAGTCTGAAACCTGTACTTTTAAAGACATGTTTTTTCATACAAATAAAGATTTTTAAGACAGAGCTCTTAACCTGATCATTGATGAAGTTGGACTACAGAGCTGGATTCCCTTTTTTCCAGGAACTTGGAGTAAGTGGTCAAATGTGGAGATGTGGTGGAGCTCTGTAAGTTAAGAAAAGATACTTCATTTGAGCCCTGTTGCCCACTGTTTTCTATTTGTAAAGCAGGCTTAGGCAATGGTAAGGATCATCCAAGATATCAGAGGGTTCCTTTTAAGTTTTTGTTTCTTTGCATAGCCCACTGTCATAGTAAAGCCATGATGGCCTATAAACAAGTCATTTCAGATCATTTTCCTTAATTCCTAAAAATAGGTTCAGCTACAGGATGGTTTAGAATTTGATATTCCATCCTTTGGCCAAATTACCCCTTACATAGCATGTGTTTCAGTCGAGTAGTGTTACAGTAAAATATTAGTGTCTCTCTCTTTGGGTGGAGCCTCAGAATCAACCTTATTCTAATTCTTGAGGCTGCATTGTAGTGTGTAGTCCAAGAAACACTGAGTGAAGACACAAATACCAGGACTCTGGAATGGGAAAAAAAATCCCTCTTGTCTATTCTGTAGTCCTCAAGAAGACTAGATAGGTTAGAGTATCCTCCTTCCAGTTTTCTGACCCCTAATCATCCCTGGGCAGGTCTGAGCATGGTTTCAGAAGAACGAGACACCCTGGTTTGTGTCTCAAGTCTGGGATTACCCTTTTCCCAACTAGGGTTTAAATCAATTGTTTACAGTATCTCTATCCCAGGAAAGAGTTTCTTGCTACAAGCTCTCTGGGGCTATTTCTTTTAACTGAGTGAAATAAAGTTTTTCTCCTTAGGACCTTTAAAATTAATAAGAAAATAATACCAGAACTGTTAGGCTGGTACGTTTATAGGAAGATAGTTGTATGAAAGACTGTAGCTTTTGATGTTGCTATATGATTAAAAGTGCAAACAGGTGAGGGTTTTTTCTTGAATATATGTTCAAGGGAATGTCCTTTTACCTGGAGAATTATTTCTTTACCTTTGAGAACAGTGTTGCTTAAAATAAATGAATAGTGATGAGTTAAGAACAATTAGGGTATAATAAAACACAAATCATAGTGGTGGAAAATTGTAAGTCAAAGTTAAGGAGTCACCAAGCGGGATTATCATGGAAAGCAGGTAGATGTTATGTCTTGCAGGTAACAGAGTCAGCATTTTCACTGTCAATACCCAAGCACAGAGCAGCATCTGAGTTTCCATTACTAGAACAAAGATTGAGTGAATGAATGTCAGTGGAATGGGAAGGTCTGGCAGTGTGGTAGTGCTCTGGGGAACCAGCAACTTTGGAGACCCTGAACAATCACATTATGCTGGAGTTTTTGCTTTCTCTGCCTGTATTCAGTGTAAGAAACTCTGCATAAACATGAGCCCATTTACTGCTAGGGCATAAGTACTCTGTGGAATCCATACATCTTACACTCTGGGTGTTGGATCACTGTGGATCTGCTCAGGCATCCCAATAAAAGTGACCCTCCTTACCACCTGTAGGTTAGAAGAAAGGTTTTAGCCACAAGTGTCTAAGCCATAGGAAGGAAAGACAGAAGGGAAAGAAAGAAAAGTACAAGTCTTCCCAATGCTATGAGACTCCTGTGGGAGCTTTCCCACAGCTTCCAAGTGCTCCGGAAAGGAGAAAAGCAGTGTATTGGGTGCCTTTGTTAAGGAAGAAAGAAAAAAATCAGATTTTGTACTTCCTGGATGGCTTGTCAGCTGTTGTAGGTATAGATCTGAGTTTCTTTCTTTCCTCTGAAGTTTCCAAGTTCTTGTTTCCCTGGATAAAGAATTGCACCAGGAACACATGACAATAGAAGTAACAATAGTTGAAAGAAAGAAAGAAAGAAAGAAAGAAAGAAAGAAAGAAAGAAAGAAAGAAAGAAAATTTCAGAATAAATCTGACAAAAGACATAGAAAG
Source organism: Nannospalax galili (assembly GCF_000622305.1). Taxonomy (NCBI): domain Eukaryota; kingdom Metazoa; phylum Chordata; class Mammalia; order Rodentia; family Spalacidae; genus Nannospalax; species Nannospalax galili. Next base: position 5,956,874 of record NW_008360327.1, read on the forward strand.
AAAGAAAGAAAGAAAGAAAGAAAGAAAGAAAGAAAGAAAGAAAGAAAAGAAAGGAGGCACTCCCAAGAATGACAGTAGGCTAGTAGACTGGCAAAAGGCATGCATTGGAAAGCAGTAGGCCATGAGTTTCATTAACTATTTGCGATGGTTTGAATGAGAATGTTCCCATAGGCTCCAAGTATTTGGACATTTTGTCCTGTTGCACTAAATGTTCCCCTTTTCCCTTCTTGGGAGGCTTGTGCACATGCCCTTCAAGGCCCCAGGGCTCACAGACTAACATATTTTTAGTTTGGGTCTTGTAAACGTTTTATGACTTTGGAAAAGAGTGGCTTACAAAGAAACAGGTTCGCAGGACGCACGCATCATTCAAGCCCCGCCCACAGTATCCATTAGCATTTGTGTGCTGCTCCCACTGTCTTAAGTGTCCCATCACATGCTCATACCCCAACGCAGCAGTTCGCCCCAGCGGCCCCACACACAGTGGAAGCGGAAAAACCCCTTTCAATATCGCCACCATGCTAACTCTCCACAACTGTCTGCAACTAACTCTCCATCTCCCAGGCAGCTCCACCCTCTTCCCAGGGTGGTCCTCGTCTGCCCCCTGGCTGGCTTACAGTTTTCAGAGGAATGAGTAATTTTCAGGTTACATTCCACCCCTTTCCTCTGGCTCTTACAAATTTGTGCCATTTCTTATGAGAATTTCCCTGAGCCTTGGAGGGTGTGACAGATGCAGGGCGATCTCTCTTGTATCATGATGAGATAGTGATCTCTTGGGCCTCCCCATCATTCATCTTCAAGACATGGCTGCTGATCTATCTCAGTGGTATTTCCCCTAATATGAATATAAATGGAAGGAAGTAGACACATCTAAACAAACATGAATGTAAATACAAATGTCTAAAAGATATCCCAGTAGGTGTACCATATTCATAAAAGGGTATACTTGCATCAGATTCCCAGCTGGGGCCTGTAGCCTTCCCTGACACAGAGGGTTGGCCTAGTCTACAGCACCAGATTGTGTTCCACCCCTAGGAGTGGGCCTTATCCGATTAGAAATTTGTCAGTTGTAAGTATGTTAGTTGAGCCATTTTTGCATTAGCAGGCATTGCTTCACATGTCCATAGCGTGCAGCACAAGGGGTCCATTGCTGAGTAGAATCATAGAGGATCTTTTCTTCCCCCAACCATCTGCATAGCGCCTTCTGGCACTATGAACATCATCCATCCAGTGACATGGAGTTTTTGGCTTAGTCTCAGCTCCATCTCTTCTTCTCCCACACTCACATCATGCAGTGTCTTCAGCAACATGGCCTTACCAACCTTTCTAGTGTACAACTGACATTAGTGGCAATAGCCTTGGTGAATTCGAGGACCTCTAGGATCTCTCTCTCTGACCAACAGCTCATAGGGGGACAACCCACCCCTGGTACTATAGTTTTTCTTAACAGTTGTACAGTTTTGAGAGCCTCTGTTTTTATCTTACCCAACCATAAAACTCCCAAGAATCTCACAGCTATAGCTGGCCTTTGCTTCTTCAGGTATCTTTCAAATGGGTTTCAATCTGTAAAACGCTCAATGTTAACATCACATATTAAATCAATCATAGACCATGTCTGACACAGCGTGGAAAGGTTTTATCCATTTGTATTAAATTTTTTCTTCATAGATCTTGGTTAGGTACCATAGCATGGGTAAGAAGCATTAATTTGGTTAGTTCTTTATTATCTTTAGTTATCCCTTTGGCATCATTCTGCATTCTGGGGTTCTTACATGGAGTCTTTTTGTATTCTTTTATCCTAGATACATTTACAGGTGCTGTCTCGAGTTGCCTGACCCTGCACTGGGCTAAGGAGGCAGGGGGTTTCTCTTGTCCCCACTGCACCTGTTGGTTCCCTGAGTCAGGCAGGCCCTGGGTCTGCTGCCTGGTTGTAGCCATATCTGTTGTCTCTCCATTGACCATATCTGGCTGCTATGGGAGGCCCTGGTGGGAAAAACTGCCTCCATTCCAGCATAGCCTTTCTCAGGAGAGAAATGCACCTTATTTAATCTTTGGGGATCCTTAACCACCCCTGAGAGAGTTTTTAGCCTTTGAATGTCTTTTGTAAACTGTTCTTCCAGTTTTAAAGCCTTCCAGAAACTCCTCAGTACCGAATTTGGTTTTCCATCAATTTTTTTCTTTGGAATTTGGACTTGATATAAATCTTGCCACATTTGTCTTCAAGCAACCCAAATGGACCATTTGTTCTGTCTTGTCTTTTTTATATCTCTCACAGAGTATTCTGTTATTCTACAGACACGTTTTACACGCTGGTCAGAGTCACATAGATCTGCTAAAGCCTCTCACTTTACAAATATCCTGTCCCATTAAAGGACATAACAAAACCATTAAAGCTCAATACCATTCTCAAGGTCCAGCTGAATTAAGCTTTCCTTTATATCTCTGATGAACACAGTCTTATCTGGCCCAGTGAACTGGGCATCATATATTGCTTTTCTCTTACCTAGTTCTCTCAGTAATGCCTGTCCCTCATTTATAGTCCTCCAGTCCCTGTTAATCATGGCAGTTTCCCTTGGTGATGGCCATGTATCTTTAATGCCTTGCACCAGCCATCCCATTAAGGACTGCTCCCTCTTGCACTGGCCTAGGTTGAACAGTCTATGTCACAGGATGGATGGGTGATTATATAACTCAGCTGTGAACCTTCTGAAGGACTTAGACTGACATTATTTGCTCCCATGTCCCATACCCTCACAAGCCGTGTGGTGAGGGGCTCTTTGCTTGCTTGTAAGTCTTTCCTAGTTTCAACAGCTCCAGTGTGAAGTATTTCCTAGCTACAGTGCTGTTAGCTTTTTCCTCTTTTTGTATCAAAGGATGAACATAAGGAGCATCTTTAGCTACTTTTATTATTAGGTCATTTCATTTTTTTAATATTTTATTTATTATTTTTATTTTATGTGTATGAGGGTATTGCCTGCTTGTATGCAACTGCACCCATGTCATGCAATGCCACAGAGTCCAGAAGAGGGCTTCAGATCCCCTGAACTGGAGTTAAGGACAGTTAGAAGCCACCATGTGGGTGCTGGGAATCGAATCTGGGTCCTCTGCAAGAGCAGTCAATGCTCTTAACCTCTGAGCCATCTCTCCAGCCCTGAGGTCGTTTCTTTTTTCACTACTATCTGTCTTTTTTCCTGAGTCCTTGGACCCCTGGTCCCCTAACCTCACACAAGCTAAAATGTCCCTTTTTTTCTTTTTTCCTCTCTCAAGCTCTGAAGCCGAACATGAGTCAGCCAGTAACACCCTAGCCTTTTCAGCTTCCTCTGCCTTGGGCAAATCTTTTATTATGCAAAGTGGCCACACCCCCTCTCTGGGTTCTCCACTTGCCTCCGAATTTTTTCTAGGTTTTCTATGACCTTTAAGGAGTCTTCAGAACCATGTGGTGGCAGACTCCAGTTTTTTAGAAACTGAGCTATTTCCCCACATTTACAGCACAGCTGTGGCCTTTGGGTTTTTCCCTTTGATTCTGTCCACATCTGCATGGCCTGCATCATTCTAACTACATATTTCATGATCCACTGTATAACACACACGAGCATAGCTAGGCCCCTTAAGCCTATGGGGTTTGCCCCTCTCCCCCCTGGGTTCCTGCCAGCTTCTCCCAGACGTGTTGCCATTACCTCACAGGACTCTGCAGCACACATCTCCGCCCTTCTGGATTTGGGAATCTGAACCCAGCCCCCTTTCAATTGGCTCACCAGATGCTGTTGGAATCAGGCAGCTTTCCCAGGCCCACATCCCCAAGCTCTACCAAGACTCCCATGGTTCCTCTATCCAGCTGTACTACACCAATTTGTTGCACTAAATTTTCTCCTTTTCCCTTCTTGGGAGGCTTACACGTACCCTCCAAGGCCCCAGGACTCACAGACTAACATAAGATATTTTTAGTTTGGGTTTTGTACCATTTTATGACTTTGAGAGGGAGTGACTTACAATGAAATAGCTTCTCGGGACCAGCACATCATTCAAGTCCCATTGGCAGTATCCATTAGCATTCATGCACTGTGCCCATGGTCTATGTGTCCCATCACATGTCCATACCCCACAGAATGCTGCAATTGACCCCAGTGGCCCCATGCATGCTTTTTACTTTTTTCCCATTCCAAATTCACTGCCACACTAATTCTCTGCAGCTAACTCTCCACAGCTAACTCTCCATCTCCAGGTAGCTCCACTCCTCCTCCCAGGGTGCTCCTCATCTTGCCCCTAGCTGGCTTACACTTTTCGGAGGAATGAGTAATTTTCAGGCTACATGTCTTCAGTTGGTGGCACTGTTTTGGAAGGTTTTAAGATGTGTGACCTTCCAGCATAAGCATGTCACCAGGGCCTAGCTTTGAGAGTTCTTAAGACTTGCCAGATTTATAGCCCCTCTCTGCTTCTTGTGCCTGCTTGAGGATGTGAGCAATCTGCTTTCTGCTCTGGCCACCTCCTGCCACCATGCGTCCCCACCATGACAGACCCTAACTCCTCTGGAACCATAAACTCAAATAAACTCTTCCTTCTACAAGTTGCTATGGTCATGGTGTCTCTTCACAGCAACAGAAAAGTAACTAATACACTATAGCTCTCACCTTACCTGTCACATTTACATGTTATGGTCTCTTCTTGAGCATGTTATGCTTATTATAGGTATACCAGGAAGGGAAGGATTTTTTTTATCAATTGGCTTCTCTCATATGCTGATCTTTAGTTTTTTAATTAATTTTTAATTGAATTTAATTGAATTTAATTGAATTTTTGTGATTTTCATACAATGTATTTTAATCACATTTAGATTCCCTCTCCTATCTGCACCTTTCCTTACTACTCTCCACTCAATTTAATGCACTCTATTAT
>NW_008360327.1:5961773-5983029 GCF_000622305.1 Nannospalax galili
TATATATATATACTATATATGATCTATTAGAGTCTAATTTGTGTCCCAAAATGTCTTTCAGTGTGGGTCCATTCACTAAAGCCTGGTTCATCTACTAAGAGTCACATCCTTGAAAGAGACTGATTCTTCCCCTTCCAGAATCTGTCCATTGCCAAAACTTCCTCAAATAGGATTGGGCATTCTTTTCTTACTCACTTTCCAAGTCTATGCTGGAATTTGTCTAGCCTGAACTTGCATGGCACTTGTGTGTATACTGTTACTCTTGTTGTGAGTTCATATGAGTAATTGAGCAGCTGAAAGATTGTTTTCTTGTGGTCATCCAGCCCCTCTGGCACTTATAATCTTTCTGCTGCCTCTTCTTCCATAATTATCCCTGAGCCTTGGGAGGCAGATGTTTGAAACAGGTGTCCTGTTCAGGGATAAGCATTCTTCAACCTTTTATTATCTGCATATTGACCAGTTGTGGCTTTCTGATTTATCATCATCTGCTACATAAGGGAATTTCTCTGGTGAAAGTTAAGGTATGCATACATCCTCTGTGTAGAGGTTGTTTGACCAGCTGCTTCTTTGATAAGGGGTGAAAGATACATTGTAAATTTGAGGATGCACATTTAGAACAAAATAAGAAATTAATTGGTCTAGGGATGTGGCAAAAGTAGGTTTTTCTCTAGTATCTATGATCTTTCCAGTCATGTTCATTTGAATTTGTTTACAAAACCACATATAAGTTTCTTCCCACTGAGTGGGTCTTATTTCTAAGTAGATAATTGTTGATTATCCCCAAGATAAAGGAGCCACTACTGCACTAATAGCTTTATTTTTTGAGGTCAGTCATTGTTTATGAGGATTTACAACTTGGTAAGACCATTGATTGGTTTTCTTCCTTGGCAGTTTGTATAGTATGCTCTGATACCATGAGCGCTAATCTTCAGGGAAGAGGCTTCCTGGTCAGTTCTACCTCAGTTGCTCCAAGTCCTGTGCCCAAAGTGTGATCTGTTTTTCAGCATTATGGTTTTACCTTCATGTTCTGGAAACAGTCAAGAACTATAGAAATAGTCTATGTTGTTTTAGGAATCTCTTGTACTATGCTGACCAACAACTCTAAGGGAGACTTCTCCTGCCTGCCATCATGTTTTTTGTTATATAGCCTTCAGCTATACACATGCACTTTTATATTTATTGTATGTGTATTTTTCAGTAGAACTTGAACTAATACATTTCCCTCTGGTTTTTCATACCATCTAAACATTATTTATCTCTCTTTTTACTCCCTCCCCAATTAGAGTACCCCACTTTTCCCCATTTCCCCCTTAATAACACCTGTCTCATACTATCCTCCTCTCTCAAGATCCTCCTTCCCCTTTATCCCCATGGTTCCTTTCCATTTGCTAGCTCTTTCAGTTGCATCAGAATATACACTCACATCTTTGTGATCTTTGTGATCTTTGGAGCTAAGATCCACAAATGAGAGAGAACATACATCACACTTACTTTTCTGAGTCTGTGTTACTTCACTTAGTATAACAGTTTCTAGTTCCATCCATTTACTTGCAAATTTCATGATTTTATTTTTCTTTACCACTAAGTAGAACTCCAAAGTGTAATTATATCATATTTCCATTATCCATTCATAAGTTGAGGGACATTTAGGCTATTTCCATTTCTTAGCTATTGTGAAAAGAGCAACAGCAAACATGACCATGCAAGTATCTGTGTAGTAAGATGAGTCTGTTGGGTATATGCCAAATAGTGGTATGACAGAATCATATGACAGATTTGTTTTTATTTTTTAGTAGTTTTCCATACTGATTTCTATTCTGATTGCACCAGTTTGCAATCTATGAACAATGAATGAGGGTTTGTTTCCTTGCATCAACACCATTTCCCCATGTCCCCATTTGGGAATCATTTATTCTCTTAATCTTAGTCATTCTGACTTGGGTTAGATGAAATCTTAAAGTTGTTTTGATTTACATTTCCCTAATTACTAAGGATGTTAAACACTTTTTAAGGTGTTTCTTATTCATTGTTATTTCTTCCTTTGCAATCTCTCTGTTCAGACCCATATCCCATTTTTTAATTAGGTCATTTGTTTTCTTGCTTCTTTGTTTTTTGAGTTCTTTGTATATTCTTGATATTAATCCTCTGTCAGATGTATATATATTGAAGATTTTCTCCCATGCTGTGGCCTCCCCTTCACTCGATTGATTGTTTCCTTTGCTGTACAGAAACTTTTTCATTTAATGAGGTCTCATTTGTTGATTGTAGACCTCAATTACTGAGCAACTGATGTCCTGGGGCCTAAGGAAGGCACTAAGTTGGTCTGGGTGAAAAAGATCAGGAAGCAGTATTGGTTCCCCAGGTGTCTGGGGACCCAAGACTAGGAATGGTGCAGGGCCCAAACTAGGAGTAAAGAACAGCGAGGGAGATGGAAGGGTGAATGAGACTGGGGGAGTCAAGGCGTGGAGGGCTCCACGATAGACTTACCCCAAGAGAGGCCTGAGGGTAGGAGAGCAGGCTAGGAGAGTTAGCCGGTGGTGCAGGTCCAGGGAAGCAGAGAGAGGTGAGGGCAGGGCCAGGTCCAGAAGCAGTGCTCCTGGGGCCCAAGGAAGGCACCAACCCGGTCAGGGTGAAAAGGATCAGGAAGCAGCACTGGCTCCCCAGGTGTCTGGGGCCCCAAGACTAGGAATGGCACAGGGCCCAAACTAGGAGTAGAGAACAGTGGGGGAGATGGAAGGGTGAATGAGGCTGGGGGAGTCAAGGCGTGGAGGGCTGCATGATAGACTTACCCCAAGAGAGGCCTGAGGGCAGGAACTTTTGCTTTTTTAAGAATTCTCCACAGTTTTCCATAGAGGCTGCATGAGTTTACAATCCCACTAGCAGTAAATGAGTGCTCCCCTTTCTCCACATCCTCACCAGTATTTGGTATCGTTTGTGCTGTTGATCCTAGACAGTCTGATTGGAGTAAGCTGATACCTTAGGGTGGTTTAATTTGCATTTCCCTAATTACTAACAATCTTGAACACTTTTTGAGATATTTCTTAGCCATCTTTATTTCTTCCTTTGAGAACTCTCTATTTAGATCTTTAGCCCATCTTTTAATTGAGTCATTTGGTTTCTCAATTCTTGGTTTTTTGAGTTCTTTATATATTCTGGGTGTTAAACCTTTGTCAGATGTGTCACTGGTGAAGACTTTTTTCCATTCTGTGGGTTTTTCTCTTCACTTTTTTGATTGTTTCTTTTGCTGTACAGAAAGAAGCTTTTTAGTTTAATGAAGTCACACTCATTGACTGCTGACCTTAATTCCTGAGCAACTTCTGATTTAGAAAATCATCTCCTATACCCATATCCTGTAAGTTACTGCCAATATTTCCAGTTTCCAGTTTCACATTAAGGTCTTTGATCCATTTGGAGTTGACTTTTGTGCAGGGCAAAAGATAAGGATCTAGTTTCATTCTTCTACAGGTGGAGATCCAGTTTTGCCAGGACTATTGTTGAAGATGCTGTCTCTCCTCCATTGTGTGTCCTTGGCACATTTGTCAAATATCAGGTGGTTGAAATTGTGTGTACTCAGGTTTTGACCTTCAAAGATGTTCCATTGATCTATGTGTGTGTGTTTGCAGCAGTACCATGGTTTTTGTTGTTGTTGTTGTTGTTGTTGTTGTTGTTGTTTTGGGGGATTTTTTGTTTTTTTATATTATGGCTTTGTAGTGTACTTTGAGATCTGATATAATAATCCCCCCTGTGTTGCTCTTTGTGATCAGGGTTTCTTTGGCTATCCAGGGTCCTTTGTGCCTCCATATGAATTTATGGATGGATTTCTCTAATTCTCTGAAGCATGTCATGGGGATTTTGTTTGGGATTGCATTGAATATATATATTACTTTTGGTAGGATGGTCATTTTAACAATATTAACTCTTCAAATTCATGAACATGGGAGGTACTTCCATCTCCTGGTGTCTTCCTCAAGCTCTTTCTTTAACTATTTAAAATTTTCATTGTAGAGATTGTTTGTGTCTTTCATCAAATCTATTCCAAGATATTTTAATTTTTTTTGCAGGAATTGTGAATGGGAGCATTTCCCTCTATTCTTTCTCTAATTGCTTGTTATTGGCATATAGAAAGGCTACTGATTTTTGTAGATTGATTTTTGTAAACTGCTGCCATACTGAAAGTGTTGATCCATTCTAGGAACTTTCTGGAACTTTTGGGACCTCTTAGGTATAGTATCATATCATCTGCAAAAAATGATAGTTTGACCTCTTCTTTTCCAATTAGTACTCCTTTAATTTCCTTCTCCTGTCTTATTGCTCTAGCAAGGGTTTCAAGCACCATGGTGAAGAGGAGTATAGATAGTGGACACCTTTGGTTCCTGATTTTCATGGGAATGCTTCTAGTTTTTCTCCATTTATAATGATATTGGCTATGGGTTTGTTGGATATATAGCTTTTATTATGTTGAGCTATGTTCCCTCCAGTCCAATTCCCTCTAGGACTTTGAACATAAATGCATGCTGAGTTTTGTCAAAAGCCTTTTCTGCATCTATTGAGATGACAATGTGGTTTTTGTCTTTGAATGGATGTATATGACTAATGACGTTTATTGGCTTGTGTATATTGAACCAGCCCTACATCTCTGGAATAAAGCCTACTTGATCATGGTGAATGATCTTTTTGATGTGTATCTGTATGTGGTTTGCAAGTATTTTCTTGAGGATTTTTGCATCTATGTTCATTAAGGATATGGGTCTATAGATTTCTTTTTCAGTTGTGTCTTTACCTGGTTTGGGTATTAGAGTGATGCTGGCTTCATAGAAGGAATTTGGAAGTTCTCCCTCTTTTTCTATCATTTTGAATAATTTAATTAGTATTGCTGGGGGGTCTTCTTTAAATGTCTGGTAGAATTTTGCTGTAAATCCATCTGAGCCTGGGCTGTTTTTGGTTGGGAGGCTTTGAATCACTGTTTCAATTTCCTTATTTGTTATGGGTTTTTTTTTTTAACTGTTGGTCTCTTCTTGGTTTAACTTTGGAGGTTCCCATGATTTCAGATATCCATCCATTTCTTTTAGACTTTCAGATTTAGTAGCATATAGGTTTTTTAAATATTCCCTTATTTATAATGGCCTGGATCTTTTGGGTGTCTGCTGTGATGTTTCCCCCTTCATCTCTGATTTTGTTGATTTGGATTTGCTCTTTCTTTCTTTTGGTTAACTGTGCTAAGGATCAGTCTACCTTTTTTATTTTTTCAAAGAACCAGCTCTTAGCTTCATTGATTCTTTGTATTTCCTTTGTTTCTGTTTCATTAATTTCTGCTCTGATTTTTGTTATTTCTTCTCTTCTGCTGGGTTTGAGTTTCATTTGTTCTTGCCTTTCCTGTGCCTTGAGTTGCAGTGTTAGGTCATTTATTAATGTAGGCACTTAGAGCTCTAAAATTCCCGCTTAGGACTGCTTTTAATGAGTCCCACAGGTTGTGTTGTATTGTATTGCCCTTTTCGTTGAATTCCAGGAATTCTTTTATTTTTTTTTTTCTTAATTTCTTCTTTGACCCACTCATTGTTGAAGAGTGTGTTGTTCAATCAGTATGACTTAGTGTAGTGACTAGGGCTTTGTCCAGTGTTGATTTTGAGCATTATTGCTTTGTGATCTGATAGAATGTGTGGAAATATTTCAGTATTTTTGTATTTGTTGAGGTTTGTTTTGTGGCCCAGTATGTGGTCAATTTTTGAAAAAGTTCCATGAGGTGCTCAGTAGAAAATGTATTCTTTGGTGTTTGAGTGGAATAATCAAAAGATGGCTATTAAATCCATTTGATGTATGGTATCATTTAATTCAGACATCTCTCTGTTTATTCTTTGTACAGTTGACCTGTCTAATGGAGACCGTGGGGTACTGAAGTTCCCTACTATTACTGAGTTGGGGTTAATCTTTGTCTTAAAGTCTTATACTGTTGTTTTTATGAATTTGGGTGCACTAGAATTTGGTGCATATATGTTAAGGATTGTAATATCTTCTTGGTTAACTGTTCCTTTGATCAGAATGAAGTGACTCCCCCTCCTTATCTCTTCTGATTAATTTTACTTTGAAGTCTGTTTTGTCAGATATTAGAATTGCAACCCCTGCTTGTTTCTTAGTGCCATTTTCTTGGAATATTCTTTTCTACCCTTTCACTTAAGGTAGTGCCTGTCCTTGAAGGTGAGATAGGTTTCTTACAGACAGAAAAGAGATGGATTTTGTTTCTTAATCCATTCGCTTAGCCTGTGTCTTTTGACAGGGGAGTTCAGTCCATTGATATTTAAGGTTATTATTGATAGGTGTGTATTTGTTGCCATCATTTTGATTGCTCTTTGTGTTCTCTGTGTAATTTTGTGTTTCCTAGATTATACCTTTACTTATTTTCTTTTGTTGCCTCCAGGATATAATTGTTTCTCTCTCCGCTCTCTGTATTGCTTCAAGTATTCTTTGAAGGCCTGGTTTTGTCAACATGCATTCTTTCAGGATCTTCATGTCATGGAAGATTTTTCTTCCCCCCTCAACTATAATAGACATTTTTGCTAGGTAAAGTATTCTGGATTCTATGGTCATTTAGAACTGGAAATACCTTGGTCCAGGCTCTTCTGGCTGTCATAGTTTGCATTGATAAGCCAGGTGTAATTCTGATCGGCTTTCCTTTGTATGTAAGTTGTGTTTTTTTTTGCAGCTTTCATATTCTCTCTTTGTTCTGTACATTTAGTGTTTTTACTATGATATGTTGTGGGGAGTTTCTTTTCTGATCCTGTCTATTTGGTGTTCTATGTGCTTCCTGTGTTTGTATGGGGATGTCTTTCCTTAATTTTGGGAAATTTTCTTCTACAATCCTGTTTAAGATCTGGTCAACATCACTAACCTGAAATTCTCCTTCCTCTATTCCTATGATCCATAGATTTGGTCTTTTCATGGTGTCCCACATCTCTTGCATATTCCATTCCTTTTTTTTAAATTTTCCATACTCTTTGCTTCAGTGGTCTAATTCTTCAACTTTATTCTCCAGTGTTGATATTCTGTTTTCCATTTCACTTCCTTCTTCATTTCAGTCTGAGCTTTCTTCAATGTTGCTATCTCTCATTCAGAAGTTTATCCCTATCTTCTTTGAGCTCTTTAATTTGTTTGTTCATGTGTTAAGTTTATTGAATTCCTTGATCATGTTTATGATTGTTCTTTTAAATTCAATGTCCTGGGTTATCTCTGGGGGTTCTCCTTGTAGAACTCTTCTACAGGATTGGTGGGCTTTGCTGGGCACATAGTGTTTTGGCTTTCCATTTTATTATTCTTTCGTTGTGGTTTTGGCAAGTGAATTTCTTTTGTTGTTTATGATTCTGATATGAGAATTAAGTCTAAGTATGCTTCTGTTTGTATTATCTGGGTGCCTCAATCCTTTCTTTATTGGTTATTGAAGCTGGTTAGTAAAGGGTTCAGGTTCTCTCACGTTTATTTTGGAGGTAACTGATGGCCTCAGATCAGCTATTCAGGGGAACCCACAGAAGCCCAATTCAGGTTCCAGGAAGGTACACTCAGGCTTCCTTTCACCACGTGGAGGCAGGATCCAGGCTTTCTCAAGTGTCGGGGGAGTTGTCAAGCCTACCAGAAGGAGGCCAGAGGGGAGCCAGAACTCTCTGGTGCTTTGCTTAGATCCCAGCCGCTACACTGATGGAGTCTGAACCCACCCTCTCAGGCTGTCTCTTTGTTGGGTCTTTATCTGGTTTAGGTGTTTGAGTAATACTGACTTCATAAAAAGAATTTGGGAGTATTCCTTCATTTTCTGTTTTATGGAATAATTTGAGGAATACTGGTATTCGTTCTTTGTGAAAGTTTGGTAGCATCTGTGCTGTATCCATGAGGTCTTTTGCTCTTTTCATTTGGGAGATTTTTTTAATTACTACATCTATCTCATTGGTTATTATGGGTCTGTTTTAATTATTTATGCTATTCTGATTTAACTTTGGTAGACCTTGGAAAATATATTTTTAAATGCAATTAAAGTGTTGAAATGTATGTACCTTATCTTATTAATCCTTAGTTTGATTATTTCCAATACTCTTCCCTTCTTTTTATAGACACATCATCCCATCTGGAGTCATATTACTTCAGGAAGGACTTCTATCAATATTTCTTTTTGTAGTGCATGCTTGCTATTGATGGATGTTTGTAAATTCTGTTTTTTCTGAGATGTTATTATTTTGCCTCGTCTTTTTTATGGTTATTTTTTTACCTGGTATAGAATTCTTGCTTGACAGTGTTTGGTTTTCAGCAATTTAAAGCTGTCATTCAATTGTCTTGTAGTGTACTTATTTTCTGAAAAATTCTCTAAAATCCATTTCCTCTTGTACATCTAAGTAATATCAATTTTCTTTTTTGACAGTTTACAAATTTCCTTTTTTATTGCTGGGTTCCTCTGATGCATTGCTTTGATGTGCCAGGTGTGGTTTTTTTATTCATTTTTGTTGTTGTTGTTGTTGCTGCCTTTAATAATTTTAGGTAATTCTTTTCCCTTTTTCTTTTTTTTTTTTTTTGTTTTTGCTTTTGACAATTTCAAGCATGTATAAAATACATTGTGATATTATTCGCTCCCATTACACTTTTTTATTCCCCTCCAGCTATTGCTGACTTCTTTCTTGACCATTATCCTTTAATATACTTCTACTATCTTCTCCTTCTGGACCACTTAAAATACTTTGATTCTTCCTTTCCTTCAATTGCAGTTAACATGTAGGAGTGTTGGCTGTTGTTCTACTCTTTGTAGATGTTCTCTCTGTCCACTTTTTTCTACCAGTTGTCTCTTAGTGTTTCTGCCTGAAAATTTTCTATTGCTTACCATTAAATGCATCAATTGCTTCCTTAGCTATTTCTAACCTGCTGGTAAACTTGCTGAAAGATCTCCTCATCTCTTGCTGTATTCATGTACTGTACTTCTAATGTTTCCACATTGTTCACAGTTTTTTTTTTTTTCTCGGTATTGAGTTACTCAAGTGTTTATGTATACTGTCCTTGTTTTTACCTATTTAATCTGTTTTGACATATTTATCATGGTTATTTAAATTTCTCTACCTTGTTTTTTCCAACTCTTAATCATTTTGAATCTGGTTTTGTTGTTCATTTACTTTTGACAATGAGCAGTTTTATTTCTTCACCTTTTGGTATATTGTAATTTTTATTGAGCAATAAAGAAGTGGTGCAGGAGCAGTAAAGACAGGTAAATGGCAGTTATATGCAGAAATAGGGATGCCTCACCTTCCATTGGGTCTTTACTGTGGGAAATTGATACAGCACCCTGAGTAATTAAGCTCTACTTGAAGTTTGTTCTTGTCATCAACCTCTGGGTGCCACCTACTTCAAGCCTTGGGTTTCATACTCAGTAAAGGTAAAAGGACTAAATTTGAACAAATATTGATAAAGAAAACCAGAAAACTTAATTATGAAGAAGAGAACACTGGCCTTATTTTTACACTTTAAGTATAGAATTTCCTCATTTGACTATAAAGAAACATTCAGAAAAGGAAAAACAATCAGAACTCACAAGAGAAGTAAGGAGGTCATCAGCCTATAGATATTCAAACTTGTAAAGAGAAATCCTGTAACTACCATTTCAGATTAATTTAAGTAAGGTGTTGTTTTTAGAAACAGAAGCATTTGTATCTTTTATATTTTATTCTACCATTTCAGCTTTCTAGAGACAGGATTTTTGGGTTCATTTTTACTACTACATATGGTCCAGAAATAGCATCCCTGTTTGAGAGAAGAAGGGATAGTCTTTCTAGGCAAAGTCAACAATGAAATTTCATCATTGAATATCAGATAACTCAGTAAGTATTTACAGAAACTAATTTCCTCCCAGCTCATTTTTGCTACCGGTCTTCATTGTTGCTATAAATTAAATAAACTCCATGCAACCACCAAAATCTTCATTTTAAAATACATTTTCCAACTATGTATATGATATAGCTTATAGTAGTAAAATACTAAATACTATCAGTTTGTTTTAAAAGCAATAAATCAGACTTTGCTATTTATTTTCTGAGCCCTGAAAATAATACTTACATAGCATTTTAGTGCATGGTAAAATGACATTTCAGATCACTAGGCAAATAATGAATTATTTAACAAATAACTTTGGAAAAATAAGATAGAGATTAAAAAGTTTTTTATCATTTTTTAATTTTTAATAACTACATGATTAGAAGAAGCATTTCATTACAGCTTTAACATATTCAGTAGCACACTCCAGAGCAAGAGTACATCTATTTCACAAGTGGCTGTAAGTTTCTAGGTTCACAGTTGAATTAATACAGTTATGCAATATTGAACTCCGTATAAGCCCTGTAATAAAATTGAATGAGTTTTTAACCTTTAAAAAGGATCTCCATTTCATTTTAGAATATATTGTTCCTTGCAGAAAGACTCATTGTTTTGCTACTAACACTGAGATGTTGGCGCATGCATCTCTAATCTGTATGTATCTGATTATTACTAGTCATAACCATTTGCACTTGGATCCTTGGCACCTGTGTACGTCTATAGAGCCATCAGATAGATTTCAATGATAATGTTTATCACCTCTACTAATTAACATGATATAAATTTCCATGCTTCCTCCGCAAATATATTTTTTAATTTGATTTTGTGTGTGTGTGTGTGTGTGTGTGTGTGTGTGTGTATCACACAGAACATCCCAAACCATGTTATTCAACATTATACCCACTTCCCAGATGGCACCCTCCCATAGCCTCCCTCCCCCTACTAGAGCTCCTGTGCTCTGATATCCCTGCTACTGTCTGCTGTGTTGTCGGCACCCCCAGCCATTTCCCACACAAAGTTGACTTTGGGGGCTGGAAAGATGGCTCAGCAGTTAAGAGCACTGACTATTCTTGCAGAAGACCCAGGTTCAAATCTCAACACCCACATGGATGCTAACAACTGTCCATAACCCCAGTTCCAAGGGATCCAACACACTCTTCTGTCCTCCACAGCCACTGAATTACATGGTTGCACTTACACACATGAAGGCATAACTCTCATACACATAAAATAAAAATAAATAAATAAAGTTGACTTTGAATTATCAAATGACTGAATTGCTAATTCACATTGTTTAATAAAATATAACAAAATTTTAAAATCTTTGAAAAATTTAAATATCTACATTTTAAAAGTGAATTCCCTCCAATTCTGTCTCCCTAAATCTCTTCACAGAGCCATCACTACAGCTATTTTCTTGAGTATCCAAATATGTTATATTTTTATATACATTTTATATATTTAATCTGTGTATATATAAAAGTTGTAGTCTTTATACAGAATATATAGAGGACTAATAATTTTTAAGTATCATATATATCCTACAGATAATAAAAGTCTGTTTTTGTCTTTCTTTTTTTTTTGATACTGTATTATTTTGAAGTGTATTGCCAGCATGTATGTAAGTGCACCCATGTCATACAATGCTGTGGAGGTCAAAAGAGGGCATCTGATCCCCTGGAACTGGAGTTACAGATGATTACTAGCCACCATGTGGGTGCTGGGAATTGAACCCAGGTCCTCTGCAAGAGAAGCCAGTGCTCTTAACCCCTGCACCACCTCTCCAGCCCCTGTCTTCCTTATTTCTAGAAGCAGACAGATTGAGGCTCTCTAGCTGTTTGGATTATATATGGCACATGTGGAAATAACATTTGAAGCTCAACTAACCAATTCTGAGATGATCTGTATTTGGAATACATTTGTAGTCCATCGTTTGAATTCATGGGACTTGCCAGGGATTTAACTTTGAAGATATCTAGACTAGATTATAGATGCTTCACCTGAAGAATTTTTTATTTTTTGGTTGCTGTAAATATTATCATTTTAATCTGTAAGGATCCTAATATATCAAAATATATGTTGGTTCATATGCATTATGAAACTTTTAGATAAAGTACAGAACAAATAGCTGATATTTGTTTTCCATTTAAAAAAAAATGACCCCTGTACACTTGGCGTGGTGATGCACAGGCACACCTTTGATCCCAGCACTCCAGAGGCAGAGGCAGGCAGATCTCTATGAGATCAACGCCAATCTGGTCTACATAACGAGTTCTAGGCCATCTCAGCCTATAGGGAGACCTTGTCTCAAAAAAAATACAAAACCAAAATCAAACAAAATAATCCCTATGTGGGAGAGAATATCTCTTAGTATCTCTTAACAGGTATCTGAGGAAAGAGGAAACAATAAACAGGGCATGGCAGTGCATACCTGTAATCCCTGCATTCAAGAGACTGAGGCAGGAGAATCACTGTCCATATGAAACCAGCCTAGACTACACAGCCAGACCCTGCCTCAAATGAGAAAAAAGTCAAAGATTAGACCATGAAATGATTATAACCTAAGATCTGAAATATAATAAGATGGAAATTTGTCTCTGGCAAGATCTTCTTTTGTATATTTTATAGAATTTTTGTGTTTTTCATATACATCTTAATCATCTTAACACCCCCTTCCCTGTCAGCACCTTCCCATACCCCCCCACTGGATTTCATGCATTCTGTCATTCATGTTAAGGCCTATTGAGTCAAGTTAGTGTCCCCAGACATCCCTCAGTGCAAGTTCATCCACTGGGATCTAGTCAGCCTATCTAGAGTCACTCTCTTGAAGAAGATCAGCTCTTCCTCACCCATCAGTAAACAACTGCCCAATAGTTCTTCAGCTAAGGTCTGGTGCCCATTTCCCCAGTTCTATACTGGTTTTTGTCTGCTTGAGTTTGCATGGGTCTTGTGCATGCTATCACCATTGCTGTAAGTTCATATGAGCAGAGTTCCAGGAGCCTGCAAAACTCCTCGTATTTCAGTATGGTCATGCACCTCCTCCCCTGACTCTTACAATCTGTCCTCCCACTCTTCTGCAATGGTCCCTGAGCCCTAGATTCATTTTTCTCTGTCACATGAGGGCACTTCATTGATGAGAGTTGAGAGATGCATTAGTATTCTCTCTACCCTTTGCTCCACTATATTCCATGAGTCTTAAGTGTAGAGGTTCCATTGTAGATGTGTCACTTAGCATTGGGAATTTCACAGACACTTAATCTCTGTGTGAACAGTTGTGGAACTTTGTAATAGTCTCTGTCTCTTGGAAAAGAAGCTTCTTTGATGAGTGATGACTGTCATACTTGTCTGTAAATGTAAGGATCCATATTTAGCAAATAATAGGAAATTACATTTGGCCAGGAATGTGACAGCCTTGGGGTTTTCTCTAGGATCTATGACCTCTCCAGTCATGTGTATCTGTCTATATCTACAGTACCATATGTGTTTCCTCCCATTGAGTGGGCTTTAGGTCCAATTAGGTAGCTTTTGATTAAAAGTGCCACTACTGTTCCAATATAGTTTGCTGCGCCAGTCATTATTGTGGTTATTAGGTCTTAAAGCTGGGTTTAAACCATCGATTAATGTTTTCCCTTAGCAGCTTGAGTTGTGTTATCCAAAACTATGAGAGCTAACCTTCAGGGAGGTGGCTTCCAGGTCAGTTCCAACTTCATTGCTCCAAGTATTATGTCCGAACTATGTCCTGTCTTCACCAATAGAGTCTCATCTTCAGGTTCTGGGAGGCAATTAAAGGCTGTGGCAATAGCCTGTGTAATTTTGGGAGTCTTGGAATACCCAACAACTCAAAGGGAGGTTTCTCCTGTCTGGCACTGTTTCTTGTTATATAGCCTTCTGGTAACTCATGTAGAGATACTGTATGTGTAATTTTTCATTAAGTTTTTTTGAACTAATACATTTCCATCTCGTTTTTTTTTTCCACCAGCTAGGCATTATTTATTTCTCCTCTCCAGCAAGATCTTTATCCTACTTAAGAATAACTATCTCTTGGTGGTGAGTGACAGATGCCTAACATAGGTACAGAAACCTAGACCACAGTAAAAGATAATTCTTTACTGATGTGCTGAAAAGCGCCCTCTTCTTGCCAGGAGTTGTACAGTGGATAATTTTGCTTCCTGCCTGACTGTTGCCAAAGAGTGGAAGGCTCAACGTGAAAGAGTAAGATGCATCACAGTACTCGATTGTGTCTTCTCCCGAGGCTGGTGATCTACCTGAAAGATTACCCATTCAAACTATAAAAAAAAAATAATAATTAGGGCTTTGAGACCAAACCAACTTCAATATTTGAAATTCATTGTGGTATTAAGTGTCTGTTGCCTAAAGGTCCAGAATGCCCAGTATAAGCCACAAGAGAAGACATGAGCTCTGCTTTACATCTCAGAGGACACATAAGGCCTAGTGAGCTATATACTCACACCTACGGGAACAGTTTCACAGCTTGAAGTTAAGTACCATCAAATAAGGGGTATTGAGTATGGAGTATGAAGAAAAATAGGCAAATGGGCCAAGATGTAACACCTGAGTAACTCCAGGACAATTGAGGACAGTGTTGTCTTCATGAAGGCCTTTTACATTGTGCATAATATCCAAGAATCATCATGCAATATGCATACACCTCTCATAGCATATCAGTTCTAAATCTTCCCCCCAACACCCAACACATATCAAAATCTGAAAATGTCTCAGTTCTTTCTATAAGATGGCACTGTATTTCCATAGAATCTATGGACACCATCCCATATATGGTAAATCATCTCTAGGTTATTTATAATACTTACAATGAAAATTATTTGTAAGAAGCTGTTATATTACAATATTTAAATAATCAAGACAATAAACTTCTATATATGTTCAATACAGACATAATTTTAATATAATAGTTTTATTCATTCTCTGAAAATTCCATATCTGCATACAACATATTTCAATCACATTACACACACACACACACACACACACACACACACACACAAAACTCTTCCTGGAACTACCCTTTATAGCCCGCCAACTTCCTGTTCTTTCATATTTTATATAATGCTGCGTCCAATTGATGCTAGTCCACCTATCAGAGACCATACACTAAAGAAGCCTCACTTGAGGCTCCAACCCCTAACAGCCACCAACTGTTGATAGTTCCTCAGCTATAGGTGGGGGTGACTCTGCCCCTCCTCCATTCCTGTTGCTTTATCTTACACAGGTCTTGCACAGCCAACCACATCTGCTGTGAGTTCATTAGCACAACAGTCCTATCACATCCAGAAGACACAAACATAATTTTTTAAAGTATTCTTGGCTTAAGGCTGGTAGCATACCTGGATACAGAATCCATGGATATGAAAGGCAGTTTAGGCTAGAGAAAATATATCTGTACCTCCTTCTGCTTGGCAAAAATACTCAAATTTTTAATACTACTAACCAACTATGCACAGTTGGCCAAGCATGTTCCCTTAATTACTTCATGTAGTTTAAACTAATCATTCATCTACCCATGTTGCCTGAATACCCTGAAACTATTTATTTGGCTAGGTTCAGGAAACTGTTCCTGGAGAGAAGTCCTAGGGCCCTGAACTGATCTCTGTCCCTTCCACAATTCAGGGATGTTTCAGCATCTCCATCCTTCTGAAAGTCCCCAAAGGTCCCTCACCCTCTGCAAGATCTCCAGAAAAGCATGTTTCAGAGAGAAACTCTGTGCTGCTTGTACCATGATTAGACATTTGTTCAAAGAAGATGCCAAAACTGGTACAGACCATGAAATTGCAAACAGAACAGAAACAGAAGAGGTTTTGCCCAGTGGCAGAGAGCTCGCCTGAATCTACATCCTGGGTTTAACACAATTAATCTCCCAATACAGCTTCCCTAATTTCCCTTCTTTGGTAAACAATTATCCTTTGATGAAGAAACAATGTGGAATTTCATTCTTAGTTTTCACCCTCCCAGGTTCTCATCCTTCATCACACTATTTGGTACCTTTCTAGGTAATTTCTTCACTTTGTGACTAATAGGCAGTTTAACATATCTAATATTTCATAGCTGTGATCTTTTGTGATACTCAAATGTGTGAAATTCAATCTTTATCTTTAACTAAACTTCATTTCCAATTGTGTGCTTTTTATGTCTGACCCGGATAGGTCAAGTCAATTTGCTGATGTCTCTGTCATTCACTTCAGACTCAGCAAGCACTTAGATCATCACTATTTCCTCCCAGCCTGGCATCTGAGTAACAGGACCATGAGCTGTGTCCATGAAGAGAGAGTGTTCACAGCTGCCATCAGATGCCAGCTAACACCTGTTACCACAGTCTTCAGTCACTGTCTCTGTCTGTGCCATCACTGGCTGGACCCATATCCATTCATGCCTTCAGCTGTCAAGGACATGTAGGCAGCTTTGTGTCTGGTTCTGTCCCTTCCTGCAGTTCATTTTCTCTCACTCAAAAGTAGCATGTCCCTACATAATAACTTCAAATGAACACAAGCCCCCCACACCAAAAACAGTCTCCCCAAAATGAGCAGTCACCCAGCATTCACCATACACAGGAGCGACAGAGCAATAAAGGGCATGTTTCCCACCCATAAACCTAGTGATGCTGATCCAAGAAAGAGACATTGAATTTTCCTTGGATATTAATTAAACACAGCAAGATTAAATTAAATTCAAATAAAAACAAAGTTTTGATTAATAACAATTTTAATAACATATTATAGCAAGAGTTTTCTTGTTGGAAAAACACAAATTTAGAAAATATGTTCCAGTTCAACAGAAAGCAAAATTCACTCATATCCCTACAATACAGATATATACTGATAGTATTGTACTGTTTTCCAATTTACGTACATATTAGTTTTAATAACCTAACATAGAAAACTACCCCGAAATCATAACATAATGCAGTAAAAGTTTTACTTTCTGTCTTGTGCCACAGTTGGTATTGAGAGGGCAGAAGAACAGAGTGTTCCTCTAAATAATACTTCAGGAATGTGGCCTCCTGTCTTCAAAGTCTCCCTCATTCCCTGGATTTAGAGTCCTACCCTTGTTCCCTAGCATCTGGTATCTGAAAGGTAAATCCAAGGCTTTGACATCTACTGTCAAAGATAATCTGCCCACACTTCATTGGCCATTTGGGATGCATGGCTTTACACAAACACAAAGGAAGTTGAAAAATACAGTGTGCCTAAGAAGAAAATGGGCAGTTTTGATGGGGACCTAGCTGGCTTCTACTACGTAAACATATATCTAGATAGAAGTGTGGATATAGATATGTACCTAGATGGTGGGTGTAGGTAATGAATATGAATATGAGGGACAATGTAAGTATAGTCATGGGCATGGACATCAGTACGAGTGTGGGTATGTGTCCTGGGTGTGTGTATACTTAGAGGTATAAAGATAGAGTTTTTCATGAAAATGTATTTAGATTCTTGGCTGGGGAGATCATTCAGTTGGCAAAATGCTTGCTTTGCAAACATAAAGACCTGAGTTCAATCCCTAGAACTCACATTAAAAAAAAAAAAACTGGTGTGATGGCATACTTGTAATTCCAGCACTGAAGAGGTTGAAACAAGTGGGTCCCAGGACTCACTGGCCAGTCAGCCTACTTGGCAAGTTTCAGGTCAGTAGGAGATGTTGTTTCAAAAATAAAAGTAAGAAAATTTATCCTCTGATCTCTACATGTATGCACACACATATGCACATACAACCTAGTGCACATGTATAAATATACTTACTAAAATATTCTCTAGATTTCAGAAGAATAATCTTTTTTTTCTATCATACTTCATCTTAACCAGGTGTAGAGATGCACATCTGTGGTCTGTGAAGACTGAGGCAAGAAGATTGCTTTGAGTCCAAGAGTTCAAGGTCAGTCTGAAAGTACAAATCATAAATAAAAATACTGCATCACCTTTGTATTCCATACTTTAATGCCAAAAAAATAAGTAACCAAAAACACAATACACATGGGCTGAGGAGATGGTTCATTGGGTAAGATCACTTGCTGTACAAGCATGAGGACCTGGGTTGAGAGCCACAAAACCATGTAAAAAGCCCGCCATGGCTATGCATGCCTGTAACACAGTATTGAGGGAGAATAGAAAGGAAGATTGATGGAGCTTGCTGACTAGTCAGCCTATCCAAATAATGACAAGCTCAATGAGAGACCCTGTATCAAGAGAATAAAGTGGAGAGTGATATAGGAAGATATCATTGTCCTCTAGTATACACACACACACACACACACACACACACACACACACACGCATATGCTACATACTATACATATCTATACCACCTTCATATATACACTAAATAAATAAGCAAATAAATAAAAATAAATTTGGGGCATTTAACCAAAGGACTTACACTTCAAAGACACTTGCACATCCATGTTCATTGCTACTCTATTCATAATATCTAAGAAAGGCAATCAGCCAAGGTGTCCATCAACTGATGAATGGGTAACAAAAACGCAGTACATACAAAAAATGGAATTTTATTCAACTATAAAGAAAAATGAAACTTGCAAGAAAATACATGAACCAGAAAATATTATACTGGGTGAGGTAACACAATCCTAAAAATTCTTACACTGCATACTCTCTCTCATATGTAGACCATAGCTTTGAATTTTTAGATTTATTTGTTTAACATGGAATGTGTGTACAGACCTATAAGCAACAAAGGATCGATGGTTGGGGGAAGAAGTCTTAAGAGGAGTGCGGGTGGTAGAATGTATATAATATGAAAATAGGAGAAAGTAATACTAGAGATGTCAAGGTTTAAATAGGGATGGGAGAGAAGATAGGGTGCAAGGGGAGGGTTAACCTAAACTAAGAGTATATGAAGTCACATGGAAATTGTGGACCTGGTCAAAGGCCCATGGCTTGGGAAGTCATAGTTACTTGGGGAAGATTTACTGCTTTTGCCCAGCTAAATGGAAATGTAAATACATTTAGATTTATACCCTAGACTAGTGTTGTCCACAGCCTTGATCAAAGAAGCTTCTCTCTATAATGAACAGCAATTAATGAGAAGACTCATGGCTGGCTGACACACTGAGAAAAAGTAAGTAATGAGTGTTCATCCTTAAGTAAGATACCCAAATCACCTCCCTCCAAAGCTCAGAAAACATTGAAAAGGGCAGTGGAAGGGGGGGTGGAAAGAATGTTAAGAGCCTAATGATAGGTCAGAGTAGGGTGAAACACAAGGATGTGTCATTGCTGGGACACTCATGAATTCATAGCAACTGCAGCTATCTACATAGGACCCTCATGAGATTGGGCCCCTAAATATTCAGTCATAGATAGAAAGGGGCTCAAGATGGACATGGTGGTGCACACCTGTAGTCCCAGCACTTGGGAGGCAGAGGCAGGCATATCTCTGTGAGTTCAAGGCCAGCCTGGTCTACATAGTGAGTTCCAGGACAGCTGGGGCTACAGAGAGACCCTGTCTCAAAAAGAGGCCACAAGCCTCTCTCCAGGGTAGGTCTATCCAGTACTCTGCACCTTAACTCCCCCAGCCTCATTCACCCTCCCATCTCCCCGGCCAGTCTCTCCTCCTAGCCTGGGTCCTGTACCATGACTTGTCTTGGGGCCTCAGACACCTAGGGAACCACTATTGCTTCCTGATCCTTTTCATCCAGACCAACTCAGTGCCTTCTCTGGTCCTCAGGAGCACTGCTTCTGGGCCCAGCCTCACCCTCATCTCCCTCTGCTTCCCTGGATCTACAAGACCCAAAGACCCTACTCTCCAGGGTAAGTCCATCGTGCCCTCAACGCCTTGATTCCTCCAGCCTCATTCACCCTCCCATCTCCCCCACCAGTCTCTCCTCCTAGCCTGGGTCCTGTCCCATTCCTTGTCTTGGCACCTCAGACATCTGAGGAAACACCACTGCTTCCTAATCCTTTGTATCCAGACCAACTCAGTGCCTTCTCTGGTACCCAGGAGGACTCTGGGCCTGGCCCCACCCTAAACTCCCTCTACTTCCTGGGGCCTGCACCACCCTCCAGCCTCTTTTCTGGGACTGACCTTTCTTCTTCCTGATCCTTTACATCCAGATCAACCCAGCTCCTCAGTGCAGTCCCCAGGAGCCCTAGGGGCCGCTTCACTTCCCCATCTGGCTTTGCATCTCTGGGTGACCTGCCACCAGGTGCCCTAGACCAGCATTTTTCCTGGGCCCAGCTCCCAGGTCAGCCCAACCCCCAAATTCCTGAGGCCAAAATCTTTCCTGGGGGGATCCAGACCTTAGGAGAAAGCCCGAGAGCTTCTGATCCTCATCTGACTTGGGCCTCTGTGGGAACTCCTAAAGAAAAAAGCAATCTGGCCACTCCAATATAAAATCATAAGAGAGAACTGGAAGCTTAGACAAACCAGCTTTTCATGGCCAAAAAGTAAATCACAAAGACATATAAAGTTCACAAGAAAAAGCAGACCTAAACTTGAAGGCTAGAGTCTCACACAAGAATCAGAAACTACAAAAGAAATTCACATGTCAAAATCACAGAGAAAAAAATAACAACGTGAAAAACCAAAATAACATAACCCCACTAAATACCAATAGTCCTCTACAGGAGTACAAGGAAAATCCCCCAGAGATAATGCAGGACATGGAACTCAAAAGAACAGTTATAAATATGATAAAAGAATTCAGTGAATTTAAAGAACACACAAAGAAATCAAAGAACTGAAGGAAGATAGGGATAAACTTCTGAATGAATTCAGAAAAGAGTTAGAAATATTGAAGAATACTCAGGCTGAAATAAAGAACGAAGTGAAACACTCCATAAGCCAATTAGAAACGACAGGAGAAAGCCTCACCAATAGGATGAATGAAATGCAAAACAGAGTATCAAGACTGGAAGATAAAGCGAACAAACTAGATCACTCAAGCAAAGATTATGAAAAATTTAATAAATCACAAGAATGGACTATGCAGGAATTGTGTGACTCCATAAAAAGACCAAACTTACGAATCATAGGTACACAGGAAGGAGAAGAAACCCAAGATAATGGTATGGACCAGATCTTCAACAGAATCGTGAAAGAAAATTTCCCCAAATTAAAGAAATACATGCCCATACAAATACAAGAAGCATATAGAATGCTGAACAGACAGAACCAGAAAAGAAACTCTCCACAGCACATCATAGTAAAAACACTAAACGTACAAAACAAAGAGACAATACTGAAAGCTGCAAAAGAAAAACAACAAGTCGCATATAAAGGAAAACCCATTAGGATCACAGCTGACTTTTCAATGCAAACTATGAAAGCCAGAAGAGCCTGGACCAAAGTATTCCCAGTTTTAAATGACCACAGATGCCAACCCAGATTACTATACCCAGCCAAAATGTCTATTATAGTCAAAGGGGAAAGAAAAATC
>NW_008360327.1:5983142-5983658 GCF_000622305.1 Nannospalax galili
GGGTTGTGGAAAGAAATTCAATGCGGGTTTAACTGTGAAAAACTACAGCTATATCAAGAAGGTAAACAGAAATAAAATGACAGGATTCAATACTCATCTTTCATTAATAACTTTAAATATTAACGGACTGGACTCCCCAGTCAAAAGACACAGACTAGGTGAATGGGTTAAGAAACAAAATCCATCTTTTTGTTGTCTGCAAGAAACCCATCTCACCCTCAAGGACAGGCAATACCTTAAGGTCAAAGGATGTAAAAAAAAATTCCAAATAAATGGTACTCAGAAAAAAGCAGGAGTTGCAATTCTAATGTCTGTCAAAATAGACTTCAAACTAAAACTCATCAGAAGAGATAAAGAGGGCCACTTCATTCTGAACAAAGGAATAATAAACCAAGAAGATATTACAATCATGAACATATATTCACAAAACTCTGTTGCACTCAACTTCATAAAAAAAAAAAACCACAGGATTTTAAGACCCAGATTAATCCCAACTCATTAATAGTAGGGGACTTC
>NW_008360327.1:5983693-5984389 GCF_000622305.1 Nannospalax galili
GGACTCAACAGACATCTACCAGGTATTCAACCCAAGCACCAAAGGACATACTTTCTACTCAGCACCCTGTGGAAACTTCTCCAAAATCAACCATATACTGGGGCACAAAACAAAGCTCAACAAATACAAAAAGATTGAAATAATTCTATGCATTCTATCAGACCACAATGCAATAAAGCTTACAATCAACACTGGAAGAAGCCCTAATCACCACATGAACACATGGAGATTAAACAACACACTCCTGAATGATGGCTGGGTCAAAAGAGAAATTAAGAAATAAAAGTATTCCTGGAATTAAGTGAAAAGGACAATACAACACAACAAAACATCTGGGACATGCTGAAACTGGTCCTTAGAGGGAAGTTTATAGCTCTAAACTTCTTTACATCAAAAATTCAGAATGAACACAAATAAATGACTTAACACTGCAACTCAACACACTTGAAAAGCAACAGCAAATGAAACCCAAACACAAAAGACAAGAAGAAATAACAAAAATCAGGGCAGAAATTAATGAAATTGGAACAAAGAAAACAAGACAAAGAATCAACAATTCCAACAGCTAGTTCTTTGAAAAGATAAACAAGATCGACAGGCCACTAGCCCAGTTAACCAAAAGAAAGAGTACCTCCAAATCAACAAAATCAGAGATGAAGGGGGAAACATCACAGCAGACACCAGAAAGATACAGAA
>NW_008360327.1:5986586-5987366 GCF_000622305.1 Nannospalax galili
TTGTACATCCATGTTTGTTGCTGCTCTTTTCACAATAGCTAAGAGATGGAGGTAACCTAAGTGTCCCTCAATTGATGAGTGGATAATGAAAATGTGGTTCATTTATATGATGGAGAGTTACTCAGCAGTAAAGAAAGATCAAATCATGAAATTTGCAGATGGATGGAACTAGAAACTGTTATACTAAGTGAAGTAACGCAGACTCAGAAAAAAAAATTGACATATGTTCTCCCTCATATGTGGATCCTAGAACCAGACCCTGATAAATGAGTATGTAACCAGACATAACTACAGGAACCAACAGGATAATGGAAAGGAAACAGGGAGATAAAGGAAAATAAAAAATCTGAAAGAGAAGAACAGTAAGAAACAGGCCTTAATAAGGGATATATGGATAAAAATTGGGTTAGCTTAAGAGATGGAGGAGGGAAGGGTATACAAGGAACCTAGGGGATAAAGGGAAAGAAGGAGCTCAAGAGAGGTAGGACTATAGGAGAAGGGTATTAGTAAGAGAGAAAGGGGGGAAATGGAGGCACCTTAAGTTGGAAAACTATGATGGAGGGGTGAGACAATGCAAGAGATAAACAATGCCTAGCTAGTTTTGAAAAACAGAGGGAACCATATTACTCCTACAACCTACTGACAAATTAAACATAGCAGATCAAGAAATATATGTCTAGGTAAGGTTTATCTGAGAACAACTGTTCTTTGCCCAAGATTTATCTACATGACACACAGTAATTAAAAGTACCAGACTGGTAGAACTAACCTTCTTGGGTA
>NW_008360327.1:5987412-5988576 GCF_000622305.1 Nannospalax galili
TACACTCTCTGCTCCTTGCCCTCCTAGGTCGACTAGTTCCAGGGGACTATGAGCATCTCTCTAAATGTCCTGTAATGGTGGTGGGTCACCTATCCTCTTGATCAAAGAGGCTGAGGAGACCCCACCAGATGGACTTGAACCAGTGTCCAGTCTACAAATAAGAGGGCCAACACAGAGGAATCATTTCCTCCATACTTCCAAGCGAACCCAACCATGGTCAAGCAGGACCTTTGCCTTATCTTCACATAGGCAGAACTGGTAAAAGAAATGAGCCAGGGGCTCCTCCCAAGCCCATGTGACCCCTGAGGAACAGATCCTCAAACGACCTTAAGAGTAAAAATAAATTTGTTTATCTGGGCCAACTGTATGGCTTTAAACACCCAAAAGTAAAGTATAACCAAAGATTAAAGGGGCCAATATATGCATAACTAAAGGCTACATAACAAGCAACAACGCCATACAGGCAATACCTTCTTTTGAGTTGTTGGCCAGGGTGGCCCAAGGGACTCCCAGATACTAACCCAGCATAGAACTGGGAAAATGAACAGCAGATCCCAATCTTATCTAAAAGAATATTGACAACTTATTACTGCTAGATGAGGAACAGCTGACCCTTGTAAAATGAAGACCTCTAGATAGGCTGACTAGATTTACCAGAAGGCAGGTAGTGGGGAATGGGTGGGGGTACTGACAACACAGCAGACAGTAGCAGGGATATCAGAGTATAAGGGCTCTAGTTGGGGGGAGAGATACTATTGGAGGGTGCTATCTGTGAAGTGGGTGTATAGTCAAATGAGATGGTTTGGAATGTTCTGTGTGATATAGACACACACAAAATCAACAAATTTTTAAAGGATGTGTTATGTTTGAGGAGGAGGCATGGAGGTTTGTATCATGCTAATTGGTAGAGGTGGTGGACAATACTGTTGAAGTCTGCCCGATGGCTTTGTAGACATACACAGGCACCAAGGATCCAAGTGCAACCGATTATGACTGGTAATAGTCAGATACATACATGTTGGAGATGCAAGCGCCAACATTTCAGTGTTGGTAGCAAAAACAATGAGTCTTTCTGTAAGGAACAATATATTCTGAAATGAAATGGAGATCTTTTTTAAAGGTTAAAAACTCATTCAATTTTATGTCTTACATTGCTTATACTGA
>NW_008360327.1:5989969-5990471 GCF_000622305.1 Nannospalax galili
ATTTTCTTGATTGTTGAGTGATGTGGGAGGGCCCAGCCCACTGTGGGTGGTGCCACCCCTGGGCAGGTGGGCCTGTGTTGGATAAGAAAGCAGGCTGAGCAGGGGCCAAGGGAGCAAGCCTGTAAGCAGCGTGCCTCCATGGCCTGTGCTCCAGCTCCTGCCTCCAGGTTCCTGCCCTGAGTTCCTACCTTGGGCTCCCTGATGAACTGTGACCCGGGAAATGTAAGCTACATAAACCCTTTCCTCCCCAAGTTGGTAGTGGTCAGAGTGTTTTGTCACAGCAATGAAGAACAAACTAAGGCAATTCTAAAATGAAATGGAGAACTTTTTTAAAGCTTAAAAATTCGTCCAATTTTATGTCTTACAGGGCTTAAACTGAGTTCAATAATATATAACTATATTAATTCAACTGTGAACCTAGAAACTTGAACCCACTTGTGAAAGAGATGGATGTACTGTTGCTCTGGAGTGTGTTACTGAATATGTTAAAGCTGTATGTATC
>NW_008360327.1:5990580-6016086 GCF_000622305.1 Nannospalax galili
GCATTATCATTGAAATCTACCCAACGACTTTATATCCATGCTCAGATGCCAAGGAGCTCAGAAAGTAACTGACTATGACTAATAATAATCTGAATTATAGAGATTAGAAATGCATGTGTAAACATCTTAATGTCAATTGCATTAAAAATGAAGTTTTATGTATGAAACTCTGTATTTTAATAATGAAATGGAGATCTTTTTTAAAGGTTAAACCCTCATTTAATTTTATGTCTTATAGGGTTTACAATCAGTACAATATTTTATAACTGTAACAATTTAACTGTAAACCTGAAAATGTACAACCAATTTTGTAAGAGAAGCATCCCAGCTCAGAAAATTGTTGTTGAAAAAAACTAAATGAAAAAAAGACAGAAAAAGAAAGGGGCTCAAATGGTCCCATCCAATCCAGGGGAGCAATCAAGGGTGGTTAAGAGAGAAGAAGCCATCGAGAAGCAAGACAAAGTCATAACCAAATTACCCAGCCTAAAGACCCTCTATGTTTTAGTACCAGAGTTTGTAATGGCTTCTGAACTGTTTATCTGATCATCCTTGGTCATCTCAATGCCTGCATTCACCAATGTTGAGATGAGTTCTGAAAACAGAAGAAGGTGTTAGTAACTTGAATCTATCAAAGGTATCATAAATAGTAGATATCATCCAAAGGAAATTTCCCTTGATAAAGCAGAAAGCTTTTATTTTTGACAGTTTCTTACTGTATACAGCATATTGTGAGCATATCCCCTATTACTTTCTCTTATTTCCCCTTCCACTCCTGCTGAATCTCCCCAACAGCATTTGCAATAGCTCTCACTTCTTTTTTTAAATTCCTATTGAATTTTTGTGTATTTCATACAGAAAACATCGATCAGTCCTAATTATCTTTATACCCCCTTCTCCAATGACACTCTACCATAGGCCCCCCACTGGAATTCCTACATTATGTCATTTGTGTTAAGGCCTAGTGTGTCAACTTAGTGTCCCCAGACATTCCTCAGTGCAAGTTCATCCACTGAGGTCTAGTCAGCCTATCTAGAGTCCCTCCCTTTAGAAAGATCAGCTCTTCTTCACTCAGCAGTAATCAGTTGCCAAATTTTCTTCAGCTAAGATTGGGGTCTGCTGCCCATTTCCCCAGTTCTAGCTGGGTTTTTGTATGCTTGAGTTTGCATGGCTCTTGTACATGCTGATACCATTGTTGTGGGTTCATATGAGTAGGGTCACAGGAGCTTGTAGGACTTTATTTCCATATGGTCATGCGCCTCTGCCCTGACTCTTATAATCTTTCCAATCCCTCTTCAGCAATAGTCCCTGAACCCTGGGTGGGTGAAGTTTAATATAGGAGTTCTGTCCAAGGATCAGCTTTCAGCAGACTCTTAATCTCTATGTTTTGGCCATTTGTAACCTTTTGTGTTCCTGGCCCTCTGATATATAAGGGAGCTTCATTGATGAGAGTTGAGATATTCATTAGTGTCCTCTTTACCCCTTGTTCTATCTTCTGTGAGCCTTAAGTGTAGAAGTTGCATTATGGATATGCCACTTAGGCTTTGGAAATTCATAGATAATGTCTGTGTGTGACCAGTTGTGGTACTCTGTAATAGTCTCTATCTGGTGCAAAAAAGACTTCTTTGATGAGTGATGACTAGGATATTTATCTGTAAATATAAGGATACATATTTTGGACATAGTAAGAAATTATATTAGTCTAGGGATGTGACAGTCTTAGGGTTTTCTCTAAGATCTCTGACCTTTCCAGCTATATGTACTTGGCTAGGTTTACAGTACCACATATGAGTTTCCTCCCACTGAGTGGGCTTTTAGTCCAATTAGGTAGCTGTTGAGTGATCCCAAGATAAAAGTGCTACTACTGCACCAATGTCCTATGCTATGCCGGTCATTGATGTGGTTATTTGGTCTTGAAGCTGGTGTTGGACCACTGATTGATGTTCTCCCTTAGCAGCTTGTGTAGTGCTCTCCAAAGCTATGAGAGTGAGCCTTCAGGGAAAGTGGATTCCAGGTCAGTTCCAGTTCCATTGCTCCAAATCCTGTGTCCAAAGTATGTTCTGTCTTCAGCAATAGGGTCTTATCATCAAGTACTGGGAGGCAATCAAGAGCTGTGGCAATAGCTGTGTAATTCTGGGAGTCTCCTGGACGACCCCGGCCAATAACTCAAATGAATGTTTCTCCTGTCTGGCACTGTTTCTTGGTATGTAGCCTTCAGCTATACACATGGACTCATGTGGAGATATTGTATATGTAATTTGTCATTAGGTTGTTGGACTAATATGATTCATTCTGGATTTTTACACTAGCTAGGCATATTTATCTCTCCTCTCTCCCTGTCTAACCGCTCCTCCATGCCTTCCTTTTTAAAAGATATGAAGTTTGAGGTTAGCAATGAGTTTTCTACTTAAACTTCCCTTATTTCAGTTACAGATTTAGAAAACAGTTCTGTTATCTATTGATTTTTTTACTTTTGTTGTTTTCTTTTTGACACTTTCATACATGCATGAAATGCATCCTTATTATTCTTTCCCCTACCTTCTTTTACCTCTCTGCTCTCCCCATTAACTCCTCCTTCCTCCCTAACAATTCTTTTCCAAGACTGGTTTTGTTTTGTGGCCCATTTACTTTAACAAGGGCTATATGCGTGACCACTGGATTGGAACTATCCATTGGAGCCTGGTGAGGTCACGAATGGGTACACAATAAAGGCAACAACTCCTCCTCTCCCTGAATGTATTAGTAATAAATAGGTAAGTAGTGAGAGTTAGGGCACCCTAAAGATCCTCCTCCACCCATGCCTGACTGTTCACAGACACATTCTTGTGCAGACTCAGTGCAGTTATCTGCAGCTACTATGAGTTCATGATTGCAATGACTGTGTCTTGCCCAGAACATGACATTCTGCAGCCCTTCTCCCTATGGTCCAGCTTTACATCCTTTCTGCCTGCTATCTGCAAAGTTCCCTGAGCCTTAGAGTGGGTGGTATAAATGCCCTATTCAGGGCTTAGCAGTTGCTTATTCTTAGCCATGAGTCTCTGCATTCACCACCACGCACTGGAAAGAGAGGCTTCTCTGATTAAGATTGTGAGTAGTGTTTGTTTATGGATAGAAGCACATAAAATATTTAGAATGGAGTTTGGGGCTAAGTCCATTTAGCTAAGCAACAGTATTGGGCTCCCTCCTAAGGCCTATGACCTCTCCCACCCTGGGTTTTTGATCAGGCTTACAGTACCAAGCATAGATTCCCTCCTGTAGAGTAGACCTCAAATATAATTGGAGAACAGTTGGTACATCCATACCAGTAGTGCCACTATTACATGAGTAGGCACATCTTGCCTAGAAAATTGGTCTTATAATTCATAGAGTTCACAGTTGAATAAGTCTTTGATGCCTTTTCTCCCCCAGCAGCCTGCACACTGCCTTATCTTTGATTGGTTCACCATTCACTTATGAGAGATTAACAAAAACGGGGACATAGGCACCGGTCTCTGTCACCTTCATGCCTCAGATGTCTTTGTTTCAGTATGGTACTCACTAAGTCACAACATGAAGATCTTTGAAAAAGAAAGATTGCTTTTGTTCCTTTCATTTCATTACCGTATTTTTAGTGGGACTATCTGGCATACCACAAACGGCCACATTGAAGACCCTTAAGAGAAAAAAGATTCCAAAAAGGAAGATGACAATGGCAAATTAATATTAATTCCCAGAAACTGGAAAGTGCCGGTTAGCCAAAGTCCCCACAAACTAAACCAGCTAAAAGCAAATAAATCAAAGAAAGAACCAAAACAGGATTTCTTTTAGTGTTTGGGGGTGCACGTGCGTATGTGTATGTGCACATGTGCGTGAGGATGTACCTGCATGTAGGAGACAGAAGTCAACATTAGTTGTCTTCCTCTGTCATTCTCTACCTTATCTTTTGAGACAGGGTGTCTCATTAAACCCAACACTCACAGATGGGCTAGACTGCCTGGCAAGCAAGATCCAGGAATCCACCTGTCTCTCACTTCCTCCAACTCCACTCTACCTCATCCTAAGGTTACAGATGCATGTGACCACATCTGTCTTTTCTATGTGAGTGCTGGGGATTTGAACTCAGGTCCTCTTTCTTAAACAGCAGACACTTTACCAACTAGCTAAGCCACCTCTCCCAGGCCCCTCCCTCTGTGTTTTTAGCATAATATCTATCAACAAAAATATTAGCTCAAGACTGTCTAGCACCATGTAAGTCAATTAGGGTCAATATCTGAGATGCATATTCCCACAGTTGGCTTTTTGTTGTCAAGCAAGTGTAACGACGTAGCAGCGTTGTATAGATTACAACACCTGGCCTAGAGATTGGAAGGTGATAGGAGAAGGATTTCATAAGACATTAGTCTGCTCACTGAAAAATGTTGGCTCTGATAATAACTGAACAAACTTTCAATACCATGCAGCCCAACAAATACAGCTCGTTTTCTAATACTAGCGAAGGTGAGATTTCTAACGACTTGGCTGCCACTCTGACTGCCTTTAAACAAGTGGGTATGTTTTAGTCACTGGATCCTAAAATAAGTAATGGATCCTAAGTTTAGAGTTCTTGAGTAACAACTCATTAAGCCTGGTAGACACATCCGTGAAAACAGGGTGAAAGGTTTAGTGTAATCTGGGAGTCCTGAGGCTGGAGATTGTTTCAAAGCCAGTTTTTAGTTGGCTGAAGACCTGCTTGTGATTATCCTTCTGGAGTAAGGGTTGTTGGAAGACTATTTTTGTAAAGTCATTTAAGGGAAATGCCAGCAAAGAGACATTGCAAAACCTGTACTATCCTGTGAGTCTCAAAGAAAATTCTATTAACTGCCTCTTAGTCATGGAGACATTGTGGATGATTTTATTCTTTTAGCTAAGAGAGAAATTACTTCTTCAGTCAGATCATATTCTGAATAATGGACCTTTTCTCTGAAAGCATGGAGATTTTTCGTGAAAATACTGTGGCATTTGCAAGCTAATTGTTGTGAAAAGTAAATCTAATTTATTTCTGAATAAATTAGGAGAGCATAGCAAATAATCATCTACATATCAAATAAGAACAGGATCCCTAAGGAATTGTAAGTTGGTCAAATCCTAGTGCGATGTGTGGGGAAAGTAAGACAGAGCTTCAGTAAACTTCTCTGGCATTGTGGCCAAGCATGCTATTGCTTTTACAAAGTTTTGACTCTCTTAATCAACTCTAATACTAAAGAAACCTAAGCAAAGGGTATACCACTAGAATCCATTTGAATTGTGGATACATTAGAAAATAAAGTATTAGGGACTAGAGAGATGGCTCAGCAGTTATGAGCACTGGCTGCTCTTGCAGAAGACCAAAGTTCAGTTCCCAGCATCCACATGGTGGCTAACAATACTCGTAACTCCAGTTTGAGGGGATCCAACATTGTCTTCTGGTCTCTGCGGGCACTGCACACACCAGTGCACTTATATACATGCAGGCAGAGCACTCATACACATGAAGTAAAAACAATTTTTTTAAAGTGTTAAAATGGGGAAATACCAGAAACTTGGGTATTGCCATTTAATTTACTTTACAAATATCTTAAATTAATCTCTGACCTCAACCATTGGATTATTTTAACTTTTAGGGTTGGAGTATTATGGGAACTAGTGCAAAGATTGAAACTCCTTGTTTAATTAAGTCACTACAAGTGACAAGAGTCCTTGAATAGGTCTAGCTTCCATAGGCAATGAGACAATTTATTATTTTTAGTTAAACTTTTTGAGAATTTTATAAGTGAATACTGAATTCACACTATTTCCATTGCTCCTTCTTCCCCTTTCAATGTTCCCCTCTCCCTCTTAATCTTCTGACTTCTTAATTATTATTGTTACATTCACATATACATATATATATACACACAACCTACTGAGTCCACTGATACATGATATATTATTAAATGTGATTATGAAATAATGTTTCCCTGTGGCTTTTCCGAACATCCTTAGTATTATTTATCTTTTTCCTTCCTTCCTCTCCCTCTGTGTTACCCTTACTTCTCAATCACCAGTTAAGGTTCCCCCGTATTTTCCTTCTCCTTTTGACAGCACCTAGAAATGAGACAATTTAGAAAACAGCTTATAATGAGCTATTTGGATTTTTGTATAACTTTTTTATTTTTTATATTGTCATATATGAGCACTGTACTTATATCATTTCCACCCCTCCCTCTCCTTCCTCAAAATCTTGCCATGTCCCCTCTCTACCTCCTCTCAAATTCTTGGCCTCTTTTTTGATAATCATTATTATTATTATTATTATTGTTATTATTGGTATTATTATTACACACACATGTTAAAGGTTCTACAGGAATGATTAACTGATTAGAATTCTTGTGACTGTGGAAAGCTAGAATATTGTAGGTCTGAAACCAAATTTTCTTGAGCTATCTTTAGCTTCATTAAGAGTCATTTGTTGCCCAATATCTGTATTTTACCTCACAACTTGTGACTACTGGGTAAATCCTTTTGGAATGTTCTAACGGAATGCTAGCTTCTATAAACTCAAAAGGCTAAGAATGTCATCAAATAAGACCTGAGGTCAGTAGTGGCTATTTCCTCACTTTGCTGTTACTTTCCTACCTGATGTTCTCACCAAAGTATTTTAAGCGTCTTGATTTACAACTTCCTTTTGTTCTGTTACTACAAAAACTTCTGGAACTTACCATGTTGAAACATGGTACTGAATGGTACATAGGAACCTGAATCCTTGTTCCCAGGTCATATGTGGTGGTTTGAACAAGAAATGCTCCCCCCATAGACTCAGATATTTGAACAGGTCATCCCCAGTTGGTGGCACTGTGTGGGGAGGTTTAGGAAGTGCAGCCTTACTGGAGGACATATGTCACTGGAAACAGGCTTTGAGAGTTCATAGCCTTACTCCACTTCCAGTTCACCCTCTGCCTCATGTTTGCGGATGAAGACAATGTGAGCTCTCAGCTTCCTGCTCCTGCTGCCCGGCCTCTGCAGCATGGACTCTTCTCCCCATGGAAACATGAGCCAAAACAAATTCTTTCCTCCATAAGTAGCCTTTGGTCATGGTGTTTTATCACAATCACAGAAAAGTACCTAATATACCATGAGTAGTCATATTTGACTGTAGAACAAACCACCTCTTACTCCCTTTAAGGTGAGAGTTTTGTTGTTGCATTGATAGTGGTTAGTTTTTTGTTTGCGATATTTTATAACAAACCAGTCACTGTTTTTTTGGTTTTTGGTTTTTGGTTTTTTGTGTGTGAAGTCCTCATGGATAGGTTTCAAAGGATTCTCTGCTATTTTTCCATCTTTTTTCAGCCAACCCTTCATAAATCTCTGATGCAAATAATCCTTGATATTGTCTTCCTGATTCCCCATTCAGTTCAAGTCATTCCTTTAGAACTTCCATCAGGTTCCAACATCATAGTAGTAAACTGATAATGTTGAGCAAGTTCAGGATCTAATGTTCCAAATAAAGATTCCAATTATATAGCAAGCTTCTAGGTGTTTTATTTTGGGTCAAAGAACTCTCAACATTGCATTGAGATGAGATTTTGACCAAGGGTTAAAAGGAGATTAAAAGATGTCAGTCTGGTTGATCGGAGTCTTCATAAAGCATTTATCTAACTTTTAAAAAAATATTTTATTATTTTTATTTTATGTGTATGTGTATATTGCCTGCATGTAGGTAAATGCACCCATGTCGTGCAATGCCCACAGAGGACAGAAGAGGCTGTCAGATCCCCTGGAACTGGAGTTACAGACAGTTGTTAGCTGCCGTGTGGGTGCTGGGATTAGAACCCGGGTCTTCTGCAAGAACAACCACTGAGCCATCTCTCCAGCCCCTGCATTTATCTAACTTTATATTCACTTTTAGAGTGGAAAGGTAACTGATTTTTTAAAAATACTAATATATTAAAAATAATTAGACAGACTACAACAGAGAGGACAGCTAAAGGAGCAATCAGAGTGAAGCCAGTCAAGGCACTTTTATTTCATGGGGTACTTATACTTTCCATGTGTCTTCTGTACAGGATCTTTGGGAGAGGCAGTCAAACAATGTTTCCTGTCAACTCTGTGGTTCTGGCTCCCTTTTCTTTACTGCACCCCATAAATGAAATACTTTGCCTAGGATTAAAATAGACTCCCCTCCATGGCCACTATATTTATATTGTCATTAGTAAATTTCACCCCTTTCTCTGGGATGTGTAGGTTCTGGGTCCATATATTTTACACAGAAAAATAACTAAAGGTTTAACTCTTTGGCTTCAGATGAAGCTATGATTTCCTGTCTTTCCAAAATCTTGTCTACCTTCATCCAGGCCAGTCCAATTTCTGCTGGACCAAATCCAATATCAGATAAATATGACTTCCAGGCCTAGATAGGGTTTTATTTTTTTAAGAATTTATTATTTTTATTTTATGTATATGAGTGTGTTGCCTGCAGTATATAAGTGCACACATGTCATGCAATGCTTACAGAGGTCAAAAGAGGGTGTTGGATTCCCTGAAACTGGAATTACAGATGGTTGCTAGCTGCCATGTAGGTGCTGGGAAATGGGCCCAGATCCTCGGCAAGAGCAGCCAGTGCTCTTAACCACTGAGCCATTTCTCCAGCCACCCCCCACAGACTGGATTTTAAGTGGGCAAATAAATTTGGAAAGGGCTGGGGAATATAGCTCAGTGGTGAAGTGCTTACCTAGCATGTTCTAGGTCCACGTTCCACCTCCAGCACCATAACACAACAAATAAATAGATAGGTAAATAAACAGGTAAATAAATAAATAGACTGAATTCAGAGGGCTCTGAATTTCAAGTCACAAAAGGTGAAATAACCTATTATCTATAGTTGCAAATAGGTGAATAGAGAGCACAGCAGTAACTGGTTACAAGTATTTGAGAGAGCCACTATGAGGGTAGGAAGAGAGAAGCACTTAAAAAGCATTGTTCATGGGAGCAAGATAAAGAAAACCTAATTATCGAAAGTCTCTGCTGAGAAATTGGTTGGTTTCTGATTGATAAACTCTCTGACAAGAAGTTATCTGGTAGCTGGTATTAGGTGGGACAGACCTATAATTCCAGCACTCAGGAGGCAGAGAGAATAGGGTGGCACATTTGAGGCCACCTTGGGATACATAATGAGTTCCCAGCCAATATAACCTACACAACACTATTCTGTCTCAAGAAAAAAGAAAGTTAGGTAGAAGTTTCTGATTGGTAAAGTCTTTAGTTTCATTGGGCTTCAATTTACTCACCTAGGAACCCAAAACACTGGAGCTATTTCAATATAATGGCCTTCCACTTAAAGTTTTATTAATTTTTTTTATTTTGTTGTGTATGGGTGTATTGCTTGCATGTATACAGGTGTACTCATGTCATGCAATGCCTGTAGAGGTCAGAAGAGGGTGTCAGAGCCCCTGGAACTGGAGTTACGGATGGTTGTTAGCTGCCATGTGGGTGCTGAGAATCGAACCCTGGTCCACCGCAAGAGTAGTCAGTGCTCTTAACCGCTGGACCATCTCTCCAGCCCCAAAGTTTTCTTTTTAACATTGACTGTAAGTAAGTGCTTATTGGGTCCACCTGGGACAGATAATTAATGGGTTTTCTAACTCAGGATTTTATTAAGTGAGCAAAACAAGGTTAGAAAAAAATAATAATGAACAGCAGAATGAACTGTGCAGAGTGAGTTAGTAGTTTTGACATACAAGGGTGGCATATACATGGCAATTAAGAACAAAGATTCTATACCTTGGCTGCCTAGGTCTAAACCCAGGTCAGCTACATATCCTTTTAGTAGCTGAGACAAGTTAGTTCAATTCTTTCTGCCTCCATATCCTCATCTGAAAATGGAGACAGTATCGGTTCCTGCGTCATAGTGAGAAAGAGCAATGTTTCTGTACAAGGCCCTGCCACATGGAACGCACCCTCATAAGCTCCATTATAGAACATGGCAGGAGGCAAGAATAATTACAAATGAGAATAAATAATTGCACATTTATACATTAGAAATGTTGTATAAATGTTGCCACTGTTCCTCCTCCCTCGTATTGATGCCCATGGTCAGAGGTGCCTGAGGCAGGCAAGACTTCTGTGTTTGTTCCTTCTCAGTCTTCCACTCTGCCTGTTGTTCACTGTCCTCCCTGCTACCCTTATGAGTAATCTGGTTATGTGCTGTCTCACATCCAGTCTGCTTGCTCTCCTATCAAACTTTAGGGTTCTCAGCAGTCCTTTGATTTTTGAGGTGCAGAACAATGTTTCAACGTTTGTATTTTTGTTCTTAATAGCTATTGCATAGGACCCCATATTGATGAAGCACATTCCTATTGTGACTTCCTAAGTTTCACTGTAGACTATATTACTTGTTGCCTCTTCAATAAATATTCTGAATAACTCTGTCAGAAAAAGGCAAATTTGTCTTCTCACAAGATCAGAAATGATTAGCAATAAATCCACAAGCAGTGTCAGTTTCCTTAGTTGCAGTTTGCCAAGTAGCCCTGATTTCCCTTGATAGCTGGCTTAGTCAAGCACAGGCTCTTTTATTCCAGTCTTAACTGCTAATTTTAGCTCTCAGATCACATATTACACAACACATCACACAGGAGAAGAACCCAGCTAGAGATCTGCTGAAGGTGCTGCAACAGATTCAAGACACAGGCTCAGAGCTGACAGTTGTCCAGTCGAGCTGGCTGAGCAAGATGTGAAACCACAGAGGCCATAAAGGTGAAATGCAGAACTGGATTCAGATAAACAAATGGGTGAACTGACAGGCAGACAGGTAGACAGCAAACAGAGTAGGACTGGGCTGACCTGGAGCACTAGGACAGTTGGGAGTCCTCTGTCCATCAGGCCCTTGATGAACACACATGGTGGTCAGATAACAGATCATTGGAGGTAGTATGCATCACAGTGTTGGGTGTCCTTCTTTTTTAATATTTCATTTTATGTGTATGAATGTACTGCTTGCATACAAGTACACCCATGTCATACAATGCCCATGGAGGTCAGAAGAGGGCATTGGATCCCCTGGAACTGGAATTACAGATGGTTGTTAGCTGCCATGTGAGTGCTGAGAATCGAACCTGGGTCTACCGCAAGAGTAGTCAGTGCTCTTAACCACTGGGCCATCTCTCCAGCCCCTACAGTGTTGGGTGTCCTCTTTATAGATTCCACATGAGGGTTTATTGTAACTTTTCCTCAGTCTGGTATGTTCAACAAGGTCATAGGCTTGGTTTTTCTGGTATTTAATATACTCAGGTGCTTGTATGGTCTGAATTTACTTTGGTAAATGTATGATTTTTTTTTTACTTTTTTTTTAAATGTGTATGAGTATATTGCCTGCATGTATGTGAGTGCATCTGTGTCATGCAATGCCATGGAGGTCAGAGGAGGGCTTCAGATGCCCCTGGAACTGGAGTTAAGGACCGTTCGTAGCCGCCATCGAACCCCAGTCCTCTGCAAGTGCACTGATTTTTGAGTGGGGCTGGACCAATGGTGTTTAAATTCCCACCAAGGTACAGAGCTATCCTGACTCTACATTTATACTCAAAATAGAATCAAATATTGTTCATAAAATAGAGTCTCTCAGGACAAGACACAGACAAAAAACAAACAAACAAAAAATCCTACTGTTTTACAACCTTTGAAGTAAGTTAGATCCAGGTACAGCCTGATGTCAACCATGTCCTCCTCAGCTATGGGATGCGGAAATGCCTAATAAGTGTGTATGCAGGAGAAGCAAAGGGTACCAAGGGGACCAGAAAAAGGGTGCCTGGCCTCAAGAATTAGATCTTGTCTCCCAAAAGGAATTGTTTATAGAAACCAGCCAAGATGTAGTGGGGAAGAGACAGAGAGCAAAACCTAGAGGCAAAAAAAATGAGAGCAAATTTCCTATTCTATTGAGAAACATCAAGCACAAAGCAAATGGTAAAGCAAGGGCACAGAGAAGCCATGTGAGGGCACCATAGGGAACAAAACCCAGATTGTGAGGAGCACTTCACGATGTACG
Source organism: Nannospalax galili (assembly GCF_000622305.1). NCBI lineage: Eukaryota > Metazoa > Chordata > Mammalia > Rodentia > Spalacidae > Nannospalax > Nannospalax galili. The sequence continues at coordinate 6,002,588 of NW_008360327.1, forward strand.
TCTTTGGCTGATAGACAGGACAGTGCAAAGGTTCTTGTTACCAGCTGACGTATGAGCACAGGACTAGTGAGGCTGTAAGAGGTGTCAGAAGACACACTGGAATGCCATGTCTTCAGAATGACATTAAGAGCTATGGGTACATTTCTGTCCCAGGTCTCATCCTACAATACCTCTAATCTCCTCTCTCCTGTGCCTCCATAAGTAAAGGCATAGAAAAGTTTAGAGATCTCTGGAAAGCAAACACAAATCTGAGAAGAGATCAGGCACACCAAGCTCAGACTAAGTCCACACACAGGTAGTTACATGGATTTGACCAAGCAGAGACTATGAGTCTAGCATACCCTGCTCCTGACTTCTGCATACACACTCATACATGAAGCTCCTGAGCCTGGATCTTGAAAAGGGAAAAGAAACAGAAGATTAAAATAACATTAGGCAAAACTATAAATATTTTTCTCTCCCTTTTGTCCCATCTGTCAGTACCAGTCCTCACCCAGTTCCAATCTACCCATGCTGTGTTGGGGTTCATGGGCACCTAGGCTCATAACAGATGGGAGGAAGGTTCTGACCTTAGCCTTATTGCACTCAAGCTCATAAAGGATTTAGGAAGAGCTGCTCCTCCTGAGCCACAATGTCTCCTACTTCAGCCACCGCCCTGGTTTTCCTACAAGGCCCTCCTGCCATCATTACTAAGCCCTCCCACTGTGGTCCCTGTCCTCTCCTCCCATCATCCATGCTCCTTTCTTATTATTCCTATCCCCACCTCCTATCATTCATATGAACTGGGAAGATGCTAGGGAGGCTTTGCTAACACGCTCTAAGCAAGTAGCAGCTGAGGAAAAACAGCTGCCTGCAGGCACGTTACCGCATAGTGACTCTGAACCCCTAATTGCCATGATTCCTCGCCTCCCCCATGTAGTCCTGAGCTATGTAGACTAGCATAGATCCTGGACAATCCTAGGTCTATACAAGGCTTTTTATAGTCATCTCTAGCACCTGCTTTTAGCATTAATTCTTACCTGTAACTTTCCATGCGAATCTCTGCCCTGCCACATAAGTACACACCCATATGCATGCACGAGGAAGGCAGAGTAGGAAGCCAGAATTCTAATATTGAAGTATGAAATCAAATTGACCCCCTGAAGACAACAGCAAAAAGCCAAAGAAAGCAAAGACAACCAAAGACTTAAAACAACAAACAGATGTGTAATTTCTCAAAGACCTTAAGCTTGAATTCAGAGACAAATGCTTGTATAACCTTAGACAAGTTACTTAATCTCTCTAAGCTTCAGTCTCCTAGAGGTAAAGAATAGTAATATTTAGCTATGTTTTAAGGTAGATAGAGAACTGAATGAATTAATCCTTTCAAAATACAGAGGGCATTGCAAAGTACACTAGTAACATTTTGAACACCTCTCAATCAATAAGAGCTTGAAAAGTCTTACATGGGCTACTGGAATTTAACAACTACCTACCAATAGGAGGATTGGGTGGAAGACAGAGCAGAAATCTGTTCACTGCCACCTACTGGCATGAAAGGGTTTGACAATAACTTTCCAAGCATGTTTCACTGCACAGATGGAAGATGCCTCTGCACGGAGACCCTGAGACTTCGAACTATGAGCTCATCTCCTCTGGCCTGATTTTCTTGAATTAGCCAGTTGCTGTGCTCCTTAGTTAGGATCCAAAACAAGAAAAAAGCCTGAGCAAGATGGCAGAATGAGACAAGACTCCTCCACCTACTTGGCATTGGCACAAATTCCTGTCCTACGTGTGGATGCCAGCTCCCAAGTAGAACCAAGGTGAGGACGGAGACTGGATCTGGGCAGCCTCTTACCTTTTCTTTACCCAAGAGGCAGATCCAGCTGGATCCAAGCCACCTCCTAAAACCATGCAGAGGATATATTATACAAGCACTTATCTCTGCTTCTACATAAATGACGGTTAAAAATACTAAAGAGAGCAAATCATAAAAGTGCACAGACGGGATAGGAGACATCAAAGAACCAGATTTTAGAATGAATTTCTGAGGCTGGAAGTGCATGAGGTGGATTGACAAATAAAGAGACTAGCTCAAGGCAGCCACAGCTCCAGGCACACAAGAAAAACCTGGAAAGAAGACAGCCGAGTAAGAATTGGAGGTCAGCTTAGAAGAAAGAAAAAGCAAGTGATCTACATAGAAGCTGTCTACAAATGTGGCATGGCCTTCTCCACTACGCCCTACTAAGTACATACAGTGGTGCATAATCATGCCTCCAGGAATCAACAAGAACAACAGATAGGCCCCCAGAGGAAGGAGCAGAGGACCAGAACAATCCCCTCATGTTGAGCCAGAGGGGTAGAGTGTGTCCAGTCTACTAGCCTGTTTCCAATCTAAGCACTCTTTGAGAAAAATCTCATGATTGATGTATCCACCTACTCACAATTACCCAGGCTGCGTGTTTTATTCTAGAGTGACCACAAGGAAATCGCTGCAGTACTAAAGTAAGCGTACCACCGTTTCACTTCTAACATGAACGGAAAACCTAGGCTCCCCTATCTGATAGAAGAGAGCCATGCAAAAAGGAAGGAGTATAATGAATGGAATAGTTGACTTTGAAGAAAAAAAAATGTTTTTCAAGTAAAATTTCTGAATATTTTAAAAGCTGGAAGTGGGGGTAAATGAGCAGGTTATGGATGCATGTATTAAAAAACAGCTTCTAGGAGCTGGAGAGATGGCTCAGCAGTTAAGGGCACTGTCTATTCTTTCAGAGGGCCTGGGTTTGGATCTCAGCACCCATATGGCAGCTAACAACCATCTGTAACTCCAGTTCCAGGGGATCAGACGCCCTCTTCTGTCCTGTGCAGGCACTGCACAACATGGGTGCACTTACACACATGCAGGCATAACACGCATACACATAAAATAAAAATAAGTAAATAAAAACTTAAAAACAAATAAAAACTTTTTATGAAAATGAAACAATAAAAGGATAACTAAAAATTCCCATAAATGAGATTTCTGAATTTAAAATTCAGCAGAAGAGCAGTCATACATACCTGTAATCCCAGCACTTGCAAGGCTGAGGCAGGAAGATTGCAAGTTCTAGACCATCCTGACTTACTTTAAAAGTGAGAGCAGTCTCAATTTTAAAAGTAGAACAGACTGAAGGAAAGAGACAAAGTATATGGGCTCCAGTGGGGGGTGGGTAATGGGAGGGTGCCATTTGGGATGCGGGTATAAAGATTAATAAGATTGTTTGGGATGTTCTGTATGAAATACACCCAAAAATATCAATAAATTTTTAAATGAGTTATACCTGAGTAAGAGGCATAAAAAATTGTTCCATATCAATTACTAGAAGTGAAAAACATTAGCATTGAAATCTACCTGATGACTTTATATCCCATGCTCAGATGCCAAGGCTCTCAGTAAAGTAACCAACTGTGGCTAGTAATAATCAGATACATAGAGATTAGAGACACACTTGCAAACATCTGTCAGTTGCATTAAAAATAAGTTTTTCTGTATAAAACAGTATATTTTAAAAAGAAATGGAGATCTTTTTTAAAGGTTAAAACCTCATTCAATGTTTGTCTTATAGAGTTTATACTGTGTACAATAATGTATAACTGTATTAATTCAACACTTTGAACCTAAAAATTTACAGCCAATTTTGAAAGAGATGCATCTTTGCTCTGGAAACTGTTATTGACTATGTCAATGCTGTTGTAATGAAATGCTTCTACTAATTATGTGGTTATTAAATAAATTTTTTAAAGTATACGTAAAAAAGAAAGGTGCTAAAGATGGTCTCAGGACAAGCCTCAGTGTGGACAAGAGAAAAGAGACAGAGAAATTTAAAATGTTTGCAGAGAGAACAGGGATCAGAAATCAAGATAGGGAATATTATAAAGCCAGGGGAATAAGTTTTTAGATAGAGACAGTAGTTTCAGATCCTGCAAATAAAGTGAAGCAGATGGAGACAAAGACTCTAGAGTTGGTGAGTACCCTCAGTGGTGTGGGAAGAGTAGAAGCTAGACCATCAGACAACTAAGTGGTCTGTGGGGGGGGAAGTAAACAGGTCATGTAGTGGTGAAGAAAAGAGCAACGAAAGGGGAATAGCTTTAGAAACTATCAAGGTTATTTTGAAGATCCCTGGTTCTGCTTTCCATTGCTTTTAGTTCTAGTTATATGATGTTGACTCAGGCCTTACTAATAAGATCAAGGCATGCTCAAGCATCAGGCAGAGGCGGGGGGACATACATAGGCCAAGCTGACCTCCCCCTCCCTGGTATTCAATGCACAGAGATTTACAGTGTACAGACACAAATATGAAAATTACATGTTTGTGTCTCTCCTTTAAAAACAAGATTAAAAGACTTAGAAAAGCTCATTTGCCCTTCAGAAGAGTGGCAATCAAAAGAAGAAAGGAAAGACAGAAGGAAAAAAGGAGGGAAGGGAGGGAGGGAGAGAGCGAAGGAGGGAGGGAAGGAGGGAGGGAGGGAAAATGAGAAGGGAAGGATAGAAAAGACACACAGCAAGTTGTGATGTGAAAGATACCATAAAAGACGAACTTGCTTGTAGAAAAGAAAGTCAACATAATCTAGGAAGGTAGTAAGTAGTAAGCCTGGCCAAACCTGGTCTTGAGTTCCTTTTAGGAAACCTCCTAGTTAAGTGAGTATCTCGCGGAGGGATCACCCTTTACCATGACTTCCTGTTCTCTCCAGCTGTGTCCCACAACCAAGGGTTGGCCCCTTGGCCCTTTATCCTTTCTGATTATTTCAGCCTCTCTCTGTGGAAATACAAAGTTTCTTTAAAACTAATTTATAAACACAGTTTTTGTCAGATCATGTGATGTGTTTAAAAGAGAGAAAGAAAAAAGAAAAGATTTTAAGTGTTCCCTACTTTCTATACGAGAAGAGTAAAATAGATTCTTCTCCTTGGCTTTCAAAGACCACACATCTAGCCTCTGATATCTGCCACATTTTAGTGCTCTTTCCTTCTTGCCCTAGCATATTCCTTGGCTATAATTAGGCTGCTTTGCCACAAACATTGACCTCAATTCAGTGTTTTCCCATCCCATGTTCCCCTCTTCTCTATTCAGATTCAATCCATTCTTCAAGGATTTATATGTTTATATATTTATCCTCTTGATTTTACTAGTTCTAATATTTTCTCTTTCAATTTTTACACACAAAAGTAATTCTCAATGAGAAAGAAGGAAAGAACCAGGCATATCTCAATCCTTTGGGAGCTTTCCCCCAAACTCACCTCTTCATCCTAAACCTATGAAACCTACCCCAAAACCACTTATGTCAATGCTCTGATGTGTGAATGCACCACATCCCTCATTCCACATATGCATGCCATGATGCATGAGTTCATTCTTAATTATACAGTGTATTCTTTTCACATGCATGACCATTGTATGATTCTTGGCCTATAAGCTCCTTGAGGCCAATGAAATTGCAGGTCACACTCCTGGCATCATGCTGAGCATACAACAGGTATTATACACCAGTGTTCCAGCACATGAGGAATAGATTTCCCTGGCCCATTTTGATGTTGGGAGTGAAATGTGAGTAGAAAAGAAACTCACATGCAGATACATGTCATGACTATGACTAAGCCTCCAGCAACCTTGTCCCTGAGTAGCTAAAAAATTCTCTGCCAATTTGTTTTGAGCATATAACAATATAGAAAAATAAATGATAAACTGCTGTCATATGAAGTTGCTGAGACTTAGGAACTTGAGGTTCTCAGGACGGGATCTTGGACCAATAGTATATGAGAGCCTGTTTAAAAATGCGAAATCCTTGGCTTTCTCAGCACTCAGGAGGCTAAAGCAGAAAGATTGCCTTGTATCTCATCCTTCTATGGATGTAGAGACAAGCTGTGATATTTTCAGTTACTGCCTCACCTCAAAGCTCTGCCTCTACTAGTGAGAGTTACCATTATAGGTATGGGAGTGTCGTTTCATAGCACATATATGAGCCCCTGGCTCATTAGGTTGCATTTAATTATACGAGATAGCTTGAATTGTGAACCTGTTTTCAGATATCTTGAAATATTCATGTCTTGGTATAATTCATGTCCCATGAGCTCTTGGTGGCCAAGCTCTGCTGATGCCCACTACTTCCCCCCAACCCCGTACTGAGCCCATTATAAATGATAGCTCCCTAATAATTACTTACTAAGACAGACCTTTCAGCAATATATAGTTGAGTGTAAATTTTATTTGGAGGATTACTATCATCTTAAATATCAATCCGATAGGCAATAAATATTGTCCAGTAAAATCACCAATGTATGTACAGTCTCATTTTATAGTATCAAAAAAATTCTCAGAAAGATCAAAACCCTCTGAATCTCATATATCTGCATAACCAAAAGTATGGTCTAGTCCTTCCACTTTATTTACAATATATATTTAGTAGTATATTTTAATTGACACATCCTTCTATTTTATTAACAATTTCTTTGAACACATATTTTAGACCAAATATATTTGCCATAGAAGCAGAAAGTTAATATACAATGCCACATATTTGATATGCATGTGTATTTTGGTTCAGGGGACTTCATTTTGGGTGCCCTTCATTTTGGATCATTTACAGATATTTAACAAGTTACTGCATACATATACTTTTTCCAAATGAAACAGTGTTTGAACACATGGGTTCCTTTGTTTACTTAGAGATTAAAATATACTTGAGCATTTTCTTAAAGACCTTAATATAAAGGTCAGAATTTGTATTAAGACACTTAGCACCCAGAGTACAAAATGAGACTTGAGTTCCTAGTCTAATGAGACTTGAGTTCTTAGGTGGAGCCAGTTTAACCACAGAGGTCAGCTTTCTGTTCTACTCCTAGGCTTGGAACTCTAATCACCTTTCTTAGTATTCAAGAATATCAGGCAGAAGATGCAGTGTGAAACATTAAAAACACACAAACAACAAACATTAAAGAGTGCTCACTAGGTACAGATGTGAGGCAGTCTTCATACAGCCCATACTCCTGTGATACCCACAGCAACATTGGATTGTATTTTCTATAGGAGTTACAAAGAAAACACTTCTGATTGACAGATGTGAGCAAAAAGGAACAAGAAGCATTGAAAGGCTAGCTGCCCCCTTCAAAAGGGGCAAGCAACCTCGTTTTCTGAAGATTTCAACCTCTCGTGCACTTTACTTTTTATACCAGCACCATTTTTTTTTCTCTACTGAGATCCCAGCAGGGTGGGTGGTCATGTCCATAAGTTATTTATGCAAGTATACCCAGAAAGTTATTCTGCCCTTAGCGGAATCAGTAGAAAGGGTCACTCATAGCGATGTCTCACTGTTGTACAGCCTCTGCCCATTGCTTTATTTAAACTTTCTCTTCCATTTGGGAGAAGTCTAAATGAGACTGATTAACCAAAGAGAAAATACTATACCAAGATACTATCAAAGGAATCTACCACGTGAGATATAGGAACTTGCACCCTTCGTTTCAGATGAGAACGCTGGAACCCAGAGGCCACACTGCCGCTCTGAGCAAAACTGGCCTCCTGATGGACACGGCTCTGTCCACTAACACCTGTGTCCTGCCTTCATTCTCTGGTCCTCTATGGAATTTTGCTCTAAAATACAAAGAAAATCCTTATGTGCTTTGCAAAGATATAAGAAGTTCTCACATTCTTCCAAGCAGTCCTTTTGGCCATATACAAGGTCAGGACAGGTGTGGAATCTGACGTGAAGTTGTATAAGGCCACATAGCCAGTGAATGTCAGAGTTAGAATCTGAGCTTGAGTTTTCTTCCTCCATTCCAGACTAGAGAAAATTGAAATCCCTGGATACAAACATTGATGATTGCTAAAGTCAGATTCAGATACTACAAAGCACACAGTGACAAGGCTTCTGGCACCAAGAGATGCAACACGTATAGCTTCTGATATTACCTCAAGCGATTTCTTGGGAACCTTGAATTGTGGCAGAATAAGACAGTGAGGAAGTCATAGGGATTTTCAGAAAACATAAGCATGATTTGTGGCATAGAACTTTATGTCTGGGTAAGTGCAAAACTGTGATGGATGGACAGAAGTACAATTAGGTAAGCTTAATCCTCATACTATTATAAATACAAGCCATCAAACCTAAAGTCTCGAAAAGGAGAGCTGTAGAGATGTTTATAACAATGACCAGGGAGTTTCAAATGGAAAGGAGCTGTCTCCTTTTCCCCGAAAAGAATGCAGAAAAGGTGCATCCAGCCTTTGACCACTTTAGGAGAAAAAAAACAATCATATGTGATGGAGACCTCTTCAGGGCTTATGTTTCATGCTTAGAATCTCACTCAGGACGTTGTTCATTCCCTAGGTAGAGGATGACAGAGAACCCTGGAAATGGAAGGGGAGTGGAGAAAGAGTAGGGTGACAAAAGACAACCAGGAATTGTCACAGGCCATTCCCAAGTGGGGACAAGCAATGTGTGCATACTTTTGACACACAATGGCCACAGTTTTAAAAAAAAAAAAAAGAGTACATCAGCATGAATTTGAGCTAAAAGAGATAAAGGGTAATACATTTGAGATTCCTAGTGGTCTTGCTTTCTGCCTGGCTGCACCTAACTGACTCTAAGGGATGACACCCACAGAGAGGAGAAAAGCATGTTTAACACCTGCTAGAGAGCCTACAGGTTGGTCTGAAGCCATGACAACAAATGATCTCTTTAAAGGTCTTCCGCATCTCTCGGCTACGGAAAGCATATATCAGAGGATCAATCGCAGAATTACACATGATGAGTATAAGGTACATGTTGAAATGAGACATAAAGCAGGAGCAGTAGATGTTCTGAGGGCATGAAATCATTAAGATGAGATGAAGGAAGAAGGGGGACCAACATACAATGAAAACTCCCAGCAGCATGGCAAGGGTAACGGCACCCTTCATGCTGGCCCTTTGCCTCACAGAACTATATCTGGGGGCAGCTGCTATCCGCTTAACATGAGTCCGTGCCATGACATACATGTGTATATACAGAGACACCATGAGGAACAGCATGGTGAAGAACATGGAGATGAGGCAAATGATAACATAAGTGGATTCGTAGTAAATGATGAAAACAATGCCACAGCCTGTGCAAAACGTCCATATGCATGCAATAATCAGCCCTGAGCGCCTTGTCGTCATGATGACGGGGTAGCGCAAGGCATAGAAGATGGTGACGTACCTGTCCACTGCAATGGCCAGCAAACTACACATGGAGGCCACCACAGAAATGCAGATCATGGAGTCAAATATATTGTCAATGTGACGCACAAAAGTGTCTGCTATCACCAGGTGCTTATTACTTATCAAGTATATGGTGATGGTCTCCCAAGCATTGGACGTGCTCACCAGCATGTCAGCAACCGCTAAGCTGCACACAAAGAAGTACATGGGTGAGTGCAAGTTCTTATTCTTCACTATGGCCCCAATGACCAAGATGTTCTCTAAGAGGCTGATGAGGCCCAGAGTCAGGAACACCTCCTCAGCGATGCCCATGTCTCCACAGGGCGAAGACTTGTTCTTGAGGTTTGGTCCTGAAAAGTTGCCCTCTGTGTCATTCAGGGTAAGATCCAAGAAATGTGGATGAAATGAGGAGTTCATTGCTGTAAGAAAATGCTTCCATCAAATTTACTGTAAGACAGGGGTTTTTCATGATTTTAAAGGATTAAGGATACACTATAGCAACACACAAATCATGCTAGTATACCCACAGCATGCATGCCTAGGAAATGGATGGGTACACACAACACACAGAAGCACTAGCCTACCTTGTCCCATTCTGACTTGTGTTCCTGACTTGCTGTCCCTCCAACATTAGGCTTAATGTTTTCACAAGCCTCTTCTTGATATACACTCATTCTGTCACTCTCCTCCTAGAGAAGCAGCTTTCATTTCTGTGTCAATCACAGCTTTACCTTCCATTCCTGGTCTCCCAACACCCAAGCTCACTCTCAAAGTGTCTCTGAAGTCTATAAAAATCCTAGTCACTCGCCAGATTTTTATATTTCTGGGGCACCACACTTTGTTCAACTGAGCTCAGATTTCTGAAGAACATACAAAGAAAATTCTCTTAAGACAGATGTGTGTGTTCTCATCATTGGCCAGGACTCTTCAAATCCTCCACAATCTGAGGTCTCCATGGTTGGAACTAAGACTAAAAAGAAGTGGTCGCTTGGTTTGAGCATAAAGACACACAGAAGTGGCTGCCTTCAATGTGTAAGCTTACTTTGCACATATGCCAAGTACAAAAAAGCATGGTGTTCTTCCCTCATTAGATATTTTCCTTGAATCCAGCATAATCTGCAGTTCATGAAACCTGATTACTAATTTCATAAATTCCACATGAGCACAGTATGAAGAAATATTTGTAAAATAATAAAACAAGACCTCTTGTGTTGTTTTATTTCTCTCTCATGGTTTATGTTCAAAAAAAAAAAAAGTACTTTGCCCTCCAAACTTAGAACACTTCTTGAGCGAGAGCTAGAAACTCAGCATTCTCACTGTATTAACAGTGAGATAAATTTATTCAATTGTAATCATTAGTTATACACTTAGGTCTCAAGAGGTATGGACTAATTCTACTGTTACATTAAACACCATATCTAGCTGCTATACAAACTTCCTGCACATGCTGGCTCACCCATCCTGCCCCCCGTCACACATAGGTGAGCACACTTTCTCACTCTTTCCAGGAAGTTTCTAGGACTTAAGAGAGTTGGGCGTATTTACCGGTGCTCCTCCTGGGCTCCGGTCCTGCATCCGGGCCAGGCGTCCTCACTGAACGCTTCTCTCTCCCTGGGCGCCTGGCGGACACCTGCGCGGACGCAGCAGCACAGCAGGGCCATCACCAGGTGAGGTCTCCTCCCAGCGTAGCCTAGCACCTCTCCTCTCCGCCTTTAAGCAGCTCCTGCCAGCCCAGATCAAGCCTCTCTGACTGACCCAGCCTCGTTCAGGGCTCCAGCACAGAGCCTGGGAATCTGGATTTACAGTACCACCTAGTGGTCAAACATTGGGATGCTTTCGGTGTGACAATTCCCCCGCCCCCCCGCCCCCCCGCAAAATGCTCACACCTGGATTTTACAGCTAGTCTTTGTCTTTGCTTTTCCTCCTCTTCTTCTAAGGCACTGATACGCCCGGCTCAGAGAGACAGCAGTTTACCAGCATGCCTGATGTCCCTAAGAAAGCCAGAGCCTGGAAGCTCCGGAAAACACACACATATAGGAGACCACAGGCTGGGTGGTCCTTTGGTACTGAGAATCTTATTATGGAGACAGCTGTGGAGAGGTTTCTTAACTGGAGACTGAGCCTGTATGTATGAAAAAGGGAATATGAAACAGGAATGGCTTCACAATCAGAGACAGAGACGCAAAAGGAGCTGACTTCCCAGTGAAGTGCTCAAAGCAGAATCTTCTGCAAAAGTTAGGTGTTGGACCACCCATCACTGTGCCTTCCGCTCTGAGCACGGTGATGTCCATCTGTATAGATGATCTTGTTTCTTTGGGGTTTGTTTTTGTGGGGTTCTTGTTGTTGTTGGATGGGGTTTGGGGGAAGTTGGTCTTCTTTAGACAGGGTCTCCCTGTAGCCCCAGATGGCCTGGAACTGGCCATGTAGACCAGGCTGTCCTCTGTCTCACAGAGATCCACCTGCCTCTGCCTCCAGAGTGCTGGGATTGAAGGCTAAACTTCTCTTAATATTTACAAAAACTATAGGAAATGTGTATTTTTTATCATTCCCATCTCACAAAGGAGAGACCCAAATTTGGGCTATATAGCAAAAGCAAGTTTCCAACTGTAACAAGATTTGAAGGCTGAGCAGTCACACACTTTTTCCAGCAGGCTATTGCCACTGTAAGGAGCCCTCATAGCCAGCAGGTATTGCTCCTTCAAGATGTTGGATTTGATTTGCAGTTTCCTTTTTTAAATATTTTACTTGTGTTTTTATTTTTTAATGTGTATTGCCTGCATGTATGTAAGTGCACCCATGTCATGCAATGCCCATGGAGGTCAGAAGAGGGCACTGGATTCCCCTGGAACTGGAGTTACAGGTGGTTGTTAGCTACCATATGGGTGCTGGGAATTGAACCCTAGTCCTCTGCAAGAGCATCCAGTTCTCTTAACTGCTGAGCCATCTCTCCAGGCCCTGATTTTCAGTTTTCTTGTCTTCATGATGTTGTTATCAGATTTGAGCATTTAGATTATCCTGATTTTATTAAGTAGACTGGGCAGAGATTTTGATTACTTTTCTATTCTCAAGCACTTTAAGAGGGTAGGAATTACCTGTTTCTTGCAGGAAATAATTGGATCGGTGTTAATGGAGTTGGGAAGATACAGACTAAGCTTTACAATTGTCTTTGTCATTGTAAATTTACTGCCTCCCAAATAGCATCCTAACAACAACATATAATACATACAAGGCAGCCTATGGAATTCCACAAGAGCAACTCCTTTCTCAGTTAAAGGTCAACACAACCATACAACAAACTCAGTGTTTCACTTTATTTCTTGAATAAACCGCTCTGATATGGTGGCTTATGCCTATAATTCTGACACTAGAAATCTGAGTCTGTAGAATTGTCATGAGTTTCAGGAGAACCTGGGATACAAAGTGAGACCCTGTTTGAGACAAATGAAACAAACAAATAAATTCAATGATAAATAAATAAATGACAGGAATGGTGATCCTTAGTTCAAAGGCACCTTAGTTCAAAACCCCTGAACTTGTGAAGATACATCTGTGGAGCTTCCAAGGGTGAAATATCTAGTTGGTCCCAGGAGGTTACTAAGATGTGGACTACAAGAACTTCCTGTGCACAGTACTTTGGGGAAGACTCTGAGACCAGGGTCTGCAGAGTGGGAGCCTCTGTACTCTGCCTGGCTGGTGACTAGGGGTCAGTCTGCCTCTGAAAAAGTATAAGCGTTGGCAGGACATGGCCAAGGCTGACCTAGAAGGAGCCAATGGCTAAAGAAGACTGGAGCCAACCCCCGCAGGGCAGCACAACATCATTTGAAGGATATCTCAGCAAATTCTTTTTTCTTTTCTCACTTTTTTTTGTGTGTGATGCTGAGTCTCATGTTTGCTACATAAGCACCCTACTACCACTGAGCTATAGCTCCGGCCATACACACACACACACACGCACACACACACTACTCCAGTTGATCTTGAAGTCATTCTGCAGCTTAGGCAAGACTTGAACTTCTGGTACTCTTGCCTCGAGCTCCTAAGTAGCTAGGATTGCAGTCATAATGTCTTTTTTAATGCATAAATAATTTATTGAGAATTTCATACATGTATATAAGGTGTTTTGATCAGATCCATGACCGCTTCCTCCCCTCCAACACCTCCCATATCTCCCCATCACTTTTTTCTGATAACTTTATGTACTCTTTCTTCTTCTTTGATTTTTTTTTTTTAAATGGGGCTTTTGGCTACTCTAACATTTCCCCCTCTGAAGAGGTAACCCTAAAATCTTTTAAGGATTAGATAAAAGTT
>NW_008360327.1:6016234-6027980 GCF_000622305.1 Nannospalax galili
CCAATTCCTACCTCCTATTCTTATCACACCATCCTCTGAAGAGGTTACCCAAATTGCCAATAGGGAATCGGGACGCAGACCACTCTGGCTTCTTCCATGCTGATCAGGGACTCAGGGTGAGGTAATTGGAGTACCCCTTCAATGGGTCTATCTAAAAGACTCCCAAATTGTGTAACTCTTATCTCTAGAGGGAAAAGAAAGTCCTTGAATCCTGAATATGCGATGTGAAGGAGAACTAAAGGCAAGAGTAATTAGCATTACAAGGACAGGGAACTAGAAAAAAGTCAGGGAACAGGACAATTTTCAAATGTTCTTATGAGAAGTCCATTGGAATTTCTTGACAAAGGCTTCCAAAAGCATCCTTCTACTGGATTCCGCCTCATTTTTCTTTTGTCTTCCAAGGCTGGACTCTAGAGTGATGAATTCAGGATTTGCCTTCAAGTATTTTGATAGATGTTGGAGTGGTTACAATCAGTGTCAGTTCCCTCTCAAAGACTTCTAGATAGGGGTAGAAAACAAATTTATCCACCATTTTAGAACAACAGCTGGTTGTCTCCCTTAGCTACAGGTGGGCACTACAGTATTGGAGACCAAGATCTGAAGTCTTACATCTGAGCAGCACTTTCTGGTTAGGAACAAAATCATCAATGAGAAATAATTGTCTCAATAACTTTTTATATAGACTTAAGCCTAATGTCTGGAAAGTGCCATCCCTTGAACTTGTAAAGAAATATACCAATGACTTTGCTCTTTGATTATACTTTCCTTTTGGGTGTTTGCAGTTTGGCCCAAATAACTCAATTTATTTTTACACTCGAGGTCATTGGAGGATCTGTTCCTCAGGGATCACATGGGCTTTTGAGGAGCTCCTGGCTCCTTTCTTTTACCAGTTCCATCTATGTGATGATAAGTCAAAGGTCCTGCTCAACCATGTCTGGCTTCACTTGGAAGCATGAATGAGATGTTTCCTCTGAGTTGACCCTCCTCTTTGTAGACTGGACACTGGTTCAAGTCCATCTCATTGGGTCTCCATGTCCTCCCTGAACAAGAGGAAAGGTGACTCACCACAGTTACAGGACATTTTGAGAGATGTTCCATAGTCCCTTGGAACTTAGTCAAACTTGGAGGGCAAGGGGCAAAAACTGTCTGTGATGGTTTGAATGAAAATGTCCCCCATAGGCTCCAAGTACTTAGACATTTTGTCCCCAGATGATGGTGCTGTTTGGGGAGGTTTTAGAAGGTGTGGCTATCCTGGAGGAAGCATGTAACTGGGGGTGAGCTTAGAGAGTTCTTAAGCCTTGTTGGATAGCCAGTTGCTCTCTTGCTTCCTGTGCCTGCGTGATGATGTGAGAGCTTAGCTTCTGCTGCTCCTGCTCCAGCCACCTACAGCCACCATGCCTCCCTGCTGTGATGGACTGTAATTCCCCTGGAACTGTAAGCTCAAATAAACTCTTCCTTATATAAATTGCTTGGGTCAGTGTTTCTATCACAGAAACAGAAAAGTGACTAATACATTGTCCTTTAAGTCCCTCTGACCACATTAGTACAGGCCTCAAATTATGGCTGTTAAACATCCAGTAAGGTTAGTTCCATCAGTCTGGTACTTTTAATTATCATGTGCTATGTAGATAAGGCTTGGGCAAAAAAACAAATATTCTCAGATAAACCTTGACTAGATATATGTTTTATTCCTTAAACTAGTTGCCTAACTATGACCATAGACATTTTAAGATTATGTGTATATTATTTTGTTGTGGTCATAATGTCACCAAGCCTGGCAGCAAATTCTTATTGAATGCTCTTGCTGTCCTGAAGATCTGGCCAAGGAGACTGGGAGTCATACTGCAGAAGCAAATCGCTGAGCGAGAACAATATACAATTGCAAAGTTGGATCACAGTGATCTTAAAACTCCAAGGATTACAAACACTTTTACAGAAAACCTGGTAGGAATTAACCATGTTGCCATTTCCATCTCTGTAGATTTGAGGTTCAGCAGAGCCAGAGCTCTGTTGCCACCTGGATGACAAGCGGTGCAACCTGCTGTTGGACTAGATCTTGTCCCACAGCCTTTGTGTATACAGATACACAGCCCCATTTAAACAGAGGCATCATAAATATGCATCAAGTTTCCTACTGTATTTCAAAAAGAAATCAGATAAGGAACACTTGTCAATAGTCTATAACACCCAGTATTATGGTCTGCCTAGTCATATTCTCAGCAAGCAATCCCCAAAAACCCCATAAAGTCAATATTCTTCCTATGATTTTTGACATGAGGAAATAGAGCCTCAAAGCAGTCATTTGACTTTTCAGTAGATTAGGGAAGCAGGATCAGATCCAAAGCCAGGCATCCTAGCCATGTCTGTCCTTAATACAGATCTGGGAAGCTCAATGTTGTGTCTTTATCACATTTCCATGGAGGAAGAAATACATTCTCCATGATTCCTAAGACAGGTTGGGGAGGAGCAAAGAGAGGACAAGACACAAAACAGTGGTTTTGAACAGATGGAGAAGCAAGTCCTGAGGATGCTGAGTGCTATAGGGTGAGGCAGGACGAGGTACAGGAAAGAGTCCAGCAAAGAGCTAATATATGAGGGAACTGGCTTCTCTGAGGAAGGAAAAGAATGTCAAGTACCTGATGAAAGAGGCCAGGTAAGATGATGCAGTGGCCTAGACATGACTGTAAAGGCTCTGAGCCTTGTGCTAAGAGCAGTGGGAAGCCATGCAAGATTTTGCAAAGAGGTATCTACTTTCAGACCTGGAGTTCTGAAAGATCAACACAACTGTAATGGTTCTATTGACGGTCAACTCAATAGGATCTAGTATCACCTTGAAGACAAATCTCTGGGAATGTCTGCAGGTGAATTTCTATGGGTTAATTAAGGTTAAGAAGACCCACCCTAAATGGGAATACCACCATCCCATGGTCTGGGAATCCTGGACTGTACAAAAAGCAGAAAGTGAGCTGAGCAATAGCATTTAACTGCTCCCTGACTGTGGATGCCATATGACCAGTTGCCTCAAGCTCCTGCTTCTGTGACTTTCTAGAATATTCCCTCAAACTTTGAACCAAATAAATTCTTCCTTCCTTAAGTTCCTTATATCAGATATGTTGTCATAGCAAGCTCTGAGAAGTAGATGGAATTGGGGGAGCTTAAGAGTCCGCACAAGACCTGACAAGGTGATAAACAACCTGGGTTGGATTCAGCCATCCACCTTGTAACTCAGGGATCTGGCATACCAACTCTTTGTAGTAACAGCAAAATTACAAAGTCATCTTCCTCAACATACCCAAATATCAAGACTAACAATAGGTAGGATTGAAGAGATGGCATAGAGGCTAAGAACATACACTGATCTTGGAGAGGAGCTGAGTATGGTTTCCAACAACCATGTCAGATGGCCCTGAGCCACCTGCATCTTCAGCTCCAGGGGCATCCCATGCCTTTGGCCTCCATTGACACCTGAACTCACATATGTATACCCACACCACAGATATATACACAAAATAAAAATAAGGCCAGGTGCAGTGGCGCACGCCTTTAATCCCAGCACTTGGGAGGCAGAGGTAGGCAGATCTCTGTGAGTTCAAGGCCAGCCTGGTCTACATAGTGATTTCCAGGACAGCTGGGGCTACAGGGAGATCCTGTCTCAAAAAAACCAAAAAAAAAAAAAAAGAAAAGAAAATATTTTGGAAAAAGACTAACAATAGGAAACGGCCCTGAACAAATAGGTGAATTAATAGTCTGGATAGCAAAACCTTTACCATTTTTACTTTTTATTGATATTTAGTTGTTTTTTTGAGTCTTTATTTATTCTAGTTTATGCATTCCTCAAATAGGAAGAAGACTTAAGTTTGGGGATTTGGTAAGCTTTTCAGATTTTTAGTTTTATGTTTGTGCTTAATGTTTTGACCCACAGAAAGGAATGGTCTCTAATAACATGTGGTGTGCAGCCATGTATACCAAGAGTCTCCACATCCTTGTAAAGGGTTAGTCATTAAGTCCTATGCACTTTTTATACTTGAACAGGATTCACTAAGTATCCTTTGAAATTAGTATGAAGTTTTAAAATGTTCATTAAAACTGAGTAGAAAGTACTCTCTTTCTAGAAGCACATAATCCTGATAAGCAAATTAAACATGCCATGTCTTTTGAATTATATCACTTTTAGAGATATACCAAGATTTCTATCACAAAACATTATCACCAGACCAGGGACACTGAAATTATTTAGCCCAACATTCCAATAATCTTTGGGATTATTATCCAGATGCTGAGGAAAGTTTTGTCAGTGTTTAAATTTTATAGTTCTTGTGGTTAGCCTGCCAGTTTTTATTTAGAAGACATTTTTCTATGTGAGTTATTACTTCAGGTTTCCCCATAAAACTCCTTTTAAAATAACATGATAGAGGACCTGCAGGCCTCTCTCCAGGGTAAGTCTACAGCACCCCCTGTGCCTTGACTCCTCCAGCCTCATTCACCCTGCCATCTCCCCTACCTGTCTCTCCTCCTAGCTTGGGTTCTGTCCCATTCCTTGTTTTGGGGCGCCAGACACCTGGGGAACCACTACTACTTCCTGATCCTCTTCATCCAGACCAACTCAGTGCCATCTCTGGTACCCAGGAGCACTGATTCTGGGCCTGGCCCCGCCCTCACCTCCCTCTGCTTCCCTGGGCATGCACCACCCACCAGCCCCTTTCCTGGACACTGGCCTGAACTTTCCTCTTCCTGATCCTTTGCATCCAGACCAACCCAGCTCCTCAGTGCAGCCCCCAGGAGCCCTAGGGGCTGCTTCCCACCACCATCTGACTTTGCATCTCTGGGGGGCATGGCCACCAGCTGCCCTAGACCAGCATCTTTCCTGGGCCCTGCTCCCAGGCCAGTCCAACCCCTAAATTCCTGAGGCCAAAATCTAGTGGGGTACTGCTGTGACAGACCTGACCTAGTTGTTTTGGGGAGGATTGTGGAAGTGTTTGGAACTTTGGGCTGGTAAAGCCATTGAGTGCTTAGAGTTTTTTGCTGTTGAGCTTGGAACAGTTATGCTGAAAAAGTTGTGAACATTAGAGTCCTGGCTTGTGAAGCTTCAAAGGGAAGCAGAGACTATCAAGGCTGTTTGTGTGATATTGTGAACTGAGAATCTGTGGGTTCTGGTTGGCAGGGGCTGAGGAATCAGCTGTGAGTAAGAAGACACCAGAACCTGAAGTAAAACCTTTGCTTTGTTGGGGACCCCTGCTGTTTGGGTCGCAGTCTCTCCATGTCCAGATAGCCTAAGGGGCTCGGTGTTTTTATGAAAAGACACCCCTTTCCAGCAGGGCACCTCCTGCTCTCCTCCTGACTCACTTTGAAGTGGCCGCCACAGATGCCCTACCAGAAACATGACCTCTGGCATAAAAACCACCAGGTTTTTCCTACATGATAATCAGGCATTGTCTGACAGCCTGATAGAAGCCCACCGCCACATGTAAATGGGGCATTCTATGAGCACCTATCAGCTGAGGGTTTTTGCTACTGCCACCACACTATAAATTCTCTAGTTTCCTTCTAGTAAATCGAAGCTGTATCACTGAACTTTTCTGGAGCTGTATCCTGTGTTTCACTGTGCCTAGGACCAGCCTGTGATTCAGTCTTCCCCCCCCAACACCCACTAACGAAGCTTCTACGTTCCGTTCCTGCACCTCCCCCGCGCTCGTGGGACGGCGGCTGACGTCCCGCGGGCACAGTGAGAGCGTTGGGCAGCTAGCCAGCCCCCTACAGATTGGCGCAGCCCACCTGGCAGCTTGCAGTGATCCGCAGAGTTGCCAGTGCCCGGCA
This sequence comes from Nannospalax galili, assembly GCF_000622305.1. Classification (NCBI taxonomy): domain Eukaryota; kingdom Metazoa; phylum Chordata; class Mammalia; order Rodentia; family Spalacidae; genus Nannospalax; species Nannospalax galili. The sequence continues at coordinate 6,022,049 of NW_008360327.1, forward strand.
GCCTGCCTTGGCACAGAGTCTGCACTTGCCAGAGCAGTCGCAGACCCGCCCAATATGTAGTTCCCAGCACCCGGCAGCCGAGGAGAGCCAGGGAACTGCACAGCAGCATGGCGCACGAAACCAACACGCCCGCGCACAACAACAAAGGAAGATAGGAATAAACTTCTGAATGAATTCAGAAAAGAGAAGTATTCAAGAATACTCAGGCTGAAATGAAGAAGGAAGTGAAACAGTCAGTAAGTCAATTAGAAACAACAGGAGAAAGCCTCACCAATAGGAAGAACAAAATGGAAAACAGAGTATCAAGACTGGAAGATAAAGTGGATGAACTAGACCATTCAAGCAAAGATTTTGAAAAATTTAAGAAATCACAAGAATGGAATATGCAGGAATTGAGTGAAATTTCCAAAAGAGAAACAAGTCACATATAAAGGAAAACCCATTAGAATTATAGCTGACTTTTCAGTGCAAACTATGAAAGCCAGAAAAGCATGGATCACAGTATTCCCAGTTTTAAATGACCACAGATGCCAACCCAGATTACTATACCCAGCTAAAATGTCTATTATAGTCAAAGGGGAAAGAAAAATCTTCCATGACATAAATAGGCTGAAGGAATTCATATCCACAAAACCAGCCCTTCAGAGAGTTCTAGAAGCAATACAAAGAGCTGAAGAAAGGAATGACTATACCCAAGGGGTTGCGGAAAGAAATCCAATGAAGGTATAACTATGGAAAAGTACAGCTATATCAAGAATGTAAACAGAAATAAAAATGACAGGATTCAATACTCATCTTTCATTAATAAATTTAAATATTAATGGACTGAACTCCCCAGTCAAAAGACACAGACTAGGTAAATGGATTAAGAAACAAAATCCATCTTTTTGTTCTCTGGAGGAAACTTATCTCACTTTCAAGGACAGACACTATCTCAAAGTGAAAGGATGGGAAAAAAAATATACCAAACAAATAGCACTAAGAAAAACGCACAAGTAGCATTTCTAATATGTGACAAAATAGACTTTAAACTAAAATGAATCAGAAGAGACAAAGAGAGCCACTTCAATTTGATCTAACGAACAATGAATCAAGAAGATATTACAATCATGAACATATATTCACCAAACTCTGGTGCACCCAACTTTATAAAAACAATACTACAGGACTTTAAGACCCAGATTAATCCCAACTCAATAATAGTAGGGGACTTCAATACCCCACTGTCTCCATTAGATAGGTCAAAAGGGCAAAGAGTTAACAGAGAGACATCTGAATTAAACAATACTATATCATATGGACTTAACAGGCATCTACCAAGTATTCCACCAAAGGACCAGAGGACATACTTTCTACTCAGCACCCGATGGAACCTTCTCCAAAATAGACCATATACTGGAGCACAAAATAAACTTCAACAAATACAAAAAGACTGAAATAATTCCATGCATTCTATCAGAACACAATGCAATAAAACTTACAATCAACACCAGAGGAAGCCCTAATCACCACATGAATACATGGAGATTAAACACCACACTCCTAAATGATGAATGGGTCAAAAGAGAAATTAAGAAAGAAATAAAAGTATTCCTGGAATTAAGTGAAAAGGACAATACAACACAACAAAACATCTGGGACATGCTGAAACTGGTCCTTAGAGGGAAGTTTATAGCTCTAAACTTCTTTACATCAAAAATTCGGGATGAACACAAATAAATGAATTAACATTGCAACTCAACACACTTGAAAAGCAACAGCAAATGAAACCCAAACACAAAAGACAAGAAGAAATAACAAAGATCAGGGCAGAAATTAATGAAATTGAAACAAAGAAAACAATACAAAGAATCAACAAATCCAAGAGCTGGCTCTTTGAAAAGATAAACAACACTGACAGGCCACTAGCCCGGTTAACCAAAAGAAAGAAAGAGCACCTCCAAATCAACAAAATCAGAGATGAAAGAGGAAACATCACAACAGACACCAGAAAGATACAGAACATTATAAGGGAATACTTTAAAAAACTATATGCTACTAAATTTGAAAACATAAAAGAAATGGACAGATATCTAGTGGCATGGGAACTGCCAAAACTAAACCAAGAAGAGATTAACAGCTTAAACAGACACATAACACTAAAAGAAATTGAAACAGGAATACAAAACCACCCAAGTAAAAAAAGCCCAGGACCAGATGCATTTACAGCAGAACTCTATCAGACATTTAAAGAAGATCTGCATCCAATACTACTTAATTTATTCAAAAAAAATAGAAATGGAGAGAGAACTTCCAAATTTCTTCTATGAAGCCAGCATCACTCTAATACCAAAGCCAGGTAAAGATACAACCAAAAAAGAAAACTATAGACCCATATCCTTAATGAACATAGATGCAAAAATTCTCAACAAGATACTTGCAAACTGCATACAGACACACATCAAAAAGATCATCCACCATGATCAAGTCGGCTTTATCCCAGTGATGCAGGGATTGTTCACTGTATGTAAGTCAATAAACATCATAAATAATATAAATGGGCTCAAAGACAAGAACCACATGGTCATCTCAATAGATGCAGAGAGGCCTTTGACGAAATTCAACATGCATTTATGTTCAAAGTCCTAGAGGGAATTGGACTGGAGGGAACATACCTCAACATAATTAAAGCCATATATAGCAAACCCACAGCCAACATCATTCTAAATGGAGAAAAACTGGAAGCATTCCCATTGAATTCGGGAACCAGACAAGACTGTCCAATATCTCCACTTCTCTTTAACATAGTTCTTGAAACTCTTGCAAGAGCAGTAAGACAAAGGAAGGAAATTAAAGGAGTAATAATTGGAAAAGAAGAGATCATATTACCCCTTTTGCAGATGATATGATATTATATCTAAGAGACGCCAAAAATTGAGACTGAGGAAGACATCAGAAGACAGAAGGACCTCCCATGCTCATGGATTGGAAGAATGAATATTGTGAAAATGACTATCCAAAAGTCATTTATAGATTCAACGCAGTGCCAATCAAAGCCCCCATGACATTTTTTACAGAATTGGAAAAACCTATCCTAAGATTCATATGGAAGCACAAAAGATCTCAGATAGCCAAAACAACCCTGAGCACCAAGAGCAATGCTGGAGGATTACTATACCAGATTTTAAGCTGTATTACAGAGCTATAGTCATAAAAACAACATGGTACTCGCACAAAAATAGACCCATAGGTCAATGGAACAAAATTGAAGACCCAAATATGAGTAAATGCAATTTCAGCCACCTGATATTTGACAAAGGGGCCAAGAACATTAACTGGAGGAAAGACAGCATGTTCAGCAAATGGTGCTGGCAAAACTGGATCTCCACTTGTAGAAGAATGAAACTAAACCCCTATCTTTCACCCTGCACAAAAGTCAATTCCAAATGGATCAAAGTCCTCAATGTAAAGCCTGAAACTCTGAAACTATTAGAAGAAAGCATTGGGTAAAACCTACAAGATATAGGTGTAGGAGAGGATTTTCTAAACCGGACATCAGTTGCTCAAGAAACAAGGGCAAGAATTAATAAATGGGACCTCATTAAACTCATCAAAGGAGGCAACAAAGGAAGCAAACAGAAAACCCACAGAATGGGAGAAAATCTTCACCAGCGACACATCTGACAGAGGTTTAATAACCAGGATATATAACGAACTCAAAAAACAGAGAACCAAAAGCAACCCAATTAAAAGATGGGCTAAGGAACTGAACAGAGAGTTCTCAAAAGAAGAAGTAAAGATGGCTATGAAGCATCTTAAAAGATGTTCAACATCACTAATAATCAGGGAAATGCAAATTAAAACCACTTTAAGTTTTCACCTTACCCCAGTCAGACTGGCTAAGATAAAGAGAACAAATGATACCAAATGTTGGAGAGGATGTGGGGAAAGGGGAATACTCATCCACTGCTGGTAGGGCTGTAAACTGGTTCAACCCCTATGGAAAGCAGTGTGGAGAACTCTGAAAAAACTACAAGTGAACCTACCATTTGACCCAGCTATACCACTCTTTGGCATGTACCCAAAGAACTCATCCTATTCCAGATAGACTTGTACATCCATGTTTGTTGCTGCTCTTCTCACAATAGCTAAGATATGTAAGCAACCTAAGTGTCCCTCAATTGACGAGTGACTAATGAAAATGTGGTTCATTTATACGATGGAGTTTTACTCAGCAGTAAAGAAAGATGAAATCATGAAATTTTCAGGAAAATGGATGGAACTAGAAACTGTTATACTAAGTGAAGTAACACAGACTCGGAAAAAACATCAACATATGTTCTCCCTCATATGTGGATCCTAGAACCACTCTGATAAATGAGTATGTAACCAGACATAACTACAGGAACCAGGATAATGGAAAGGAAACAGGGAGGTAAAGGAAAAGAAAGAACTTGAAAGAGAAGAACAGTAGGAAACAGGCCTTAATAAGGGAGATATGGATAAAAATTGGTTAATTTAAGGGAGTGGGGAGGGAAGGGTACACAAGGAACCAAGGGGATAAAGGGAAAGAAGGAGCTCAAGAGAGGTAAGGTCATAGGAGAAGGGTATTATTAAAGGAGAAAGGGGGGAAATGGGGGCACCCTAAGTGGAAAAACCATGATGGAGGGGTGAGACAATGTGAGAGATAAATAATGCCTAGCTAGTTTTGAAAACCAGAGGGAACCATATTACTCGTACAACCTACTGATAAATTATACATAGCAGATCAAGAAACGTATGTCTAGGTAAAGTTTATCTGAGAACAACTGGTCTTTGCCCAAGATTTATCTACATGACACACAATAATTAAATCTACCAGACTGGAGAATGGTGGAACTAACCTTCTTGGGTGGTTAACAGACATACTTTGAGGCCTATACCAGTTTGGTCAGAGGGACATAAAGGACAGTTTTTGCTTCTTGCCCTCCTAGGTCAACTAGTTCCAGGGGACTATGAGCATCTCTCAAAATGTCCTATAATGGTGGCGGGTCACCTGTCCTCTTGATCAAGGAGGCCAAGAAGACCCCACCAAATGGACTTGAACCAGTGTCCAGACTACAAAGAGGGGGGTCAACACAGAGGAATCATTTCCTCCATGCTTCCAAGTGAAGCCAACCATGGTCAAGTAGGACCTTTGACTTATCTTCACATAGGCAGAACTGGTAAAAGAAAGGAGCCAGGGGCTCCTCCCAAGCCCATTTGACACCCGAGGAACAGATCCTCAAACGATCTTAAGAGTAAAAATAAATTGGTTTATCTGGACCAACTGTATGGCCTTAAACACCCAAAAGGAAAGTATAACCAAAGATTAAAGGGGCCAATATAATTTCCTAAGAGTTCTTATGCATAGCTAAAGGCTACATGACAAGCAACAATGGCAGACAGGCCATACCTTCTTTTGAGTTGTTGGCCACGGTAGCCAAAGGGACTCCCATATAGTAACCCAGCATAGAACTGGGAAAATGAACAGCAGACCCCAATCTTATCTAAAGGAGTATTGACAACTGATCACTGCTAGATGAGGAACAGCTGACCCTCCTAAAACAAAGACCTCTAGATAGGCTGCCTAGATTCACCAGAATGGCAAGTAGTGGGGAATGGCCAGGGGTGCTGACAACACAGCAGACAGTAGCAGGGATATCAGAGTATAAGGGCTCTAATGGGGGGAGGGAGGCTATGGGAGGGTGCCATCTGGGAAGTGGGTGTATGGTCGAATGAGGTGGTTTGGGATGTTCTGTGTGATATACACACAAAAAAAACAACAAATTTTTTAAATGTATTATGTTTGAGGAGGAAACATGGAAATTTATGTCATGCTATTTAGTAGAGGTGATAAACAATACCATTGAAATCTTCCCAATGCCTTTATAGACATACACAGGCACCAAGGATCCAAGTGCAACCGATTATG
>NW_008360327.1:6028200-6050147 GCF_000622305.1 Nannospalax galili
AGTGGGGGGGGCAACAACACAGTGGACAGTAGCAGGGATATCAGAGTATAAGGGCTCTAGTGGGGGGAGGGAGGCTATGGAAGGGTGCTATCTGGGAAGTGGGTGTAAAAAAAATAATAATCATAATCATAATAATTCTTCAAAGCATAAAAATTTGCTCCTTAATAATTAGTAGATGTGAAAAACATTATCATTGAAATCTACCTGATGACCTTATATCCATGCTCAGATGCCAAGGAGCTCAAAAACTAACTGACTGTGACTAGTAATAATATAGAGATTAGAAATGTATGTGCAAACATCTTAACGTCAATTGCATTAAAATAGAGATTAGAAATGTATGTGGAAACATCTTAACATCAATTGCATTAAAAATGAAGTTTTCTGCATGAAACTCTGTATTTTAAAAATGACATGGAGATCTTTTTTAAAGGTTAAGACCTCATTTAATTTTATGTCTTATAGGGTTTATACTGAGTACAATATTGTATAACTGTAATAATTCAACTGCAAACCTAAAAACGTACAGCCAATTTTGTAAGAGATGCAGCCTAGATTAGAAAATTGTTATTGACTATGTCAATGCTGACATAATGAAATTCTTCTTCTAAGTATGTGGTTATTAAACAAATAATTTTTTAAAAAATAACATGATAGGGTTTGTTGTTTAGTTGGTCAATATATTGGTTAGTTGTGGGTTTTATTGCTGTTGTTGGGGGAGTGTACACACATGTGTGTATGTTATGGCTTTTTGTTTTGATTGTTTTTTGTTGATGAAACCCAAGGCCCACAGTATGCTAGCTGAGTGCTCTACCACAAACCTATCCCTCCAGTCCACAGAATGTTCTTTCTATACCACACTCACTCCTTTCCTTCTCCTTTGTCATTAAACTCCTATTCTTCCTTCAGATTCCAGGTCTGCACCTCCTAATGGAATCATCCTTCTCTCCCTGAAGTTTCACCATGTCCCTCTGTTCATCCCACTCCCGTCTCACCCTAGTGCAACAGTGTGATCATCCAACTTTCTGAATCTCCCCTCTCCCCATGTCTGGGTAGAAAGACCCTGGTGGTCCCTGGTATCAGGTATTGGACCACCACTTCCGTACAGGTGGACCCAGTGAGGCCTTCACATTCTTCTAATCATACAGATCACTTCAAGAGTGGCTATGTGATCTCATTCAAGATATAGAACTCAAAACAGACCCCCCCCCCGCCATTTGGGGAAGTTCTGGGATGGAATTTCATCCTTCTTTCAAGGTAGCTACTATCAATGTGCACTATGTCTCTTTCAATCAGTATAACTAAATACTCAGAAACTCTAGTTGTTGCTAGTTGTCACTCTTAACCCCTGACCTAGCAATTTAAGCAATACCAATATGATAAAAGAGTAAGTCTGGCTGTGGTGGTGCACGCCTTTAATCCCAGCACTTGGGAGGCAGAGGCAGGCGGATCTCTGTGAGTTCGAGGCCAGCCTGGTCTACAGAGTGAGTTCCAGGCAGCTGGAGCTACAGGGAGACCCTGTCTCAAAAAGACCAAAACAAAAACAAACAAACAAACAAAAGAGTAAGTCTGATGATCAGAGGAAAGCCAGGGTATGATAGGGTTGTTGACCCACCAGGTCCAGCCCTGCTCTAACCTGATCTTTTCTGGAGTTTTCTCTTGCCTGCATTAATATATTGCCTTCTCATTTAAACAAGTTTGGTTATCTAATGATTTTAATTACAGTTAATTGCCCAAGCATGGGTTGTAAGGTATTCAGTAGAGCAAGGGCAAGTTATCTGTGGCTATACCACTGAAGGAAGTGGCACTCCTCCCACAACAAGTATTAATTGCCAATAATTCCTCTATGAGGGGTGGGGCCTCAGGGTCTCCTCCCTCATCTGTGATGAAATGTGTGCAAGTCTTGTGCAGATATTCACAAATACAGCACATTTAGGAGTGCAATGGTGACATCATGTCAGAAGCGATCTTCTTGTTGCGCATCCCCACATCCTCAGCTCTTAGATTCCTTCTGCCCCGTCTTCTGCAATGTTCTCCAAGCCTTGGAAAAGTGTTACAGATGTGTCCCAGTTGGGCTCAGGCACTCTACCATCACTTATTCTTAGTATTTTGGCCAGTTAATGATTTTTGCATTAACCACTGCATGCTGCAATAAGAAATGTCTCTGATGAAGACAGGATGCAACACTCATCTGAGTATAAACATGAGTGTTTAGAAGGCAGATTGACAACATGACTTTAACAAAACAGTAGTAATAGGCTTCCCCCCTAGGGATTATGACCTTCCCAGCCAAGAGCTCTTAACCAGGTTTACAGAAGCAAGAATGAGTTCCTCCTATAGAGCAGGCTTCAAATTCAATTCGAAAGCACTTTGTTATCCCTATAACAGTCATGCCACTATTGCACTGCACTGTGCATGTGTGCCTGAATGCATGCATGTGTATATATTTAGAGTTTTTTCCTCTTGATTGGTTGGTCCTTTAATAAATATACAGTGGTCTTCTTTATCTCTTCTAATTTGGGTGTGAAGTCTATTTTGTCAGGTATTAGAACAGTGACACCTGCTTGCTTTCTAGTTCCATTGCTTAGAATGCCTTTCTCTAAACTTTTACCCTAAGGTTATGTTTGTCTGTGATGGTAAAGTATATTTCTTGTTAGGAACAAACAGATGCATTCTGTTCTTTAATTCAATCTGCTAGTCAGTATCTTTTGATTGCGGAATTTAAACCATCAATAGTGTCATAATTTAAAGGTATATATTAACTCATTTTGTTAATTTTATAATGCTCTTATTCCTCATTTGTTTAACTATGGTTCTAGTGTGGTTTATTCTTTCCTATATTCTCATGGAGATGTCCATCTTTTTCTTCAGCATGTAGTATTCCTTCATTTATCTTCTGTAGTGCTCACTTTGTAGTCATGAATTCTTTGGCTTATTTACCAAGAAAAGTTTTCTTTTCTCCATTATTTATGACAGTTTTGCTGCATATACTAATTTGGGTTGGAAGTTACTAATGTTCAGAGCTTGAGATACACCATTCTATGCTCTTCTGGCTTTTGATGTTTCTGTTGAGAAATCTCTAATTCTGGTGGGTTTTATTTTGTGTGTTACAGTGATTCTCTGTTGCAGCCTTTAATATTTTTTCTCTATGCCTACTGTTTGAACCATAATATAACATGAAGTAGTTCTTTCCTAGTCTCCTGAATCTGGATGGATGGTCATCCCTTTCAGGAATGTCTTTCCACAATGATTTTCAGAATATTATTTATGTGTTTATCCTGAATTTCTTCTCTTTCTTTGCCCTTAATTTGTAAATTTTGCCTTTTAATGGCATCCCATAGAGCTCAAATATTATCTTTGTCAATATCTGAATGTTCCAGTTCATCTATCTTGTCACCCATTCCTGCTATTTTCCCTTTCGCTTGATGCATTCCAGTTTGTTAACCCCTAACACCTGTGCCACTGTTATACCCATAGACATATCTTGCCACATTGATTATTACTGCTCACAAAGTTCACAGCTGGGTAAGACTTTTGATGACTTTTCCCCCCAGCAGCCTGCATAGCACCTTCCAATACTCAGGGATCTAGCCAGCAGGGAAGAAATTTCCTGATCAGTACAGACTTGATTTCTCCATGTCCTGTGACCAGTGTGTGTGGTGTCTTCAGCAATAGTCTTACCATCAAGTTCCGGTGAATAATCAAGAGCAATGACAATAACCTGTATTGTCTGGAGGGAGGCGTTGTCTGTCAGACACCTTTGACCAACAACTGGAGGGATGGTATCCCACACCTGACATTGGGCTTTTTATTTGGCAACCTATAATTTCTGGGATGAGAATAATCTGTTATGTAGAGTAACACCAATTAAACTCTTTCATATGAAAAATACATAAAATATATGAAGTTTATAAAGATTTCCATATAGCTTTAGTGTTAATTATTCCTCCCTCAACCCCTTATCTAGATCCTTCTCTCTTTCTCTCTCTCTCTCTCTCTCTCTCTCCACAAAATTCAGTTACCAATGGATCAAGGACCTCACTATAAAACCTGACACTCTAAATCTGTTAGAGGAGACAGTAAAGAGCACATTAAGACCATTCTTAATCTAGTTTCATTCTTTCATGTGTAGTTATTCAGTTTGTCAGCACAGTTGTTGAAGTTGATGTATTTTGGGCCCCTTTGCAAAAACTCAGGTGAGTATAAGAGTGTTGCCTTATATCTGGGTCCTCATTGTAGTCCATTGGTAAATGTGTCTGTTTTTATTCCAGTGCCATGCTGTTTTTGTTACTACACCTCTGTAATATAACTTGAAATCAGGAGTGGTGATATTACCAATAATGTTTTTATTGTTCAGGGTTGTTTTGGATATTCTGGGTCTTTTGTGTTTCTGTATGAATTTTAAGATTTTTTTTTAATTTTTCTATGAAGAGTTACACTGGATTGTATTGAGTCTGTAGACTGCTTTTGGTAGGATGGCCATCGCCCAATACTAATCCTGCTTATTCATGAACATGAGAGGTCTTTCCACCTTCTGGTATCTTCTTCAATTTCTCTCATCAGTGGTTTAAAGTTTTCTTTGTACATGTCTTTCATGTCCTTGGATAAGTTTTTTCCAAGATATTTTTGAGGCTTTTGTGAAAAGAATTGTTTCTCTAATTTCTTCCTTGATATTTGTGATTTTTCTGTAGGAAGGCTATAGATGTTTGTGTCCATTTTATATCCTGCCACTTTGCTGAAAGTTTTTAATCAATGGTAGTAGTTTCTAGTGGAGTCCTTAGGGTTCCTTATGAATAAAATCATATCTGCAAATAAAGATATAATTTGTCTTTTCCTTTCCTGTTGTGTCCTCTTTATCTCCTTCTCTCATCTTGTTGCCCTAGCTAAGGTTTTAAGCCTATATTGAATAGATGTGGAGAGTGGACATCCTTGTCTTGTTCCTGATTTTAGTGGAAATGCTTAGAATTTTTCTCCATTTAGAGTGAGGATGCCTGTGGGCTTGTTGGATATTGCTTATATTATTTTTAAATATTCCCTCTATATCCCTACTCTCACCAGGATTATCATTAAAGTTGTTGGATTTTGTTAAAGGACTTTTCTGCATCTAATGATGTAATTACGTCGTTTTTGTCTTCGTGTCTATTCATGTGGCAGATTATATTTATTGATTTACATATGATGAATCATCCCTTCATCTCTGGGATGAAGCTGACTGATCATAGTTGATCATTTTTATGATGTGTTCTTAAATTCAACTTATAAGTTCTATAATTTTCTTTCATCTGTGCATCTTCATATAGTTTAGATATCAGTGCAACACTGATTTCATAAAAATATTTTGAACACAGTTTCCTTTTTATTTTATGGACTAGTTTGAGAAGCATTGCTTTTAGTTCTTCTTGGCATGTCTGGTCAAATTCTATGATAAATCCACCTGAGCCTCAGCATTTGGGGGGGGTAGGGTAGAGTGGGTTTTTTTAACATTTTTTAAAATTTTATGTGCTTTTGTGTATTGCCTGCATGTATGTCAGTGCACCCATACTGTGCAATGCCCACAGAGGTCAGAAGAGGCTGTCAGATCCCCTGGGACTGGAGTTACAGACAGTTGTTAGCTGCCATGTGGGTGTTGGAATTCGAACCCAGGTCTTCTGCAAGAACAACCAGTGTTCTTAGAGGTTTTTTAAATTACTACTTCAATCTCATTGCTTGTAATGGATTTGTTTAAATTTTTGTCTCATCTTGGTTTAACTTTGGTAGATCATATGCATTAAAAAATTCATCTATGCCAGGCATAGTGGTGCACACCTTTAATCCCAACACTCAGGAGGCAGAGATAGGTGGATCTCTGTGAGATCAAAGCCAGCGTGCTCTGCATAGTGAGTTCCAGGCTATCTGTGGCTACAGGGAGACCCTTTCTCAAAAAAAAAAATTCATCCATTTCTTTGAACACAAGAAAACCATACATAAGAACCCATAGTGCTTGTGATAGCATGCACAAAACCTGCACAAGCCCAAGTTAAATGAAAACCCAGCATGAAGGGGTATAAATGGGCAAGAAGCCCCACCCCTAGCTGAGGATCTGTTGGCAATTGATAGCTGCTGGGAGAGGGAGAGTCAGCTTTCTTTAAGAGTGTGACAGGTTGACCAGGTAGGTTGACCAGGCTCCAGCGATGAACCCTCATGGAAGGGCATTTGGGAAACACAAATTGGACTCAATAAGCACCTTATAAAATAACAGAGGACATGAAGTCAGAGAGGAGTAGGAAGGTGGGGGTGCTGAGAGATGGGGGAGGAGTCGGAATATGATCAAAATATATTGGATGAAATTCTCAAAGAATCAACAAAAATATTTATAAAAGAAATCCATCCTTTAGGTTTTGTTTTCAATTTGGTGGAGTATAGGTTTTTGAAGTATGTCCTTATAATTCTCTGGATTTCATTGTTGTCTATTGTGATGTCTCCTTTTCACCTATAATTTTATTAATTCAAATCTTTCTCTTTTAACTTGGCTAAAGGTTTGTCAATCTTGTGAATCTTTACAAAGAACTAACCTTTTGTTTCATTGATTCTTTGTATTAGTTTTAATTTTCTTATTTATTTATTTATTTATGTAATTTATTATGAGCATATTCCCTGCACATGTGTAAGTGCACCTGTGTGATGCAATGCCCACAGAGGTCAGAAGAGAGCATCAGATTCCTCTGGAACTGGACTTATGGATGGTTGTTAGCCCTCATGTGGGTGCTGGGAATTGAACCCAGGTCTTCTGTAAGACCAGACTCTTAACCACTGTAAGTGCTCTTAACCACTGAGCCATCTCTCCATCCTCTGTTTTTTAATGTTCTAGTTCCTTAATTTCTGCTCTGATATTTATTATTTTTCCCTGTCAACTGTTTTGGGGGTTGTTTCTTCTTGTTTTTCCAAGGCCATGAGGTATATCATTAATTTGTATATTTGGGTTCTCTCAAATTTTTCTGATGTAGGCACTTAGAGCTACGAACTTTCCTCTCGGATCTGCCTTTATTGTATACCATAGACTCGGGTATGCTGTGTTTTCATCTTCATTCATTCTGGGAATTTTTAAGTTTCCTTTTTTATTTTTTCAGTGATCCATGCATCATTCAATAGTGTGATGTTCAATCTCCATGACTGTGTGAATTTTCTATTGCTGATATTTAGATTTACAAGGAATTATTTCAGTTTTCCTGTATGTGTTGAGACATGTTTTGTGTCCCAATATGTGACCTATTTTAGTGAAATTTCCATGAGCTTCTAAGAAATATATATACTCTCTAGTATTTGGATGGAATGTTCTGTAGATACATATTAGGTCTATTTGTTCTATGATACCATTTAGTGCTATTATTTCTCTGTTCATGTGTTTGTTTGAGTAATCTGTCCATTGATGAAAGCAGGATATTAAAGTTACCAATATTAATGTGTTAGGGATAATCTGTTGCTCTGTGTCTGATATAGTTAGTAGCATTTGCTTATTGGGTACCTCCAAATTTGGTGCATATATGTTTAAGATTTCAATGTTTTCTTAACGGATTGCTAGCCCGATCAACATGAAGTAACCTTATTTATTTCTTGCTAGTTTTGGTTTGAAGTCTATTTTGTTGGATATTAGAATACCAGCTCCTGCTTGTGTCTTGGTTCCATTTGCCTAGAATGTCGTTGCCTACCCTTTCATTCAGCATTAGTGTCCATCTTTAGTGGTGAGGTATTTCTTGGAGGCAGCAAAATGATGGATCCTGATTTTTAATCCAATCTGTTAATCTGTGTCCTTTGATTGAGAAGTTGAGAGCATTGACAAAGTTATTTTTGAAAGATGTGTATTGATTCCTGTCATTTTGTTGCTTTATGGCTTTTGTTTTTAGTCCTCCTTTGTTTAATCACTGATCTAACATTAGGGTAATGCTATCTAAGGAGGTCATGTAAGTCCTTAGAATATGGTGGCTTGAGGTCACAGGACTGCAGTGATGCTACCTGTGGAGGGGGCAAACAACTCCACATGCAGTCCTCAGATGCTGGTGATGATCGAAAGGGGTAGGGCAGAGAATCTTTGATTTTCAGAATTGCTGTTTGAGTCGTTGACTTGTAGTTCATAAAATAAAAATAGTTAAATGAATATTGGCTTGGAATTAAGACAGAACTTCTGACACTTTCTGAAACAATCTTAAACATATTTCTACAATTTTTTACTAACTAGCTATGTGAAGCAGAATTTTCAGAATTTATTATTATAAAGTCAAAACATCAATCAACTGTGGAAAATGTTAAAGTCTCTATGTCCTGCAGTTTCAAATAGTCAACCAAGATTTAATTCTTCATGTAAAACCAAAAAGTGCACCCATCCCTCATTATGCAAACTTATTCTAAAAGAATTATCTGAAATAAATGTATTCATGATTTATTATCAGTGTTTTATTTGTATACTTTTTCATTTCATTTTTATTTTATGTGTATGACTGTTTTACCTTCATGTATATAAATACCACATGTATGCAATGTCTGCATAGGTCAAAAGAGAGCATCAGATCCCTGAAACTGAAGTTACAGACAGTTGTTAGCTGTCATATGTGTGCTGGAAACTAAACCCAATCTCTGCAAGAGCAGCCAGTGCCCTTAGCCTCTAAGCCATCTCTCTAGCCCCCTGATTTATATACTTATTTTACATACCTATATCCCTGGGGTCACAAAAAGTTTAAGAAACCCTGACTTAGCACAATACTTTAAATGTCAGGAACCCAGGAAAAGTCAAACAATTAATCTTGGGTCTTTGAGGACTACTGGTTGAAAACTGGATAAGAGAGATGAGTAATAGCTCAGTCAATAAAATGCTTGCTGATCAAGCATGAGGTCCTGATTTTGGACATCCAGCACACACATAAAAAGCTGGGCATGGTACCGCATGCCTAAACCCTACACTGGGGAGGCAGAGACAGGGTTCGGGTTACAGATTAATGACTAGCCAGCGTAGCCAACTAGCAAGCACCAGGTTCAGAGAGAGATTCTGTTTGAAAAAAAAAAAAGGTGGAAGGTGTTCTGTAAGCTGCTGGAGGAAAAGGATCATCAATTGTCCTTTCCAGCCATGCACTGTATGAGCTACAATAATGTTCTTTTTGGAAAGATATACCCACTTGTGCAATAGTGGTACAACTATTTGGGGGTTATCCAACCATTTTCTGATTGGATTTAAGACCTCCTCCACAGGAGAGAACCTGTGCCTAGTAGTGTAAACTTGTTCAAGAACCTCTCGCTGGAATAGTCATAGGCCCTAGGGGAGAACTTAACTACTGTTGTTTTGCTAAATGGGCATGATGTCAAGCTGCTTTCTAAATCCTTATCTTAATATTCATAGATTAATGATGCTCTCAGGCTTCATCAGAGAATTTTCTTTTCGCAATGGGCAGTGGTTAATATAGAGATGCATATCATCAAAGTGTGGAGAATAAGGGACTGTGGTGTGCTTGGCTCTAAACAAGACATCTGTATCACAAACTCAACTAGGCATAGGGCATATCAGGAGAGCTGAGGTAGAAAGAAGGTAGGAATCACTGTGAATACACACCTCTGGGTGTGATAATAGGGCTGCTTCCAGAAAAATGTTTATGTGTATCAGTGTTTTTTCTGCATGTATATAAGTGCACTCATGTCGTCAATGCCTGCGGAGGCCAGAAAAAGGCATCAGATCTCTTGCAACTGGAGTTACGGACTGTTGTGAGACAACATGTGAGTGCTAGGAACCAAACCTGGGGTCTCTGCAAGAGCAGCCAGTGCTCTTAACCATTGAGAAATCTCTCTAGCCCCGTTTCCAGAAAAGTTGAACCGATCAGGGAAGATTCATCCATCCCACACAGACAGTGAGTTGGGTAGCCTAAGGATGTGGAGCCTAGCTCTTGGTAAGGTCAGAGCAAGGCCTCAAGAGAGCTAGGTGGGGAGTTGGCTGGTCTATGGAAGAGTAAGAAGTGGGACATATTCAGTGGTACCACCCCAAGATCCTAAGAAAGTCAAGCAGGCAGTTGGACACAGATTTCTTTTGATTCGTGTTGTCACGGCAATTCTCCTCTATCTTTTGACATAATCTATCTGTATCTTTGTTTCTTGTAGACCTATGATACACTTATAATTAGGTCTCCTTTTTCTGATTGTAATATACATTTACAGTGAATGTAAGTTCTTTAATAACACTTTGTCCCTTTACAAATACTGAAGGTACTTTATAATCAATAGTCCCAGTTATTCTTTCCCTTCTTATAACATCACTTTCAATCATTTTATTTATCCATGAGCTACCCAATATATTATTGCTCTTACTATTTTGAAAAAAATTATTGTTAGATCCACTAAGTGTAAGAAAAGGGAAATACTTCATTCACTCCCCCCATCCACTTTCCTTTCTTTATGTACAACTGAATTTCTAACCTGGGTCACTTTCCTTCTTGCTAATGAGCTACTTTTAATATTTTTGTCAAGGTAAGTCTACTGTTGACAAAGTCCCTCAATTTTTGGTTTTAAAGCCTACATTTCTCTTTCAAGGACTTTAGAAGGATATAGAATTTTATGCTGGTGAATTTGAGGTTTCAATACTAAATACTTTTTGCTACACTCTCCTCTTGATTTCATGACTTCTGAAAATAATTATAATTCTTATGTTTTCTCCACAATAAATTCAGGGTGTTTTTTCTCTCTCTCTGGCTTCTGTCCAGATGTTTTTTCCTTATTTTCATTGTTATGAGTTTTGTTATGCTTAGTTAAGATTGAATCTTTGCCATTAATCCTACCTGGTGATCACTGAACTTCATAAATTCGTGGTTTGGTGTTGTGTCCCAAGCGACCCGGTTCCTCCAAGGGACGCAGGGGGCCTGTTGCGGAGAATTGACTGGGGAGAGTTAGCCACGGAGGGAGGGGTTTTGGGGCACCATCTTGGAACAGAAGTGGTGCACAGCGTAAAAGAATGGCCCTGGTGTCTCACACACGTGAACACAAAAGGGGCATTTACCAACTTGGGGCGAGACCACCGGCCCACAAGGCATGGGTGAAAGCTGACAGTGATTGTGGGCAGGGTGCAGAAGTGATCTGGAATGTAGGGCCACTGAGCCACAGAGTGGAACAAGGCACAGGGTGTTTACCTTTGTATGGAGCACTGGGTATTTGTTTTGTAAGTTACTCTATTCCCCCTCCCCAGGATCTAAACCATGAAATAGTAAGATGAAGATACATTATGTGGTTTGTCTACTAGTGCCAGGGGCAAGGAACCTTAGAAAACTCCAGGGACAGGTGTCTAAAAAGATTTAAACGTTTATTACTTCACATTTTTCTTTTATTCATTTCTCTCTTGTCCTTATGGCAGTCCTTTAAGCATATATCACTGGGAATGATTTTTACAACATGGACATAATCTGGACTAAAGACTTTTACCTAACCTTGCAACCAAAAACTTACTGTTTATGATGCAATCAAGTTCGCTGAGCCACGTGTTCCTCTAACTCTTCAGGACCCTTGCCCTCCTCTCGAGAGCCTGAATGAATGTAGGTAAGCTTGCTTTATACATGAAAGCACTGAAAGCAGCTTGCTTTTCTCATTGCAAACAATGAGAGAAATCTATTTGTTGTTGTGTGTATTATATTCTAGGCCTAGGGCTCAAAGGAGTAGAGTCTATAAGATAAGGGTGAGTCCTTGACTGCTACCTCCTGGTTTCATGCTGGAGATAGTTTCCATAAAAGAATGAGCCCATCTCCACCAACATCCTCAAAATTTCTTGCTATCTCAATTTAGTATTTTCTCTTTAATGTGGTTGTTGTTGTTGTTGTTGTTGTTGTTATGTTTGTTATTTTCCAGAAAAAGGAGAACTGGGTTTTACTCACTGAGAGCCTACTGGCTCTCCCAAAGCAGAATGAATCATCTCTTCCTGGCAGCTCCCAAACCTTCTGGAACTCACACTAAAAAATATCCAGCATGGTGCTGGGGCTTACTGGGGCTCACTTTGTTTAGTAAGCTTATTTGAGGGTGACTTTTTTATTTTGTAATCTATTTCATTATTCTTTGTGATATCTCTTCCTACATGTTTCCATGTTTAAATATGCCCTGTATTTTCTATATAAAATTACGCTAAATAGATGCTATTCCACACTCAAAATGTATATACTCTGTTGTGTGTTGGGAAAATTCCAGGAACACATTTTTATTCGGTTACTTAAAAATGATTTTTTCCATTGAAATATATTTTGCTACTAAATGATTAAAAAAAAGAAAAGGAAAAATACAAAGAAGACCCTGGCTAAGGAACATAGTTCTAAGAGAAATCTGAAGGAACAGGTTCTCAAGAGTTTGAGTCTGCTTTTGGCCTTAAGAAAAGTGCTGAGTTTCCTTCCTTTCATTTTTTCAATTGATACTTTATTAAAATGACATGTAAAGGAGGAAATACCTAAACATTTTTAGTATGAATGGTTTACCTAGCATATAAATCACTGTAATTGTTATAAGCCTAATTAATCCTGATTATTTAAAATTATTTACCAGAATTCAGCTTATCCCGCCATGGTTTCCTGGACCGGTCTTTTCAACTACCTATTTCATCATAAATTTTCCGTAAGGATAAGGATGTAGCTCAGTGGTAGAGTGCTTGCTTAGCATGTGTGAGACAGTGGGTTTGATCCTCAGTATTACGAGAAAGCTCACAAAATTCCTTTTATTTAAGTAAATTTAAAGAGTAAAGATAGATATATTTTCCTACAAATGCAACAATCCAATACCACAAGTCACAGAAACAAAGAGAAGATAGGGGTTGGGAAGTAGAAGGCAGAGCAGTAAGCCTTTTACTTTAGTGTGCCCAAAACTGAGTGTAGAAATAAAAAATATCTACATTGAGGATGTTTATATACATTATATGAATTTTAATTGTTTCTGAAAGTCAAAATGAAATGTTCTGCATAAAACAAAAGATATGCCTAAGCAGCACACCATGTTTGCACAAGGCCACTGTAGGTCATGAATATCAGCAACAAGTGAAAAGGCTTAATTGTATAGCAGGCTGAGTAAAGATTTCTGTTTGGTATTCTGATAATCTCAAGATTGCAAATTATTCTTATACAAAAGCAGTAATGGCACACAGAGATTTGTATGAGGCTTGTGCTTCTGGTTGTCACATGATCTGCTTTCTAATATGTTGAATTAATACAGATATTTTAAAAGGTTTTGCAAAACTATTGTATTTACAAAAATGGCACAAAAGTGAATGAACACAATGGTCACAATGCATCCACATCTTCAACAAAGAAAGGTGTCCCAACCCTGCAGAACTCAAGAAGAGCATTAGCTTTAACCACAGCTGCTGAGCACTGAAGTCACACAAGTTCCACCAGAATGGGTAAATATTGCCCAAGTAAAATTCTGTTGTTAAGGCTGAAACAGGTTTAAGGTCATTCAAGTTCGACTATTCCAATCTTTTGGAACCCATCTGCATGTATTTGCATTGTGTAATTTTTCTTCCAACTTGTGATCTTAAACTTCTCTTTTACAAAATCCAACAGGAAAACATAGAAGAAATCAACACAACAGAGGTCATATTAAATAAGAGAAACATACAAAGTTATGATTACGATGAAGTAAGGAAAAGCCAAAACATTAAAATTGGAATACTTGTTTGCTACTTGTTGGAAGCAGTCCGAGTTGGGTAATACACACTATTATTTTCAAGTAGATGACTTAGGTTGTTGTAACATGTCCTTTGTGTCAGGGTACTGTTAAATTAATCAAAACCTCCACACAAGTATGTTTCCTTACAACAGCAGCACACTACCACTACTGGCAAAGCTCTCGGTCTCAAATGACATAGTGAGTGAAAGGAAGCAGGTGTGTAAGTAAGGCAGTAAGGAGAAATAGCCGGGACTAGAAGACTCATGCAGTTCAGCGCTATTAATGGACCAGCCAGCTTGCTAGCAGCCAGGGATGGTTTCCCCTGAGGAAGGCCCTGAGGAGTGGGAATGTGGTCACCAGTGACCTCTGTCTTTTCTGCGCTGCAGTGGGAAGCTGCTTTTTCTTTGTCTTTGCTTTTGCCATGTTGTAATCCCCAGAATTAAAATATGCTTGATCTTTCTGCAACTGTTTCCCTAAAAAGTCCAAACTGCCAGGCCGTTGTCCCAGGTGAGGAGACCTTGCTTTTCATGTTCCTTCTTCAGCTTTCTCTGGCCTCTTCCCTTCTTGTCCCATCGCAGACATGGTGTCCTGTCGGTACGCCTCCAACCTCCGGCTCTAGACACCCAAGCACTTCAGGTACAGGATGTTTCCTAATTCAAGCATACCTGTAACGTGAGATGCCACATATCACATCTTTAGTAATCATCTTACCATTCTTGAATATTCTATTCTATCTTTTCCCTTTTTGCTTTGCAGTTTGAAAATTTCTATTAACATACATCCAAGGTTACTGATTTTTTCCTTGACCCTTTCTAGTCTGGAGATGAATCCATCAAAACCATCTTTTCTTTTACCATTTATTTCTACTATTCCTTTTTGTCACACGTTGGCTGCTTTGTCCATTAAATCTCCTAGACATTAATTGTGATTATTTTACATAAGGTCTGATAGCTCTGAATTATCTTTCATAGCTGAGTCTGAGACTCCTGCTTGTTTTGTCTCTTGAAGCTGTGTTTTTGTTCTTGTGTCAGTGGCGATGGGTCATTGTTTTTAGCGGTGGTGATGGTTGTTTTTTCTCTCTTGTTTTAACTTTGTAATTTTTGTTGAAAGTCAGACCTGTACTGTTAAAAGGCATTGAAATCGAGTAGATTTGCCTGGCTGGGAATCAGTCAGTGTCACTATTTGCTGTAGCACTAAGGGTAAGAAGCTAAAGCTTCCTCTGGCATCCTGGGCTATCTCTCCCTTTCTGTCTTTGGGTTTATCTGGAGACTGCTGCAATTCTAGCAACAATCTATTTCATGCAGCGGCTTGGGTTGAATCGGAAGCAAGAGCCATAAAGAGTGGGAAGGGCTCTATGGTACCAGGGTGAGGCAGGAATAATTAGTGACCCTGTGCCCTGAGTCTGTCACGTTTACATGAGCTTCCAGTGGTTTTTCTCCATCTCCCGGTGGAATGGGATGGCTACTGGAGCTGGAGCTGAGATTTCCCTTACCACATGTTGGTCAGGCTTCCCTGGAAGGAAGGTGTTTAGGAATATGCTCTGGGAATATTTCCAAATTGTTACCTTCCTTCCATGCTAGAAGCACAAAGGATCTCCACTCTGAAAACCTGAGAGGAATCTACAAAGCAAAAACAGGGGGCCTTCCAAGGCTGGTCCTCCCAAGGTTGGTCCTCCAAGGATTTTAGATTTCTAGCTAGTCAACAGTCTTCAGCGATTCATCCACTTCTCCTGCCCCAGTGTTACTACTGGTTTCTGGCTATCGCTGTCTCTTCTACTCGCAATTAGCTGTGACTATTGGTATCCCTACTCTGTCCAGATTGTGGTGGGGGGGGAGTGCAGTTTGCCCTGTGACTTCAACTCTCTAGATCTGAAAACAGCTACTGACTTCCAATTTGTTCATATTTTTCCTGCTGTAAAAATGGTAGTGGTGACTTCTAAGGTCTTATACATCAGACTGTAAACATCAATCAATTCTCCCTACCTCCATTCTCCTACCTCCATTCTCCTACCTCCATTCTGTGACAAAGACAATGTGATATTTGGAATCTGTCAAAACTCACACATCTTCTGCTTGCCAGTACCTCAGAGACAACTAGCAATACATTTCCCCTCTCTTCCATGTGTTTCTGGAATCCTAGGTGGCAAGGTCCCTCCAGGTCATGGGTCTGCACTGTCCTGCTCAGTCACACACAAGTCAATTTACCAAATGCTTCATAGTGATCTCAGCAATACTGTAAGTTTCTTCTCACAAAAGTTCAGAGTTTGAGATAATTGGGCCTAACAGAGTCTTATTTGAGCTAACAATAGAAAAGAAATCACCTTTCCCTTTATAATCTGAATACTATGAATCTAAATCACCCTGATATTTCTTCTTTATCTCCTTAAACTTAAAAAGAATTTGGTTTAGGGGCTGGAGAGACAGCTCAGCGGTTGAGAGCCCTGACTGCTCTTGCAGAGGATCCGGGTTCAATTCCCAGCACCCATGTGGCAGCTATGAACCATCCTTAATTCCAGTTCCAGGGGAATCCGAAGCCCTCTTCTGACCTCCACAGCACTGCATGACACAGGTGCACTCACATACATGCAGGCAATACACTCATACACATAAAAATAAGAATAATAAAAAAGAGGCTGGAGAGACAGCTCAGCGGTTGAGAGCCCTGACTGCTCTTGCAGAGGATCCGGGTTCAATTCCCAGCACCCACATGGCGGCTACAAACTGTCCTTAACTCCAGTTCCAGGGGAATCCGAAGCCCTCTTCTGACCTCCGCAGCATTGCACGACATGGGTGCACTCGCATACATGCAGGCAGTACACTCATACACATAAAATAAAAATAAAAATAAAGAATTTGGTTTAGAAAAAAGTAGGAAATTGAGAAAGTATATATATTTGCTTTCTTTAGCAGTGCATGGGATAAAGAAAATGGTAAGGGGTCTGATAAAGAAGGTGGGAAAACAAGCCAGTAGTAGAGATGGTGGGAATGATAACACTGTAAGAGTTAATGGTCTGATGTTATTATTCCTCAAAGACTTGGACTGTATCCATTTCTGCATTCTGGTGTTGTGCCCTGTCACCCACATGATTCCTTGCTCTATTTTATTCTAATGGTGAGGAATGTGGCTCTTCATCTGACGATGGAAGGATAATCAGACTTAAATGAGAAACAGAACCATCTGGGGACAGCTGTTCAGGATGAAAATGGCCAGTGGCTTCTCTCTGCAGAGCTTAGAATGCTTGCTGGAGACAACGAGATAGAGATATATAAGACCCAGCATCCAGAAATCTATAGAGCCTAGAGAAGAGTGGACATCAAGGTGGCTAGACTCAAACTAACAGGGAAAATTCCAACTTGGTGATGATGGCACAGGACTGTGTCACATAACACACACTAGAAGGCCAAGGAGTGAATAAGATATTTATCAATGATCTGATCATCCAAGAACATGGCCTACAAAAGCATTTCCTAAAGTACATCCTATGAGTCACAGGTATCAGAGTTACCTAGGGCATGTGTTACAAATACAGAATTCAGGGCATGCTTCTGAACTCTGACTCAGAACCCTTGAGGTACTCACATAAGCGAGGCAGATGTTGTGATCCTCTTTTTAAGGGCAGAAGCTACAGTTGAGTATAATTAAGCAGTATATCCAAGGTCATATAACTAGGAGGTATTAATTCTAGGATTCTACAACTCCAGGTTCAAAGTTAATTGGGGGGTGTTGGAGGGAACAATTCTTAATTTCTTATTAATCAAAATGGTGTGCACTGGGAATCTAAAATTTGGATTCAAATTTTTCGGTTGGGGTTATTTTGAAGAATGTGTTTTTGAATAGAAGGCTTCTAGGAAGTCACAGCAGCAGTTTATTTGTATAAATATATTCTTATTCATGTGGATGTGGCATAAAAACAGCACACCCTTTTCACTGGGATTTACAACCTTTCTGTGACTCAAAATGACCATATCCTGCTACATCAATTATATACCATCTTGATGTTTTTAATTTCAGAAAATAGAGATAGAATATATAGGAAAGGAACAGTTTTTATTTTGATCTTTCAGCTGGCCTCAACTCACTATGTACATCAGGCTGGCTTCAGTCTCACAGAGATCTGCATGCTTCTCTCTCCCAAGTGCTGGGTCTAAAAGTATGTGCCTCCACACCTAAATAGGAGTGATATTTTTAAAGTGTTTCCTAATAGTAGGATTTCATCGTGCTCAATAGGACAGTGTGCACTTAAATATGCAAGGCCCTGGGTTCAATCTCTAGTACACACAAAAAACAAAGAACAAATGCTACATTTGGAGAATAATTTCAGAGGGTGTGTCTGATAGTTATTAAGCTTCCTGTTAATGTAACAAAATACCTGAAATAGTTCATGTACAAAGAAAAAAAAGTTTTCTGTTGGCTCACAATTTGGAACATTCTGGCTCATGATTAGTTGACCGCATTGCTTTGGACTGTAAAGAGCAAGCACATCATGCCAGAAGCATGTGGCAGAGAAAAACCACTTATATCCCCAAGAAGCAAAGAGAGAGGAAGTGACCAAGGCTCCATAACCCCCATGCAGGGCAAACCTCTATCGGTGTAAGGACGTTGAAAAGGGTCCATTTCCCTGTGGTTCCACCACTTCCCAATAGCACCAGCCTAGATTTCAAACCCTCAACACATAGAGCTTTGTGGAATACTAAAGGCTCAAATTATGGTGTATGTATGCTATAAAAATTCATCAATATCTATGAGTAATCACAATTTTTTGTCTGAACACTGCAAGAGGACAGCTGGTGAACTGTGGCTGTCCCAGTTCAGAGATGGGTTCCAGGAGGACATGGAGATAATTATGTAACTGAAATGCTACAATGGAGTAGTACTTAGCTAGGACTGGGACAGGAAATTGGCAGAGGTCTAATGTGTTGATAAAAGCCCCAGTTGAAGGCAGTCTACTGAAATGCTAAACAGCCACCAAGGAGAGGGACACTGGAGATGAGCACCAGAAAGCAGCCACTATGGAACCATTACCATCCCTTGGTCTATAGGGCAGCGGAGAGCTAGCAGTGATCTGAGTGGGTGAGCGCTACACTTGGGAGAAGGTCCTTTCAGGGTCAGAACCGGGCTGAGAGAGAAGGGAACACAGGAACAAGCTCGTTCTTCTATCGCTGACTTCCACATTCTACTGAAATCATCCAACTGGAGCAAGCACCAGGTAGAGGCTGTGCCAAAAGAGCCACACAGAGCAGTATGAGCAATTGCCTGCACCAAGGAAGACAGGCTGGGGCTACTCTGGCTGGTGAAAGCAAAAATTGCACAAAAGCTCCACCAGAACCTGCCCCCAGGGAGTTAGCAATAGTTTGAAGACTGAGTAGGAATTGGATAAAGAATACAGAAAAGTGAACCACAGACGAAGAAAACAGCTTGAGTAAGGCATAGGGCAGGTGTCAGTGGCTCCTGTTCCTTGAGGAATAGGCCCTGCCAATAGGTACCTTTAAGGGAGCTGCAAGGAAAGGTTCCCTGAACCCCAGGACTTAGAATGCTTATACACCCACATAACACCTGGGTTCCTAGAAATCAGAAGCTCAAGGAACTCAGGGGTAACACACAGCACCAGGATTAGGGGACAACTGAGGCACTAGCCTAAGGTTCAAAACTTACTATCTCCAAACTCTGTAACCCAGATAAATATGGATTTTTGAGACAGAGTCTTGTGTATTCTAGGCTCATCTGAAGCTTGGTATATAACTGAGGATTGCATTGAACTTCTGATCTTCCTGCTCTCACAGGTCAAGTGCTAGAATTACAGGCATGACCCACCTTGCCCAATTTGTGTAGGGCTGGGGATTGCCAGGTGTGAGCCTTTAATCCCAGCACTTGGGAGGGAGAGGCAGGCTGATCTCTGTGAGTTCAAGACCAGTCTGGTCTACATAGTGAGTTCCAGGTCAGCTGGGGCTACAGGAAGACCCTGTCTCAAAGACACACACACACACACACACACACACACACACGCAAACCTCAGAGATTCATGAAAGCTAAGCAAGAACTCTACATACTGGGCTATATATAAATAATATTTTAATCCATTAAAAATTTATATTATATTTATTTCATTTATTTTTAGGGAGGAGCATGCATGTGCCACTGCACACATATAGAGATCAGAGAACAAGTTGTATGAGTGGGATCTCACCTTATATATAGCATATGTGTCCCCAAGATCGAACACAGTTCCTCAGGTTTGGCAGTAAGTGCCTTTACCTGCTGAGCCATGTCACCACCTCCCAATATTTTTATTATCAGTTTTTAAAATTAACATACAAGCTGGGTGTGGTGGCACACGCCTTTAATCCCAGCACTCGGGAGGCAGAGGCAGGCAGATCTCTGTGAGTTCAAGTTCAGCCTGGTCTACATAGTGAGTTCCAGGACAGCTGGGGCTGCAGGGAGACCGTCTCAAAAACACCAAAAATAAATAAATAAATAATAAAATTAACACACAAACAAAAAAAAGAGGAGCATAGGAGTGTGGTGACCAGTGGTTGAGGGGTGAGGGAAATGAGAGGTTGTCAAAGGGTACAAAGTTTTAGTTATAAGATAAATTTGCTTTTAAAATAGACTGGCATTCTGGAAAACTATCACTATACCATATGTATCTATCATATTAAACATGCATTTGCACTGTCGTGGTTTGACTGTGATGTATCTCCCATAGGCTCTTGTGCTTGGACTTGTTGTCCCCAGCTGGTAGTAGAAGCTTTAGGAGGTGGAGCCTTGCTGGAGGAAGTGGGTCACTGGGGGTGGGGGGCTGGGCCTTGAGGATTTATGGCCCAGCCACACTTCTGTTTACTCTCAGCTTCCTGACTGCAGATGCAATGTGACCATTAGCCTCCTGCTCCTGCTGCCATCTCTCCCCTGCCAGCATGGACTGCATGCCCTCAAACTCTAAGCCAGAATAAATCCTTCTTCTTTAAATTGCTTTTGTCATGTGTTTTATCAAAGCAATGAGAAAAATAAATGGTATAAACATAAATACAAAAACCACAAGACTACCATTCATAACAATTTGAGCAGAAAAAAAAGGCCTAAGGGATACCATGGGCAACTTCCAAAGGATGGGCTCTTTATTCATCATTTTTTTTAAAAAAGAACAAAAATGAATGTGTTCAGTTACATACACTGATTTAAACTTTTAGCATTAGGAATCATAGCATTTTGTCATATGACACAAGCACATGTTATAAAAATGCATACAGGTAGGAAGAGGACCAAGCAGCATTCACAAGCAGCTTTATCAGCTAGGAAGCAAGCACGTCTCTGTATTTCCCATCAGGGAAGACACTAGTAGCAACTTTGATATTTAAAAGAAAAGGAAAAAAAGGGACCAATAATCTCTTTGTTCTTCTATTTAAAATCAAATAGAACATAAATATCAAATCTGTTATATGCTATATATCTTCAAAGTTCATTTGTACAAAAGAAGGACCAAGAACAAAGCTGTATTTACAGAGATAAAACAGAAGTGTGTTGTATAACAATATACTTCAAACATAAACATTTCTGTTCTGGAGGGAGGCTCCTTAATACTAGGTAAGTAAACAATTCATAAGCCTCAGGAAGTTCCTGAAACTTACCAGATTCTCAAGGCCCCATCACTCTTCAAGGTTATATAAGGAGTAGGAACCCCAATAAGGCATTGGTTCACAAAAGTGTACTTTAGTGAAATTTTACTTTGGTCTTAGTGTTGGCTCCATTGTAATACCAAAGGGGATACACAGAGGAACACCACAGAGTGATGATAAAATTAGGAATCCTTTATAAATAACCAGTGGTTTAGAGAGGGGCTAATGCATAAAAGAACTCTTACTTGGAGGAGAATCAGGACAGGGCTTACAAAGCTTAAAACCACAATTACATCATGCCAGGGGCAAAGCCAATAACCATAGTTAGTTATACCAGACTAGGGACAGGTCAGTTAACAAAGAAGTTGTCAGTTAAAAACTAAACCCCTATCTTTCACGCTGCACAAAAGTCAATTCCAAATGGATCAAAGACCTCAATGTAAAGCCTGAAACGTTGAAACTGTTAGAAGAAAACATTGGCAATAACGTAGAGGAATGATTTAGAAACGATTTTCTAAACCAGACATCAATTGCTCAGGAAACAAGGGGAAGAATTAACAAATGGGACCTCATTAAACTAACAAGCTTCTGTACATCAAAGGAGGCAACCAGGGAAGCAAACAGAAAGCCCACAGAATGGGAGAAAATCTTCAGCAGCAACACATCTGGCAGAGGTTTAAAATGCAAAATATATAA
>NW_008360327.1:6050893-6051521 GCF_000622305.1 Nannospalax galili
TAACAGTAGAAAATAATAAGGGAGATATGGATAAAAATTGGATTAGTTTAAGGGAGGGAGAGGGAAGAGTATACAAGGAACCTAGGGGATAAAGGGAAAGAAGGAGCTCAAGAGAGGTAGGACCACAGGAGAAGGGTATTAGTAAGGGAGAAAGGGGGAAAATGGGGCACCTTAAGTGGGAAAACCATGATGGAGGGGTGAGACAATGCGAAAGATAAATAGTTACTAGCTAGTTTTAAAAACCAGAGGGAACCATATTACTCCAACAACCTACTGACAAATTATACATAGCAGATCAAGAAATATATGTCTAGGTAAGGTTTATCTGAGAACAATTGGTCTTTGCCCAAGATTTATCTACATGACACACAGTAATTAAAAGTACCAGACTGGTGGAACTAACCTTCTTGGGTGTTTCACAGACATGCTTTGAGGCCTATAATAATTTAGTTAGAGGGACATAAAGGACAGTTTTTGCTCCTTGCCCTCCTAGGTCAACTAACTCCAGGGGACTATGAGCATCTCTCAAAATGTCCTGTAATTGTGGTAGGTCACCTGTCCTCTTGATCAAGGAGGCTGAGGAGACCCCACAAGATGGACTTGAACCAGTGTCTAGTCTACCAAGCGG
>NW_008360327.1:6051826-6057719 GCF_000622305.1 Nannospalax galili
GGACAAGCGATACCTTCTTTTGAGTTGTTGGCCAGGGTGGCCAAAGGGCTTCCCAGATAGTAACCCACCATAGAACTGGGAAAATGAATAGCAGACCCCAATCTTGTCTAAAGGAATATTGACAACTGATTGCTGCTACATAAGGAACAGCTGACCTTCCTAAAACATAGACCTCTAGAGAGGCTGACTAGTTCACCAGATGGACAAGTAGTGGGGAATGGCTGGGGGTGCCGACAACACAGCAGACAGTAGCAGGGATATCAGAGTATAAGAGGTGTACTCACACAGACATGTCCATTACATTCAAATCTGGCTCTGGCAGCAGTTCACCAAACTGCAGGGGCCAAGTGTGAAAGCGATGATAAACAGAGGCTTATTTTCACAAGTTTATAGGTTAGAAGTTGGCGCTTAGAAAACCTGCCCAAGGTCATGCGGCTAGTGACAGAACAGAGGTTTGAAACCAGGTTTGACAAGCTCCAAAAGTGCTTAATACCCCTGGTGCCTTCTGCTTGCTGGTATCTATGGTACTATGAGCAAGATGCACGGAAGAATGCCACATAGTTGAATTAGGAGTTCTTTATTAATAGCTAGCAGTCAGAGGGGCTACTGCCCAAAAGAACTCTGGGTCCTGAGGAGGAGCAGGGTAGGGTTTACATAAAGCTTAAAACCACAATTATATCATGCCAGGAGCAAATGCAACAACCATAGTTACATCCAGTCATCATAGTTATACCAGACCAGGGGCAGGTCAGTTAACAAAGAGGTTTTCGGTTACTAAAAAGTTTCAATTAGGAAAAAACAAGTTTCTCAGAATTTTAGAAACAATGGGCTCCATGGAGATGCAGGTACAGCTGGGAGGGAAGACATGCTATCTCAACATGCTACCTGGCTACTTATAAGTGTCCCAGTATTGTAGAAACAATGGACCCCCTGAAACTACCTGCATGATATAATTAGTGGCTAAAGATATTAAAGTAAGTTAAACTATAAACTTTGTGTTTAGAAGGTAGAGAGGTAAAGCAAACTCGCTAATTAGCTACATGGAGCATGTGGAGGAAGGAGGTGGAAATTTAACTTGCAGAGATGAAAACTGAAATGGCTGGAAAGAGAACGACACTAAATGAAATTAATGGAAGACTACACTTTGCAGGAGAGATTAGTGAACCTGAAGGCACAACCATGAAAACCATCCCAAAAGGAACACAAAGAAAACTGTAGGGACTGGAGAGCTGGTATGGTCATTAAAGGCTCAGGCTCACAACCAAAAAGAGAAGAAAAGTATAGGGCTGGGAGATGTCTTGATGGGGGAAAGTCCTTGCTGCAGAAGCATGAGGACCTGAGTTTGGAGCCTCAGAAACCAGGTAATGCCAGTGCAGTAGCACATGTCTGTAATCTCAGTGCTTCTGCAGCAGGTGGGATGAAGTGATGAGAGAAACCCTGGAAACCTGGCATACCAGCAGCAAATAAAGAGACAAGGACAAAGTTGAGGCCTGATGCCCAAGGTTGTCCTCTGACGGGAGAAACCCTGGAAACCTGGCATACCAGCAATAAAGAGACAAGGACAAAGTTGAGGCCTGATGCCCAAGGTTGTCCTCTGACCTCCACACTAGCACAGTGGCACATCACATCTGCACACACACGCACACACACACACACACACACACACAGATTTTTTAACCCACAAAATAAATCAAAAGAACCCCCACTGTAGATGAATATTAATCTGTCCAATAAGTGTGCAACTCGAGTCCCCAAAAGAGTCCAGAAATTGGTAAGGATTTTTGAAAAATATTTGAAGAAATAATTGGGAAAATCCAAATTTAATAAAATCTATCCAGAAATTTCAATGGACTATAAGCAAAGTATTTAAAAACATTAAAAAATCATTTAAAACTAGTGACAAAGAACACACATAGACACCCATAAACATACATGCATCTGAAAAATACTGATGTGATTGGGGCCCCTTAACATGTATTAAAATATAAGAGAATTTAATCACTGAACAACAAATTGTAGCCTCCAAGCTGCTGATTTAACGTATTTATATTTCTAACAGATTAGATAATCCTTGTATACATAAGGAAACCGTCTTTAACTTGGAAGGGAAATGAAACAATAAAGGAGTATTTTTCAACTCTTAGTATATATGGACATTTGCTCCAATATACTTTAAGACAAGATGTCAAGGGATGACACGTGCATCTTTTTCAAGCACCAGTTATTTTTTAGAGCATTTGCTATGGTTTGGATTGAGGCCCATGTTAAAGGTCTAATCTACAGTCTGTGGTACTATTGGGAAGTGGTGGAAACTAAGAGGTGGGGTTTGGTGGAAGGAAGTCACTGAGTATGTTCTTTAGAGATAGTGAGATCCTGACTTCTTCCTAGTCCTGTCTTTCGCTTCCTGGCCATGAGGTAAGAAGTTTTGTTCTGCCACATGTTCCCTGGCATGGCTATCTGGTACCCCTACCAGAGGCCTAAAGGATTGGGTCTACCTGACCATGAACAAGAACCTCCAAAACTCTGAACCAAAGTAAGCTTTGTATGATTACAAGTTGATTATCTCATATATCTATTACAGCAATGGAAAGCTAACACAAAGTTTATTAACCATAGTAAAATAAAGACCCTATTCTGATGAGCATTTATAAGCATAAATCATAAGATATGCACATAGTCACAGAATTGCCACAGTAGAGAGTCAAGTTTGTTATACTATCTTTATTACCTTAGTCAGGTAAATGAATGGAGGAGTGGGATGACTGAGTTTTTTAGATCTGTACTGAAATAAATCCCAGGTTTCTAGCACATTACACTATGGAGTAAACACAAATGGTCAGAGGATAGGCCACTAAGAGAAAAATTGTAAGTCTGGAAGACAGATATTCCATCATCTTCCACAACCTTAAGACACTTAAAAATATCAGATTTCCTCCTCCTTCCAAGGCTAAGGTTAAAAAAAAAGTGTATACATTAGTTGCTTTTTAAATAGTGTAACAGAATACTTGACAGAAACATCTTAACAGATGAGTTTATTTGAGATCACAGTGGAGAGGACAGAGTCCATTGTAGCAGGAAAGGCATGGCACCAGGAGAAGTCAACAGCTGTGGTGGCAGGATCTGATTCAGACCTGGACCAAGAAGACACAGGGGAGAAACTCCAGCACTTGTGTGGCTTTCTCCCATGGAAACGTTCTCAGAGACACTTCCTCAGGTGTGTTTTCCAGGTGATTCCAAGTGAAGACAATGAAGATTAACCATCACACAGGGGTCAGAAAAAGAACCAGAGTTGTCAAATGTTTCCAACATTAAAGAACCTAGCAAATCCCTCATTTTGGGCCTCTGTTACACTGTCATCCTCACATCTTTTCTTTTAGGTTTGTCCTAGATCTTTGTTTTTACTGGCTATTAGGAGATAAATTATTTTTCTTTAACATACCTTTCTGGGGAAAGGTATATAACTCAGTGACAGAGTACCCTCCTAATGAGCTCTGGGTCTGACCCCTTGTAGTGGGGAAAAAATGTTTATTTATGATCCATTTTCATTTTTCTCTAATCTACCAAGGTGGAATTCACATTTCATTTTGTGAAGCTGCCATAACTTTCCTAGAAAGATCCAACTACTCAACCATCAGTTATAGTTTTCATCTAAATGCATTTTATTTTCTTTTTAACCTTCTTTATAAAAATATACTTATTACTTATAGATTTCTATATCTCTTTTTCTCCTTAATGTATCCTTTTTGTCTTTGGGTCTTTTTTTTATTCTGCAAAATTTAGCCATTTGTTTCTTATTAAAATAACTACGTTGCAATGAAAACTCAGGAAGCCGTGTCTGAAGTAAAGGTAAATATTTTAGCAGCTCTGGAGAAATTTTTTATTTTCTCTTTTCAACAAATATAAATTGGTAACTTGTTAGAGATTTAGGTCCTACAATAACACTTAGAAACTGCCTTTGTTTAAAAGCATCAATTACTCATTGGGGTCCAGAAGTCAACCGAAGCAGAATAAAATGGCATTCATGACTTTATTTTGTACATCTGTCTTCTCTCCTTTTAGGTCACCTGCTTACCTCTGCAGAAAACCATATTAATCATCCATGGAAAGCCAAAAGCCAGAGATAAGTCAACATTATAATAATTTGAGTCCAGGAACAGCAGAACTTAGCACAACCACCCACCAGATGAGGACAATTACCCATGATAGCAAGGATGGCCTTGAAGCAGGAGCAATCATCCTGAGAGCCAGTCCATTCTCCTAAGAAATAGACTTCCTTGGATCATCTTATAGAACCAGAATTGAGACAACAATCAACCATATAACACCCTGACCACTCTATTATACATACTCTTGTCCTTTGTTTTCATCCCATCACTGCATAAATTTAGAGATCATGTCAGTATCTCAAAGATGAATCTGGGGCCATTAGGCCCCTTATACATTCTCCTAGTGTGGCCACATTGATTAAACTTTTCTTTGCTCCTTCGCATTGCTTTGTCTCTTTTCCATATTGGGACTGTAGGCCAAGCTTAGCTTGTTGGGGGTGCTGGAGTTGTTTTCATTGTTGTTTTACTTTTCTTTTGTCTTAAAAGTTCAATTACAGTATAAACCAAAATGAATTTGGGGTAATTTAACAATTTTAATTTATATGAGCACTTACCTTATAAGCCAATTTGGCAACATGTAAAAAAACATAAAAGTATAGGCATACATGTAGACAACACATACATAAGCATAGTCATACATATAGACTGTAATCCCCAAATACTTTGTAGCTTTCAGTTAGTTTTCCCATTTGCCAGTTTTAAGTTAAGACTGTTGATTTGATTGTTTCCCCCATAGCACTAAGCAATCCTTAATTCTAAATATGTATTTCCAAAGGGATGACTTTTCTTAGAAATAAGTAGAAAAGCTATCTCTTAAAGACTTTAGAGTCTTACCTTATCATTGATAAACTGAAAAATCTGAAAGAAACAGATGAGTTTCTAGATGTGTATGACCTACCAAAGTTAAATCAAGATGAATGTAATTTGAATAAACCAATAACAATAAATGAGATAAAATCATTAAAAATCTCCCAACCATATATGCTGTTCTAGCGGTTTGCTTACCACTTAGACTGTGAGCTCCTTCAGGAAAACAAGTGTTTCTAACCTATAGCTGCAAGGAAGTATCCTCATCAACATTATTAACAACTCTTCCACTTAGTTTACTGCATAAGATGACCTAGAATTAAACAACCTTAGACAGAGTCACAAATACAGATATATACAGTTGTCTTGTTTATTAATGACCTGGTGTCTGAGAAGTACAGTGAGCTGCTAGAACAGCATATACAGCAAATGCTGTCATTAATTGAAGAGAAGTTTAAAGAAATGCAGATGGTCACCTAGCCTTGTTTGGAGCAATTAGAAGGGGGGCTATCTGGAGAAATACCTGAATTGTATGCATTTTTATAAAGCCTGTGATGGGAGGTCTGGTAGTTATTGAAAAGTGAATGCTCAGAACAAAGACCACATGGAGCGCTAAACAAATTAAGCCTGAAAGATTTATAAGACCTGGCGTGGCTAGTGTGCTATACGCCAGGCAAAGAATGGTAAGAATTGAGACTACCATTTTAGATTCCTAAGAATTCGAGAAGCAGGTCTTAGGTTCCATGTTTGGGAGCTTAGCTATTAACCTGTAAACAATGAGATGCCATTGCAGAGTTTTAAGTAAGGAAATGGCTTTTATTGGGGTTTGGTCTCATCTGATGTTTCATAATCCTACAATGTTTAAAAGATGTAATTGTTGTCATTAATCTGTATAGAAAATAAGTTTAGTATATGCTCTATCATTTGTAAATTACACAGTGGCTTATATTATCTAAAAAAAAGCTCTATTGTATTTTTCA
>NW_008360327.1:6058844-6076669 GCF_000622305.1 Nannospalax galili
GATCATGTCCTGCTCTTGCAGAGGACCCAGGTTCAGTTCCCACTATCCACATTAGATGGCTCACAACCACCTGTATCTCCAGCTGCAGGGAGATCCAACCCCTCTGACCTCTACACTAATGGGCACATAGAGCTACCCTCTTCCACCACACACATATAATTAAAAACAAAATAAATATTAAAAAGAAGACACAATAACAGTGCTGGTGAGAATGTGGGGAAAGAGGGACACATACACACTGTTAGTGATATTGTAAACTGGTTCAGTCACTAGGGAAATGTGGGCGCGAATCTCGGAGCGCCAGCTGCTGGCGTGGCGCCGGCCTCTCCCGCGCCGCTGGGGCGGGTCCCTGTTGTGCAGGTCCCTGGCTCTCAGCGGCTACCGGGAGCTGGTGGCTCTGCCCGTAGCTGTCAGCTGCCCGGGCGGGTTCCGGCGCTCCCTCTGTGTACGCAATCCGTCGGCCACCGGATCACGAGGGGAGGTGCAGGAACGGCGAAAGCAAGATCTTCGCCAGTGGTTGTTTACGAAGGGACAGCCCCCTCCGGGGAGATTGTATCACAGGCTGGTTCCAGCCGCAGTGAGACTCAGGATACAGCTCAGTCAGACTCAGTGATACAGGTCGTGATACAGCCCCGATTTATTAGGGGGAAACCAGGATATTTATAGTGTGGAGACAGTAGCAAAAGCCTTAGTTGATAGGTGCTTTGTAGGATGCCCCATTTACATGTAGTGGTGGGCTTCTGCCAGGCTGTCAGACATTGCCTGATTATCACACAGGAAAACCTGGCAGTTTCATGCCGACGGGCATCCCACCCTAGTCAATATGGCTACATAAAGAAAACAAATAGCAAAAAACACTGGAAAGGATGTAGGCGAGACGAACCTTTATTCACTTTGTGGGAATTGGTAGCCCCAACAGGGAAATCAGTGTGGAGGTTTCTCAAAAATCTAAATACAAAACTACTATATAAATTTGTTACTCTATTCCTAGGCATATCCCAAAGGACTCTATACCCTATGACAGAGATACCTACATAACCGTGTTTATTGCTGCCCTACCCACAATAGTTAGGAATGGAATCAACATAATGGCCATCAACTTCTGAATGGATGAAAATGTGGTAAATTTACACAATAGAATTCTATTCAGCATTAAAGAAAAATGAAGTTTTCAGAGAAATAAATGAAATTGATAAATATTATACTGAGGCCCAGAAAGATAAAGGTCATATGCTTTCTCTCATACGTGGAGCCTAGATTTGAAGTTTTAGATTTGTGTTTAAGTTGGAGTACCTGTAGAGACCTGTAATCTACAAAGGGGTCATGGGGTGGAGAGAATGGAGGGAGCAGAAGCCACAAGGAGAGTTGGGCTGGTAGAGAAAATGTAATATGAAAACGGAACACTGGAGGTGGCAATTTACACAGGGATGGGGGGATGGTGGCATGAGGGAAAAGTGAGGGCTCAAGTGAGGGTCAACCCAAACTTAGAATGTATGAAAATGGTTTATAAGGAATCTATTTTTATTTTTTAAATTTTTTATTAAATTTCTGTATAATTCATAGAGAAAAATCATCTTTATACCCCCTTCCCCTTTGGCACATTCCCATAATCCCCCCCCACCCCAGAGTTCATACATACTGTCATTTGTATTACGGTCTATTATGCAAAGTTAATGTCCCCAGATGTCCCTCAGTGAGAGTTCATCCACCAGGGTTTATTCAGCCTATCTAGAGTTTCTCTCTTCAATAAAATAAGCTTTTCCTCACCCAGCAGTAATCAGTTGCCAATAATTCTTTGACTAAGATTGGGGCTGGCTGTTCATTTCCACAATTCTGTGCTGGGTTTTTGTCTGCCTAGGTTTGCATGGGTCTTGTGCATGCTGACACCATTGCTGTAGGTTCATAGAAGGGTCTCACACACCTGTGGGACTATTTCCATATAGTCATGCACCTCCTCCCTGGCTCTTTACAATCTTTCCGCTCCCTCTTCCACAGTGGTCCCTTAGCCCTGGGTGGGTGGACCTCAATATAGGAGGCCTGTCCAAGGACCCATACTCTGCTGACTCTTATTCTCCATTTTGGCCAGTTGTGGTCTTTTGTGTTCCTGGCCCTCTGTTGCATGAGGGAGATTCATTGAGGAGACTTGAAAGATGCCTTAGAGTTCTCTTCATCCCTTGTTCTATGTTCCATGAGTCTTAGGGGTAGACGTTGCATCCTAAATGTGCCACTTAGGCTTGGGCAATTCACAGAGAATCTTTGTGTGAGATCAGTGGTATAACTCTGTAATAACCTCTGTTTAAAAGGAAGCTACTTTGATGGGTGGGTGTCTGTAATTTAAGGAACCATATTTTGCACATAGTAAGAAGTTACATTAGTCTAGGGATATGAGAGCCTTGTCTTTTCTCTAAGATCTATGCTCTTTCCAGCTATGTGTATTTGGCTAGGTTTACAGTACCAGACATGTTTCCTCCCACTGAGTGGGCTTTAAGTCCAATTAGGAGCTGTTAATTACCCCCAAAATAAAAGTGACACTACTGCACCAATGTCGTTTGCTGTGCTGTTCACTGATGTGGTTTTTAGAACTATCGACTGATGTTCTCCCTTACCCGCTTGCATAGTGCTCTCCAATGCTAGGAGAGCTAGCCTTCAGGGGAGGTGGCTTCTAGGTCAGTTCCAGGTCTGCTAAGGGAGAAAAATCATCAGAGATAGAGCCCAGCTGTGGACCATGTGTGCTACAGTACCAAACTGCCAGCCAAGATATGCCCAAAGGGGCAATAGTAGTGTGACTGTTCCATGGATACCCAACCACTTCCTGATGGATCTGAGGCCCACTCTGAGATAAAGTTTTACTTCTGTACCATATATAGTACCATGTCTGATACTGTAAACCTAGTCAAAAACCTATCATAGGCTAGGAAAGTCACAGGTTCTATGGGAGAATCCATTTCTAGTCCTTTGAAATGAGTATGTAAATTGCATTCTAAATACTAGTTTATACCCACAGACAGGTGTTATGTGACTGACTTCTTAGGGAGACACAACACACATACACATCTATTCATCCCAGAAAGGGAACCCATACAAGATCAAAGAAACAATTGCACTAAAATCCAACTTGGTGAACCAAAGAATTTTATTGGGGTTACTAACAGAAGTATGAGTGAGGGGTTCTTACAGGAGCAGGGTTGACTCAAAAGTAGCTGCATCACCAAAATGCCCACCTGCATCCCTGGAGCTCTCTGCAGTTTGCAGGTTGCTTGACAGTACAAGAGATCTCTTCTTGGCACAGCACAATACAAGTAGAAAAATTGGTGCATAAGTTAATGGAATAGACTAGAGAACCAAGATGTAAGTCCACACAGCTACAGACACCTGATTTTTGTCAAAGAAACAAAAAATATGTATTGAAGACAGTCCCTTTAACTAATGGTCTTGGAGGCCAGGATATCTACATGTAGAAGAATGGAATTTATCTTTAGCTCTTACCCCGCAAAAAAATCAATTCCAAATGACTCCAAGACCTCAATGTTAGACCCGAAACTCTAAAACTACTATACCACTCCTGGGTATATACATAAGACTGTATACTAACAACAGATACCTGCATTTCCATGTTCATTGTGACTCTATTCACAATAGTGAGGAAATGGAACCAGCCTAGATATTATCAATAGATTGATAGTGAAAATGTGGTATATATACACAATGGAATTTTACTTGTTGGTAAAGAATGAAATTATGAAATCTGCAGGAAAATGGATCTGGAAAATATTATATTGATTGAAAGAAAAATGCCACATGTTCTTCCTCGTATGTAGATGCTATGAATGTTTAGAGTAGTGTGTTTAACTCTGAGTGCAGGTAAAGATAAAAAAAAGACTAAAAGGGGCCACTGGAGGTTGGGGGAACTTTAAGGGATATGGGTTAGAACATGTTGAACATGGAAGTGGAACAGGAGAATATTGGGGCTAGAAAGATCTAAGGATGGAAGTGGGAGGATAGGGAGGAAGGAGTGGAGGGGGTAAGAGGTGGTTAACCGAAACTAAGGATATATGAAAAAGTTACATGGAAACCCACCACTTTATAAGCGTATTTTAAAATATGATCTAAAAAAGAAGACTCTGAAGAGTTACCATCCATAGATGGATAATGTTCCTCCCAAAGCCATGGGTGATTAAATAAAAACTCCAGTTCTAGGTGTGGGACACCACCCTGTGAATTGTTGATCAGGAAGGTCCCAGAGACCCCCAAAACAATATATAGTATGGTCAATGCCCTTGGTCTGGCCCACCTGAACTTTATGGCAATACCCTATTGCCAAAGATACTGCATACTTTGGTTAAAGAACATGAAGAAATCAAATTGGAGCTGAGCTGGAAGCTCCCCACTGGCTAGCCATCCTAGTGCCAGAAGGTGGCATGCAAGATTCGGGGGGGGGGGGTCAACAATATTACCTAGCTGTGAACTCTGCAAGCTAAAATAATGACCTGCAAGACAAGATGTTCACTTTAATGCAGTAGTGGCATTACTTATGGGGGTAACCAATCACTTTCTGCTTGAATCGGTCTGATCCATAGGCACTCAGTCCTGGTTCTGTAAACCTGGCTGGGCGGTCATAGGCCCTAGGAGGGAACCTATTACTGTGGCTTTGCTAAATGACCATGTCACATTGCCTTCTAAATATTTGCATGTGACCTTGGAATAGGCAAAACCTTTCTGCTTGTTATAAAGAATAACACTGAATTTTTGTACACTAAAATTAAGAACATTTTCATCAACCAAATATTCAGTGAGACATGTATTCAGAAGACACACATTTTTAAAAACCAATACACCAATATAAAAAGATAAGTCAATGCAACAGAAAAATGGGTAATTTTACACCAGTCTAATGTCAACAGACCTACGAAAACTGCTTTATCTTGTTAATAAGCAGTCTGGTAGAAACTAAAACCACAAGCTAGCACTACAGGTGCAGCTGGACAAAGTGAAAAACTGATACTATCAAGAACGTAGGATAAGTGAACTCTGGAAAGCTTTGGAGCAATAGTCAGTAAATGTGAACATGGTGTATGTACTATGTCCCTGCAACCTTACTCCTAGGAGGAATCCAAAAGCTCACCTACTAGAACTGGTAGTGTTAACAGTTCTCAAGCTAGAAATGAACCAAACACCCATTAGATAAACACTATATTGTTTATTCACACAATGGAATACTCCACAATTGTGAGAATGAATGAAGTACAAGCACTGAGACTAAAAGTCTCATAAACACTGCTGAGTGAAAGCCAAACAAAGGTACGTCGAATTCCATTCATATAACATCCCAAACCAGATAAAAGCAGCTTTTGCACTTAGATCTTAGATGTGGTTGTATCTGGGACAGTTGTCAGGATATGAATTCATATTGATGTTCTACCCGTTGAGAAATCTCTGCTATGCTTGTATATATATGACACTTCAATACAGTACCACCTAATTAGGCCTGCCTACTTAAACCACAATAAAGCAGCATCTCCTTCCTTACTTCTCCTGGCCACTCTCTTGTACATCTACACAATACTGTTGGGGCATACCACCCCCTTAGTGTATAGACTCTACAAGTCTGGTTATGCAGGACCAGGACCTAGTTTAATGTACCCTAGTGAAAATGTCCCAATAGCTAATACCCTAAGCTGCAGGGCTCACCTGCTGATACCTGAAATATGCACCATGCAACTGGAGTGTAGACGCCATGGAGTAGGAGTGTTAAAATGCTGCTTTGGTTGTAAGCAAATCTGTATTCTCTGCCTTTCAGTCAGCACACAGGTCCACTAGTTTCAAGAGACTCAGTCAGTGCCTTCTCTCAGAGATGGCAGAAGTCCTCAGCAGTTATACTAGAAGCAGTCTCTAAAGTGCTCAGGGGCATGGAAGGCCTAGCCCACTGGTGCCTGAGTCAACTCTAGCAGGCTTGCTGTATAGGTTAGTATGTGTAGAGACCAACTGCTAAATGCCTCAGATTCTCTCTGTGGCCACTGGAGCTTTTCCCCCAAGTAAATTCTAGGCTTAAACAATTATGTTAGCATTTTAGATCATAGCGCAGAGCAGCCATGTGCCCACACCAAATACCTCCAGTTCAAGTTGTGTCATTCCCACCAGTGGCCGAATTCATTTTTATTTCTAAAGGTGTGTGTGTGTGACCTGTGTGTGATGTGTGTAGGTGCTCGAAGAGACCAGAAAAGGGCATCAGTCTTTGGAGTTGGAGTTCTAGGCAGTTGTGAGCTGCCAATGTGGGTCCTGGGAATAGAACTTCAAGCCTTTGAAAGAGTAGCAAGCACTCTTGACTGTGGAGCCATCTCTCCAGCACTGGTCTCCATTTTGAAACTCAACCTTGGAGGACGCACTGTGTGGCAGGTCTGGGTGTGCCTTGAACAGCTCCTGAGAAACTACCCTCAGGACCAAGCCCGAGCTCTTCCTGGATCCTGCAATGAGAAGCTAAGCCTCTCTTATTAAGTGCCAAAAGTCCTGACAAAACTAAACATTTAGGCTCCAAGCGTGCAGGAAAAAGTGTTTGGCAATGGCAACAGTGGAACAAGGTTGCCTCCCCATTCTTGTCCCCAAGAATTCACCTTGAGTCACTTATTCAGCAAGGAGAGGTGTGAGAGTGGAGGAAAAACAGATAGAGGCAAATAACATAAAGGAAAGGGGCAGCTGCTTGAACTATTTCCAATAAGGTGGTCTCACGGGAGCTCTCCTACAGCAGTGGGTGCAACACCCAAAGCCCTTCTCAGACGCAGTCCAGCTCTCTCTGGTCCCTCAGTGAAGGCCTTCAGAACTCCACTTTTGTTTTTTTGCAGCTTGTATCATCACCCTTTGTATTACTTCATTCTTTGGAAGATTCTTCTATTCTGAAAATTACCAATGGAATGGAATGGAAAGGCAGGGGCTAAAAACACATGTAACTAAGATCATGAGTTATGACAAAACTTTCTCTACTTGCCAAGCTATCAAAGTACTCAGGGATATTTCCTGGGAAGTAAAATGAGCCAGTACTTCTAATAGCAAGAGCTTTCCTCCCAGTCTCCTGCCCCTGAACCAGTACCCTCAACCAAAGCTTTCCCAGCCAATGGCAGCCACAAGTCAGATGTACCACTGTTAATTTCCCAAGTGACTTAGGGTAAAGCATCACTAAAACAAAGACTTAATTTTTCTAAAATTGACAGACTACAGAAGGAATTCATGCTTTCTTGCTAAAACATTTGCTATTCTAATACCATGAACACTGAATATATATACAAGCTAACTGAGACCGTTTAAAGCAAATACTCCAGGTTTTTATAGAAAGTAACTTCTGTAAATTGTCCTTTAAATAATGATTTTATAAATATACAAAATTGTATTTGCTCTTAGTTTCTCAGTACATCCTCAACTTGGCAAGTTTCCTAAATGTAATACAACAGTTCACATAGGAATCAGTTCTAGGAATCTATTATATAAATGGCAATAATAATGGTTTCTTGAGGGAGGGGGTTGGGGAGACGGCTTAGAGGTTAAGAGCACCCTGTTCTTGCAGAGGACCTAGAATCCATTCCCAGCACCCACATGGGGGCTAACAACAGTCTAAAACTCTAGTTCCAGGAGATTTGACTCCCTCTTCTGACTCTGTGGGCATTGCACAACATGGATGCACATACATACATATAGGCAATACACTCATACACATAGAAATAAAAACAAAATATATAAAAAAAAATAAGAATGGTTCTGAACCATCGTACATTTTTGGAAAGCAGCTTTGCTAACTGCTATATCACCAACACCTCAACAAGGAGGAATGGTGACTAGACAGTAGGTCTGCTATGTGAAGTACCTATGCTGTAACAGAGGAACACTGCTTGTTGTTTGGGGTGGGAAAGGGTACACAGCATCAGTAATCAAGTTCTACCATCAATGAGGAATAATCTGAAGTCTGCTTCCTTTACTGTGCTACTCTTGTAGCACTTGTGTGTATACATATAAAGGAATCATTTAACAGGATTATGACAGATTTTCACTGGATCTAATGAACTACGGCATCACTCTTCAATGAAGAAAGTTAAATACATCTGATTACAATCTCAATAGCTAGATATATGAATTCCTATGGTAAGTTCTTGGGAGAAAGCCAAACCACTCCAAAGTAATTCCATGCTGCTACCTAAAATGTACCTAAAGAGTCTCAGAATTGCAGTATATTAGCAAATAGTTATTTTATTGAAATGCAGTAAAATTCTAGCCAGGTAATTTGTAATGACAATCTGAAATCAAATTTTAAATCTGAAAACTTTAGCAATATATATTGAACTTACATCCAAATGTACAGAACACAGTCCATTTAATCTTGAAAAACACTATGTAACAAAACTGTGAAAACGAGTGCACACAGGCCAATCAGTATGCTCTTTTGTCAATTCTACAGCTGCAGAAAGTTCAGCTCTGTAAACACACTCAACAAATCACAGCACTGTGGGGAGGTCCACCACTCTGACAAGCCCTGTTATAGCTTTTACAGCAGTAGAGGGAAACAGAATTCTTAGATCACTTCTTAAAATGGATTTTTAAAGACAAAGCCTGACTTGTTCTCATATATACACACAAAGTTAATCTGTCACAGACAGTAAATGCTGAATTTATACACTGGAGTTTCTGGCAGCATTCTATACACTTAGAACTTCCTATTAAAATAAACAAACTGCTGTTAAATCTATCTGCGACGGACTGTTCAGTCTGTAGGATGGAGTGCTGCTCTGAGGGAACTAGGTGCTCACTGCTGCTTCTCAAAGGCAAAAACCAAATAAATACCTAAGAGGAAATAAACAAAAGTGAGAATTTAGTTTCTCATATCAGAGAAAACACTCTCAAGCAGCTCTGAGGAAGAAAAACATTAACTCTGAAAGTTCTATTGTTTGAGTCATATTCAGGCAGATATAAGATCATTTATTTCAAAACTATTATCTGCTTAGGGCCATTTAACACCACTAAGACACTGGAGTCTGATTTCAGACATATAATTTGAAACTCAACATTTCTGAAAGCCCTGCTCACAGTAAGGATTTTTATGAGGCTGTGGTTAAGAGAATGGGAACTTGGTTAGCCACAGATGAATTCTGTGATTTTTAGCCAAGTTCTTTAACTGTATTCTGACTTGTGAAGACATAATAAATAGCAGTCCACTCATAAACTTGTGAGGACTAAGTTAATTACAACACATGACAAGTTTACAACAACACCAGATACATGTTTAACACTCGATAATAATCAATTATTGGTGTTTCTCAGATTTTATTAGTGTTGGTTAAATCCTATCTACTTTCCCCCTCTTTAGCACCTAAACTGCTTGGCAGTACATTTATTTGTATGTTTCCTCTACTAAATTCTAGAAGGCAGACTTGTTTGTTCTTTAATCTGCTGAAGTCCTTCCATAGACTTCTCTGTAAGTCAGTACTCAATGTTTGTTACACAGCTTGTCATTTCTGCCTTCAACACAATCAACAAACCTTTAGAGGGGCAGCAGAAACTGTGTTTAGGGTCTCAAGACATCCAGGATTAGCATATTCTTAACATTAAGGATCTGGGAGGATTCTGCTGAGGAAGTGCAGGTCTTCATGTTGGAATGTATTTAACACCTGTTTCCAATCACATGCTCCACAGGGCCCATAAGGGCCCTGCTTACTCTGCTAAGTGTTCTGTGTTCTACCTTCATTGTTAACAGAGTGGTCAAATTAAGTAAAATCCAAGGAAGTATCCCATAAGCTAAAAGTTCAACAGAACCCGGAGGCAAAGACATCAGAGATGGCCCTTACGAACAAGGATGCAATGGAAATGTCTGCATATGCCGGGTAACAAAACAGCCTGCAGCATTTTCTCTTGTCACTATACAGGTGTGTAAGAAACGGAAATTAGATACATATAGAGATCTATGTGCACCTGAACACATCAATATAAATACAACTTAAAATATATCAGCAAAACTAAAAAATGTTCAAGTTTTAACAATCCTTTCAAACAAGATCTCTGAAATCATCAACTAGGTGAATGATACTCACTTGTAGCTTCCCATTCTGATTTACTTAAAGTTCCCTAAAATTATAGAAGAAAGAAAGCTTTAGATTCAATATGAAAGTAAACATACATTTATCTAAGAGGACAGAGAGAGCCAAACTCCCAACTTCATGGTAAAAACACATTCAATGTATACAGTGTTATGCTATAGACATCTAAAAATAAAAATCAATGAGAATAACTTCCTGAAAAAAGTCAATGTATGGGGCTGAAGGGATGGCTCAGCAGTTAAGAGCACTGGCTATTCTTGCAGAAGACCTGGGTTTGATGGCCAGCACCCACAGAGCAGCTAACACCATGCATAACTCCAGTTCCAGGGGAATCCAATGCTCTCTTCTGACCTCTGCAGGTTTTGCACGACACAGGTGCACTTACATATATGCAGACAATACATTTGTGGATGTAAAAATAAAATTA
Source organism: Nannospalax galili (assembly GCF_000622305.1). Classification (NCBI taxonomy): domain Eukaryota; kingdom Metazoa; phylum Chordata; class Mammalia; order Rodentia; family Spalacidae; genus Nannospalax; species Nannospalax galili. The sequence continues at coordinate 6,069,342 of NW_008360327.1, forward strand.
AAAATTTTAATAAAAAAAGTCAACGTGTATAATGAGGGTTTTGTGTGTGTGTGTGTGTGTGTGTGTGTGTGCGTGTGTGTGTGTAACTAGAAGGTGCATCTACCTTAAACATTTAACTTGGAAAATGATGTTTATAATTTTGTTTTTCCAAAGGACCCACAAAGCACCTATCATAAAATAAATTACACTTACAAAAACAAACATTTCAATATGGTAATACATGTGCTACTTTGTACGTACACTGACTTAATAAGACCTAATGGCAGTTCTTAGACCAACTGAAATTTTGAAAAAAATTAGAGTGAACAATATCTAAGACCTTAGCAGAAATGTGCTATGAATATGTTTGTAACCCCATGATGGCAAATTCTTTGGCCTTTGATTTCTTATTCCTATTTTGCCCCCCTTAAACTTCATTGTATATATATTTTTATGCAACCTACTTCAAGTTATTTCTGGAAAAATTTCTCTCAAGTTATTTCTGTTAAAAAGTGCCTCTCTTTGGAATAATAAAAAAAAAAACATTAAAAAAAAAATGTCTGTAATCTCCACTGACACAATTATAGCTTGTAGCCGGGTATGTCAATTCTAGGCCAGCTGGGGCTACAGGGAGACCCTGTCTCAAAAAGACCAAAAAAAAATTATAGCTTGTAACATTCTTAAATTTAAAAAAATGTGAACTCTCAAGGCTGGAGAGATGGCTCAGTGGTTAAGAGCTCTGGCTGCTCTTGCAGAAGACCTGGGTTGGTTCCCAGTACCACATGGCAGCTAACAACCTCCAGCTCCAAGGGATTGGATACACTCTTTTGTTGTGCAGTGCCTACAGAAGCCAAGAGACAAAACACTCAAATACATCAAAAAATAAGTAAAAAATTTAAAACTGTAAACTCTCATAAAGTAAATACAAATGAAAATATAATTTTCTTTCATTCTCCATTTAAATTCACGAAGCTCAGAATTCTGTCTCTGGAACATGGAATTAGCAAAGAGTCTTGCAATCCAAGCCTATGACTTTTTCCCACCCTTAACTACCTCAGCAAAAGCACTTCATGCTGTTCACTGAAACAACTCATACTTTTTGTTCTATGGCATCCAAAGTCATTATACTCCATATGCCTTAAAAATAATAGTGGACATGAAGTCAGGGGTAGTAAGGTAGAGTTAGAGATAAGGGAGGGGTCTGAATATGATCAATAACCAGGGGGCCTGAAAGAATCAATAAAAATTATTTTGTTAAGTCATCCTAACTTAAGGGAAACAGATTATCACCCAAAACATTTGTAGTTCAGTGAACCCAAATACTGTAAACAAGTAAAATAATCTCCTTAGTCTCCATGCAATGCTTGTTTTTCTCACTTGCTATAAAAACCTTTCAAAGCTGAGAACTTACCAGAGGCAACCTTACTTGACTGCTCTTCATGTACTCTGCTGCATGTGCATAGTCACCAACCTTCTCAGAAGCAAGTTTAGAGTTATCACTTGCAGGGTACGGCTAGGGAAGCAAATGAAAATCCCAGTTAAGAAAGTCCACCGTGGGGCTGGAGAGATGGCTCAGCGGTTAAGAACAGTGACTGTTCTTGCAGAAGACCCGAGTTCGAATCCCAGCACCCACATGGCAGCTAACAACTGCCCATAACTCCAGTCCCAGGAGATCCGACAGCCTCTTCTGTCTATGGGCATTGTACGACATGGGTGCACTTAGCTACACAGGCAATACACGCATACACATAAAAGTAATAAATAAAAAAAAATTTCTTTTAGAAGTCCATTGAAATTTATAACTTGTAGTTTGACATACTAAATCACTGAAATTATAATAGTAATTCTAAGCATTATTTCATGACTAAACATACATTTTTAAAAGATTTTTATTTATGTGTACATGAATCTACATGTTTATGTGCATGTGTGTCAGGTGTTCACATGTGTGGTGCCAGTGGAGACCTGAAGGCATTGGATCCCTTAAAGATGGGAGTTACAGGCCATTGTGAGCCACCTGATGTGGGTTCTGGTAATCAACCCTGGTCCTCTACAAGAGCAGGAAGTACTCTTAACCACTGAGCTATCTCTCTAGGCCCTATGCATACTTTTCAAACAAGAGAAAAGGGAAAGGAATTCTCTCTGAAAGTAGTTATTATGGTCAACTTTATCATAAATAATCTTAGAATATTTACAGCTGGAATGAACTACAAAATTTAATCCTAAGCAAGGATCATTTAGCAGCAAACATGCACATCTTCCTGACTTATGTTAAAATCCAAAGGTTAAACAAAGTATTATCAAAAGAGCTACAACATTAACAAAATGTCAACTCAATGGCACATAACAGCAATTAGAAATAATGCAAATGAGAAAGTCAACAGAGAATCTTGTTTAAGATAACTGAAGATGTGCTTTCATGAAGGAAAATAACTTAATTTGTAAAACTAGGCAGTCCCATATTTTTGAAAGAATCTAAAGGGTCAGAAAAAAGGGTTGTATTCTAAATTATTTCAAGTGCTATTTTTAAGTCTTTTTAAATAATATATTTTAATACTACATTTTTTTTATCTTGCAATTAGTGTTCCAAGAAACCAGGCTGGAAGCAACCACTTTAAAACCTAGGTTGTCCTAAGGAACTTTTAAGAGACTGATTCATTAATGTCTACTTTATTCTTTCTCCTCCCCTTTTATGTGTCTGTGTGTGTGTGTGTGTGTGTGTGCGTGTGTGGCGTGTGTGTGGTGTGTATGTGGTGGGCATGTGGAGGGCAGAGGACAATCTTGGATACTGGTCCTCAGGAGAGATTCACCTTGTTGTTTGAGCTTACTGAGAAGGCAAGGCTAACTAGCAGCAAGCTCCGGGATCTACCTGTCTCTGTCTCCCCAGCTCTAGGATTACAAGCAAGCAGAGTGTTCTAGCTCAGCCTTCTTCTGAAGCTTCTTGTGACTCAGGTCTTCCAAATGTCATGCAGCAAGTCCAGGCATTGTAAATAAAGCTACTTGTGGGTTGCTGGGCAAGGTAGCATGTGCCTATGATCCCAGCACCTAAGAGACTGAGCCAGTAGGATTGAAGGTTCTAGGACAGCCTAGGGTACATAACAAGACCCTTTCTGAAAAAGAATAAAATAAACACACACAAAAATACTAGGCTATGGGCTGGAGAGATGGCTCAGCAGTTAAGAACACTGGTTGTTCTTGCAGAAGTCCCGGGTTTGAATCCCAGTACCCACATGTCCATAACTCCAACCCCAGGGGATCTGACAGTCTCTTCTGTCCTCTGTGGGCATTGCACAACACGGGTGCACTTACCTACATGCAGGCAATACACGCATACACATAAAATAAAAATATCTTTAAATTAGGCTATTTAAAAATTTTTAAACTGGGCTATTTGGGACTTGCATACTGTTAGCATTCACAAGTTTGCTTCCTATCGTGCCTTCCTATCAAAGCAATTTAAAAAAACGACACTAAGTGGTTCTGAGTTTTAGTCTCTCAATTTTAGTGTCACCATATCACAAAGCTTTTGAATTTTATTTTGAATGACTGTCACTGATTCTGTTGTCATCTAGTCAACTTATTAGTGACCAACTCTACCATGAGACGTCTTGCCTATCAGTAGATGACTCATCCTTTACTGGTCACTTTCCAAAGATGAAACAAATGATAAAGCTACAAAACTACCTGCCCCACAGACAGACACACACTGACACATACACATCTTTACTAAAACGTACATAGCCTAGAATCTCTTCTCAAAGCATTCTTCCAAAGCTATTCTCAAGTAAATGCACTGTTGAAATCAGAAAGTGGGTGTCAGGCTGTTGTGACTCTAGGTCCTTGACCTGCATTTTTCCTGTCTTCCCTTCCTCTGCTGAGTACTCTAGCAAAGTAGACAAGGATCTAGTGCTGAAACCCTGAGCCAACTGAAAGCTGTATGTTTGAGGGAAAGAATTTACAGCAGATATCAAGCACAATTTAAATCTCTGACTGCTCTTTCCACCCCTGGTCTCAATGTCCCTCCAAACTATCCTTCATATACCACCCATGTAACATTCTAACTCTTATCAGGGTCATCATGCCCTCTAGAGATCCACATCCTTTACAGGCCCACAGGAGTGGCTTAGTCAAGAAGTAGTAAAAGAGCAGGGTGTGGTGGTGGTACATGCCTTTGATCTCAGTACTGTGAAGGCAGAGGCGATTGAGGCCAGTCTGGTCTACACAGTGAGTTCTAGGCTGGCTAGAACTACAGGGAGACCTTGTCTTAAAAAAATAAATAAATAAATAAAAAGTAGTAAAAGAATCAAAACAGTTTTCCAAATGACAGGAAATTACTGCTTATGCTCCCAGACAGTCAAGGTGACAGGTGGCAGGTCATATCCCTCAGGGCAGGCTGGGGAAGACAGGCTGGGGAAAAGGCAAACTGCAGAAAAAGTGTCCTACAAAAACAATGTCCTACAAAACAGGAAAGTTATTAGCAATTCTTCAAACATCTCCTGTTTTCTCAAGCTTCCCTGACTATACCTGTGTTATCATCCTTTTATACACTTACCACACTTTGAACATTTCTTTTCTACTACTACCTACTCTGGCATTGTACTGAAATCTCTGCCTACGTGTTGCCTCCCAAATATACTGTAAGACCCTTCTCTCTTAGCTAATTATCTGAATACATTTAAAAATAAACTACACAAATTCACTATTTATAGGGTGAGAGAAAAAAATGGATAGATGTGTATGCATTACCCATCAAGGAAGTATAATGTACTAAATGTGAGCAAGTGTGTGCGGACTAAAGAGTCTCTACTTTCTCTCTCTACCTGAACACAAATAAAACCAAACTCCTACTCCTAATATAAAGTAAACCAAATCACTCTTAATTCTACAATACAGAAAACACAACTATAATGAACACTTTATTGTTTATGGGTTTCAGAAGATATCTTAGAATTTAAAGATCCTCCCACTCCACACTTCAGGGGAGTAAGTATGGTCACAACTTCAATAGGAAACTGACAGCCACCCACAAAAACCGAACAGCTATGTGACCCTGAACTATCCATTCATCTTCTCTGAGCCTGAGGCTACCCATTTTTAAAAAATGCAGTGACTGCTTTACTTACTTCATGGGCTGAATATAAGGAGACAGGCTACACTTAAAGTACTTAAAAGAATATTGTAAATTGATGGGTCTCATGCCTGTAATCCCAGCTCTCATGAAGGAGAGGCAAGAGGCTTGCCCCGATTTGGGGGCTAGTCTGCTCCACAAAGTGAGTTCCAGATCAAAAATAGAGTACCAGCTTGTCCCAAACAAATAAACAAACCCAAAACTCCCCCTTCAAAAAGCTATTCTAAGTTGAATTAATTCTCTTCAATTTGCATGTTTGTAATCAACAACAATCATGCTTTCTTTAACACTTTAACCCCTGCTTGACAAAGGAAAAGGAAGGCAACAAAGACTACGCATAGAAAGTTTGCAGGCTCCTCTCACTGCCGCACTGGGTGAAGCACATATGCCAAGCTGTGGCCTCAGTATATGCCAAAGACTAAAGTCTTGCCAGATAGTCATCAATGAACAAAATTATGCATGGCATAAGCTTGTCTTGGACCCTGGCCAGGAGGGTTCTAAACTGCTGACATAGAGTGAATTGTTCTAGATAAGTAGGTCTCATCTTTACTCACTAGCGAACACTTGCCCCGTTCTGTCACACTGGGGCACACAGCACTATTGGAAGGTATCTAACAGGTAGAGGCCAGGAGTGTTCTGAATATAGTACAGTATAGTACAGTATATAGTATATAGAACAGCCCTTTTTCCAGTCTACAATATCAGTAGTTTTGAGGTTGGAAAAAAAACAAACAAACAAAAACAACTTTTTTTTTTTTTTTTTTATCTTTTTGAGACAGGGTCTCCCTGTAGCCACAGTTGGCCTGGATTCACTATGGAGACCAGGCTGGCCTCGAACTCAGAGATCCGCCTGCCTCTGCCTCCCAAGTGCTGGGACTAAAGGCATGTACCACCATGCTCAGCATGGGGAAAAAAAAAAAACTTTTAAAGTAGTACTACTTCAAAAACAGAATTTGATAAGAGTACCACTGACTCACACACCACATCTTTACTGCATACACAGAGCAGGCTATGTCCTAGGAGTGGGGAGTCCAGACCAACTATGACCTGCAAATTATACTCAACTACACAACATCTAAACAACCTTGAGAGGTTCTCAAAAGCACCAAACGAATTCACCACATCCTAGAATTTTTATTCTTTTTAGCTACTTACCTCCAGGGCCTGCATTCGTTTTAACAGCATTTTGTTTTCATTGTTCTTAATCTTTTCTTCATAGAATTCCAGAAATGTTTTTTTGTAGATTAATTTCATATTGTACCTCTTTGCCATTCTGTCCAAAAAAGATTAATGAAAAGGGTTTCAAAATGTTTGTAATTAAAAAATAATTATTTTATTCCCACTCTGGGACTTTCATAACTTTTGTCTTTTATGTTAAGAACTTTCTTCCTATCTTCAACTGTCCAGCTCCCTTTCACCTTTTACATCATGACTTAAACATTGCTTCATTACAGCTGTCTTCCTCTAATTAACATGCTCAGGTTTGTTTAACTTACAGCATTTGCTAAGTTTATGTATCTGCCAGCAACACAACATTACCTGGAGAGGATTTCAGACAGGAGAAAAAGAAAACAGTAACAACAACAAAACCCACATCAAAACAAAAAAACTATACAAGACAAGGTAGGCGGGCTTGAGTATGAGGGGCAGGTGAGGGAAGGACGTAAGAGGAAGGCGTGAGGCCCCCAGCACTGAACACTGTACAAGGCACACATAAGGCAGAGCTGTTATCTGAGCTGGCATTTTTTGGAAAGACAGCATGAGCAAAGATCCTTCTTTTATTCCAGGAAACTCAATTATTATCATAAATTCCTAAAACATGCCTTCAGAAACAAAAGCAAGTTCTATGCCTTTAAAAAAAACAAAGCCACCATCACAAGGAACTCAATCTGAGCAATCTGAATAGATTTATCAGTAAGTTCATTACATTATTGTTTAGCTTCTTAATGAAATGGCAAAAAGGCATCTCAAAACATCTAGATATTTTCAGATTCCATCTCATCATATCTGTACAAATAAATTCCTAAAAATTGTAAATTAGGGGCTGGAGAGATAGCTCAGCAATTAAGAGCACTGGCTCTTCTTGCAGAAGTCCAGAGTTCAATTCCCAGCACCCAAATGGTGGCTAACAACCATCCACGACTCCAGTTCCAGAGGAACTGACACTCTCTTCTGACCTCCGTGGGCACTGCACGACACAGGTGCACTTACATACATGCAG
>NW_008360327.1:6076723-6118494 GCF_000622305.1 Nannospalax galili
GGTATGTCGCCTCAGAGCCCCACCCTGTGGGTGGCACTGTTGGTAAATTATTTTGGCCCTGTACTCCCTCCAGAACCTTGCTCATGCATCCAACCCTGCCCCAACTGCTCAAGGAACCTCATCAAAACAATTGCACACTGTTGCTAAGACTCTAGCAAACTACCAGCAGCCACTACATTGGAATCACTTCAGCCTCTTCACTCAATCATCAACACCAAACATTCGAAAGACTGAGATGCAAGCTTTTCCTACTTGATCAGAAATCAACCAAGTTTGGGTAACAGCAAAAGCAGAACCAAATCCCCATTCAAAATAGGTGGACTAGAAACTCATACAGAACACACAAACAATGAACTAACTCTAGATGTCCAAATTGCAAAACCACAAGCAATATGAAAAACCAAGAAAGTATGCCCCCCTTAAGATCATCAGTCCTACAGAAATATTCTCCAGTGAGAACTACCTACATAAACCTCTGGACACAATTTAAAAAAAATATTTACAAAGATCATCAAAAAATTCAAGGAGTTTAAAGAAGAAATGAATAAACACCTAAATGAACTTAAAGAGGATGTGAAAAAATTGATTGAAGGCCAAGAAAATTCAAATAAATGGTTGCATGAAATAAGACAATTCAGGATTTAAAACGTGAATTCAATAAAGAGAAATACTGAAGAAAACTTAAGATGAAATGAGGATGGAAATGAAAAAACTGAATCAGAAAACACAGTGGAGTGCTTTACCAACAGATCAGGTAGAAAATAGAATATCAAGACTTAAAGACAAAGTAGAGGAACTGTACTGACTCAAAGAAAATGATAAATTTTAAAAAGCACAGGAAAGCAATATGCAGGAACTCCGGACACCATGAAAAGGCCAATCTACGAACAGAAAGAAGAATTCCAAGTCAGGAGCATAGAAAGAGATCTTTAGTAGAACCACAAAAAGAAACCTCCCCAAGCTAAGAAAAGACATGTCCATTCAGATACGGAATACCAAATAGGACTGGAAAAGAAAATTCCCATGTCATATTACAGTCAAAACATTAAATAAACAGAACAAAGAGGGGATATTGAAAACTACAAGAGAAAAACTACAAGTCATATATAAAGGCAAACCCATCAGCTGATTTTTCAATGGAAACTGTAAAAGCGAGAAGAGCCTGGAACAATGCACTCCAAGTCCTAAAAGACGACAGATGTCAATCCAGGCTACTTTATCTAGCAAAACTGTCTGCCATAGTTGAAAAGAAAAGGGAAACTTTCTATAACATTCACACCCACCAAATAAGCCCTTACAGAGAATACAGGAAGCAGTAACTTTGGACTGAGGAGAGGAACGAGCACCATGAAGAGGCTCCAGAAAGGAATCAAGTGATTCTACAATAACTGAATACAAAGTGGAACTAAGAACACAAATTGTGAAATTGTGAAATAGCAACAAAATGACAGGAGAAAACATATACCTTTCAGTAGAGCTTCAAATACTGATGGAAGACAGGTTAGAAGAAACAAGATCCACCGTTTTTGTTGTCCACAAAACCCAAACCTTACCTTCAAGGTAGGTACCACTTTAAAGACAAAGGATGGAAAAGCATTCTAAGCGAATAGGAACAGGAAACAAGCAGGTGTCATTATTCTATCTGATAAGACACTTCAAACCAGTATTTTAAAAAAAGAGTGAAAAGGGATACTTCATTCTGATCAAGGGAACAATCAACTAAGAAGACATTATAATGCTAAACATATACACACCAAACTCAGGTGCACTCAATTTCATAAAAAATACTAGACTTCAAGCCATAGATTAATCTCAACACAGTAATAGTTGGTGATTTCAATACCCTATTTTCTCCAATGGACAGGTTATTCAGATAAAAAAAAAAAAGAGAAACATTGGAGTTAAATGATATCATTGATCAAATGAACCTAATAGATGTCTAGAGATTATTTCACTCAAACATCATAAAGTACACATTCTTCTAAGCAGCCCATGGAAGTTTCTCTGAAATAGACCACATATTGGGACATAAAGCAAATATCAACCAATACAGGAAAACTGAAATAAGTTCTTGCAGGACCTGACCGCAATGGAATAAAGCTCAATATCAACAGCCAAAGAACCTCTAAAATTATTACACAAATGCATGGAGATTAAACAACATACTATTGAATGGATCAAAGAAGAAATCAAGAAAGAAATTTTAAAATTCCTGGAAACTAAATGAAAATGAAAATATGACATACCAAAACCTCTGGGGGGTAAATTGAAAGCAGTCCTAAGAGGGAAATTTGTAACACTAAGTGCCCATGATTTAAAAAAAAAAAAAAAAATTAGAAAGAATGTATAAATAATAATGCATCTCAAAGTCTGGAAAAACAAAAACAAATCAATCCAAAACCAGTAGATGGGAAGAAATAATAAACACCAGGGCATAAATTAACGAAACAGAAACGAACAACAAAAAGTACAAGGAGCCAATGAAACCAAGAGCTTCTTTTCTGAAAAGATTAGCAAACCCTTAGCTGAACTAAAAAAGGAGAAACCCCAAATTAACAAAATTAAGAGATGAACAGGGTATACAATTAGCTCAAGGAATATATGTCTAGGCAAGGTTTATCTGAGAACGTTTGGTCTTTGCCCAAGCTTTATCTACATAGCACATGGTAATTAAAAGTACCAGACTGGTGGAACTAACCATCTTGGATGTCTAACAGCCATACACTGAGGCCTACACTAATTTGGTCAGAGGGACATAAAGGACAGTTTTTGCTCCTTGCCCTCCTAGGTCAACTAAGTTCCACGGGACCATGAGCATCTCTCAAAATGTCCTGTAACTGTGGTGAGTCACCTGTCCTCTTGATCAAGGAGGCCATGGAGACCCCATCAAATGGACTTGAACCAGTATCCAGTTTACGAAGAGAGGGTCACACAGAATAAACATTTCCTCCAAGCTTCCAAGTGAAGTCAGCCACAATCGAGCAGGACCTTTGACTTATCTTCATATAGATGGAACTGGTAAAAGAAAGGAGCCAGGGCAAGCCCATGTGACCACTGAGGAAGAGATCCTCAAACGACTTTAAGAGTAAAAATAAATTGGTTTATCTGGGCCAACTGTATGGTCTTAAAACACCCAAAAGGAAAAGTACAACCAAAGATTAAAGGGATCAATATAATTCTTTAAGAGTCCATGTGTATAGCTAAAGGCTACGTAACGAGAAACAATGTCAGACAGGAGATACCTTCCTTCGAGTTGTCTTGGGCCAGGGTGGCCCAAGAGACTCTCACACAGTAACCCAGCATAGGACTGGGAAAATGAACAGCAGACCCCAATCTTATCTAAAGGAATATTGGCAACTGATTGTTGCTAGATGAGGAAGAACTGAAGGAACTCTAGACAAGCTGATTAGATTCAGTGGATGGACAAGCACTGGGGAATGGCTGACAACACAGTGGACAGTAACAGGGACTACAGAGTATATGGGCTCCGGGGGGTGGGGGAGGGTGGGGGCGAGGCTATGGGGGGGTGTCATTTGGGATGTGGGTATATAGATGGGATGTTCTGATAGTCTTTATGAAATACACACACACACAAAATCAACAAATTAAAAAATGAGTTATATTTGAGGAAGCATAAAAATTTGCTTCATGTTAATTAGTAGAGATGAAAAACATTACCACTGAAATCTACCTGATGATTTAATATCCATGCTCAGGTGTCCAAGGATCTCAGAAAGTAACCAACTGTGACTAATAATCAGATACATAGAGATTGGAGACTCCTGTGCAAACAGCTAAGTGTTAGTAGCATTAAAAATGAGTTTTTCTGTATGAAACAGTATATTTTAAAATGAAACATCTTTTTTAAACGTTAAAACCTCATTCAATATTATGTCTTATAGGGTTTATACTGAGTTCAATATTGTATAACTGTATTAATTCAACTGTGAACCTAAAAATTTACAGCCAGTTTTGAACAGATGCATCTTTGCTCTGGAAATTGTTACTGAATATGTTAATGCTGTAATGAAATGCTTCTTCTAATCATGTGGTTATTAAATAAATAATTTTTAAAAAGGAGATGAACAGGGAAACATTAAAACAGGCACCAAAGAAATTTAGAAAATTATTAGGGAATACTTTAAAAACCTATACTCATCTAAGCTGGAAATCAACACAATCAAAATACGGGCATTACAAGGTCCTGGCAGAGATGCAGTACATGATTTTGAAGAGATATTGGCAGCATAGTTACTTGGGGAGGTAGAACCATCCTTGCATTGTAGATATGGCAATTGGGAGGTTGCTCATGTTTCAGTGATGTATGGAACTCTCTAAAAAAAAATTAAAACATGGGTTTTGATCTGAACAGAGGGTTCTCAAAGAAATAAAATGGCTAAGGAACCTATGTGTTCAACAAAACATGGGTTTTGATCTGATCAGAGGGTTCTCAAAAGAAGAAATAAAATAGCTAAGGAACCTATGTGTTCAATATCCTTAACAACCAGGGAATGCAAATTAAAACTGCTTTGTGATTTCATCTCACCCCAGTCGCAATGGGTAACATTAAGAAAACAAAAGACAATAAATACTGGTGAGGATGTGAAGAGGAACCCTTGTTCCTGCTGGTGGGAGTGCAACCTGGTGCAGTCACTACAGATATGAGTGTGGGGGGGTCCTCCAAAAGCTAGAAATAGACCTACCATATGACCCAGCCATACCATTCTTAGGCATATATTCAAAGACCTCTATATCGTACTTCAGAATGCATGCTCATCCAGGTTTACTGCTACTTTATTCACAATAGCTAGGAAAGAGAAAAAGCCTAGATATCAACTGACAAATGGACAATAAAAATGTCATACATATACACAATGGCATTCAGCTATAAAGAAAACTGAAATCATAAAATTTGCAAGTAAATGTATGGAAAGAGAAAATATTAGAGTGAGGTAACCCAGACCCAGAAAGACAAACACTGCACTGTCTCTCTTTTTGTGGATCCTAGATCTCAATCTTTAGATTTGAGTATGTAATCTGAAGTATCCACAGAAGCCAAGAAAGTAGAAAGGAACCATGTTGTGGGGAGGGGCAGAGAAGGAGCTCTAGAGAGGAGGATAGAACACAGATGCTATGAAGGGGGAAAGGGGAAAAATGGGGGAGGGGTATGAAGAGGGCTGGGAGAATAAAGCAGAGGGAGAATAGGGTTAGGGTGAGGAATAAATAATACTAAGGATGTTTGAAAAAACATGGGGAAAATTTAATTTATAAGCTTTCTTAAAAACACATATAAAAAATACATAGTTTAACTGGAATTACCACACATTGGGAAGAACGATAATGCTTCCCTCAGAAGCCACAGGCTATCCAACAAAATGCACAGCGTAGGGGTAGGGGTTAACATCCTTCCAGGTTGTTAACCCAAAACATTACAGGCTGTTGTCACTGCTCTTGGTTGTCTGCTAGAACTTCAGAGAATGACACTACTACTAAAGACACCAAACTCTTTACTTCAGTCACAGGATTCAGGAGAAATGAAGCTGGTACTGACCTAAAAGACTTCTGCCTAATGACTAGTTCTCAGTGTTGTAAACTGCCATGAGGCTGCTGGGGTAGAAAAGTTACTAGCTGTCTCATCCAGCTTCAAAACTTGCAAACTGCAGTAACAACTGGCCCAACAAGATATGCTCAATGGTGCAAGAGTGGCATTGCTATCTTGGGGGTAACCAACAGCTGCCCCATAGGATTTAAGGCCCACACAACAGGAGGGAACTCATGCCTGGTTCTATAAATCTAGCTAAGAACTAGTGGCTGGAGAGGACAGCCCCCTAGAGGAGAACCTACTACTACCATTTGCTAAATTGATATAGTACCCAACTGCCTTCTCACCCCTCATCAAAGTAGCTTATTTTTGCAGTGGACAGAGATTATTACAGAGAACCACAACTGGTCAAAGTACAGAGAATAAGTGATATGGAGTGCCCATCCCCAAATAGGACTTAGTCTAACTTAATCCCTATACCCAGGGAACACTGTGGAAGACGGGGTGGAAATACCGTTAAAAGCTAGAAGACTGGGAGGACTGCTGCAAAACAGTTTTCTGGATATGAGAGGGTTACTACATCCATGAACTCCAACAGCTATAGTTATCGGTGCCAAGACCACACTGGTCAACAACCCAGCATGGATCAAAGAAAGGCTCACAAAGCCCGACTCCTAGTTGAGGAACTACAGTCAGTAGACAGCTGCTGAGGGAGAGAGAGTCAGTTTTCTTCAAGGATGAGTCCAACAGGTTGCTCAAGTCCTACAACCATGCATATACAGGCAACACTAATTGGACTCAGTAGGTTACATAATAATAATAAATAACAAGAAGAGGACATTAATTTGATGTGGATGGGACAAGAGGAAGTGGGGGGAAGAGGTGGATTTGATCAAAACTATACTCATGTATTAAGTTATAAAAAATTTTAATGAAATGAAATTACATATTAAAGTAAGTTTATTATAACTAAGCAATTTAAATAGAAAACAATGCTGTTTTCTTAGCACTGAAAAAAAGCTTCTGCTTCATTCTTTTATTTTTTGGTCTACTGAAACTATAATTCTGTTAAGCAAACACAACAAAACATAGGAGAAAATGAAAAAGAATATTAATTTCTTCTTTTATGAAGTTGAATAGTAGTATTTCCCAAAGCTTATTTTTAGAATAAAAAGCAAAATGTCATTTAAATTTAAAATTTTTAAAGTAGCTTATATCTATAAAATTATACATAGCATTTTCAAGTTTTGTCATATTATTTGTCTCTTTCCCATTCTTTCCACTTTCTTTATTTTAGGACAGTCTCACATTGTAGCCTAGGCTGGCCTGGGACTCACTAGGTAGCCCATATTGGCCTCAAATTCATTGCAGCCCTCCTGAATCAGTCTCTTGAGTGCTGGGATTGAGATTCTTATATTAGTCTATGTAACTCCTGAAAATCCTGTACTTGTAATTTTACAATGTGACTGAATCTAAATTCAAACAATCACCAGCCAAATCTAACCAAGCAAGCAAGCAAACAAACAAAAACCTCCTGTTTGTCTCAGTTAATATTCAAAAGATGTTTTCAAATTTGGTCAATCTATATACAGTCTCTATTTAAGTTGGATTTTGTATCACCAGATCTGGTGTATCACCAGATCTTGAAGCCACTTGATAAAGGCCTGAATTCTAAAGTTTCTTCTATGCCTGCACTTCACTAGAATTCCCAGGAATTAAGGTGCACGGAGGAGCACACCCAAAATCAGGATTCTATTATCCACAGTGAAGATCAGTAACAGGCAATTTCAAAGCTAAATTGAAATACAGCACAGATACCCATCTGTGCCGGATAGCTTTAGTGTCAACTTGACACACCTTGGTTGAGGGAGCCTCAATTGGGGAATTGCCTCCATAGGACTGGCCACAGGCCATGTCTGTGGGGCATCTTCTTGATTTTTGACTGATGTGGGAGGGCCCAGCCCACTGTGGGTGGTGCCACCCCTGGGCAGGTAGGCCTGTGTTGCCTAAGAAAGCAGGCTGAGCAGGTTCAGGGAGCAAGCCAGTAAGCAGCGTTCCTCCATGGCCTGTGCTCCAGCTCCTGCCTCCAGGTTCCTGCCCTGAGTTCCTCCCTTGGGCTCCCAGATGAACTGTGACCCGAGGGAGATATAAGGTGAATAAACCCTTTCCTCCCCGAGTTGGTACTGGTCCGAGTATTTTGTTACAGCAATGGAGAAACAAACTACAACACCATCTCTGTCAAAGGACCTTCTGAGGAGAGTCTTGGCTTGGGGTTTTACTTTGCGGCCTTGGTAAAGGCACAATGAACCCACAGGATCATCAGCTCAAGCCTTGTGAGCACACTCCAAGGTGGCCTGACCCTTGCCCCATGTTGCCCCACCCAGTGAATTCCCCATTTCTTTGTTCTCGCTGTACAAAGCTTGCCCAGTCCCTCGTGGTACAGTCTCAGTGACGGCTGGCCTCACCTTTAAGGTGATTGGCTACAGTGGCACTAATGGAGCCCAGTAATTGGTACCTATTCCCTATAAAGACCGCTACACTTCCTAATAAACTTTAGATCTGCATCACAGAACCTGGTCTCCGGTGTCTGCATGTCATCCGACTGACGCCATCACCTCACCCCCATCCCTGAGGACCCCTGATATTGCAACAGACCTTTAACTTACGGATACACATTTTTATATTAACCAAGTTACACACATTCAAATAACTAAAAGCTTTTGCTCTCTATAAGATCAGGTATCTTCTGTCATGAAATAGGAACAACTGGCTTCCTTGAAAACTAAAGTGAGCGCCAATTCTGGGTTTAAGGCTACCAAATTTTTTTTAAGTAAGGTTAGGCTTTTTCTTTGGGGCTGCGTTTAAAATACAGATGAGTGGCAATATTGATTTTTGTTCCCCTTTTCTTTTCCTGGGGGGAGTGGGGGAGAGAAAAAGCAACAGATCAAGACATTCTTACTCAGTTAGCAATGGAAAATAGACCAAGAATTCAGGGACATCCACAACACCTTCCAAGTTGAAGTCATATTTGCAGCCAAATAAAGGATAATTTCCTTTCTTCTGAAATTTCACAGTATATATTTCATTTCCAAATGATTCTGTTTCTGAAGCTTCAAGTCGTCTTCTATTAGGGTTATTCCCCAAACCAAAAGAAACATTGAAATCATGATTAGTATTTTTGATCATAGCAATCATATTGTGCATGTGAAACACTATGTGATGTAATTTTAAAAGAAACCTGACTAGACTTCAAGTGGATTCAAACTACTTACATCAGTTCAAAGCTATTGGGTGTGGTCCCAATAAAATAGCCTCCAGGGTTGAGCCTTCCACAAGCATTTCTGAGCATCATGTCAGCCTGCTCCAAGGACTCGAAGGAGTAATGACAAGCAAATTGACAGCTGCACATGTCAAAGCGCATTTCAGGATCATGGAATTTTTCAGCCAAAAGTTCCTATAACAGATGTAAATAGTTTAAGGTTCTGAACTAATTGCCATTCAGATTAAAAGCTTTGTTGTGAAATAAAAGTAGATATACCCTAACAACAACCAATAGTTTTCAGCAGTCTTTATTCTTTCTCTTGATATATATATATATAATAGTATAATAGCATAATAGTAAGGACTACAAAAGAAATTCTTTATTCTGACTTTAAAATAACAATGTCAGGGCTGGGGCGCCAGCACAAGCATAAGTACCAGTGTTAGATCCACAGCCTGTGTAAAAAAGCTGGGCACAGTGGCATAGGCTTGTAACCCCAGTACTGGGGAGGCAAACAGGCAGATCCCTGAGGTGTGCTGGCCAGCCAACCTACAGTATGAAAAACAGTGGCAAAGGAGATAGACCTTGCCTCACACAAGGTGGAAGGTGAGGACTTGTATATGAGGTTGATCTCTGACCTCCACATATATGCCATAGCACCTGTGTGCACTCACACCTCACACACCAACACATATACACACATGCATTGTACAGATATAATACAAAAATGTTTCAAGTATGTAACATTTTAAGTCACTCCCTTCAATTGGCCTTGAGAGCTAAAATACACTGACACTAAATTTGATTAAGAACTATTATATGAATTGTACAAAAGCTCAATAAAAATTTCTTTAAAAAGCAAACAAACAAAACACAAAATACGCATCTGTATAGATTTCTTTTCCTTGATATTTACTCCCTAAATAATACGGTGTAACAACTGTTTGCATAGAAGTTTCAGTGTACTGCATATAATAAAGTCATCTAGAAACAGTATAAACTATACATAAGTATGTGTAGAGGTTGTAAACTATACACCAGTATATGTAGAGGTTATCGACATATACTATGCCATTTTATAGAAGGGACTTGAGTTTCTGTGGATTTTAGAGGTTCCTGGAACCAATACCCTATCCCCCAGGTACTGAGGGATGGTTATACTGGAAAATCAGCCTTATCCAAATCAAAAAGCAGCAAATGACTTCAAAAATCTCAAATTATTAAAAAGTAAAACCTTCCCCCAAAGTATCCAGGAATTTAAACAGGATTTCTACAGGTCCTGGGGTTTTCTAATGTTTCAAATCATATTTTAACAAATGAGTGGATTTTTAAATTGGGGATGAAGCATGCACAAAGCCCTGCACTCAATGCTTAGCACTATAAAAACAAAACATACTAAGAAAGAAAACAAACAGCTGTACCTTTGAACAGTCAGCAGTTATAAATTCTGCATTAAAAAGATATTCATGATCACGACGACATCTCATGTCTTCATAACGCTGCTGACACTGTTTCATAGAAACATCAGCAATATCTGGAAGGGTGAAAGAGTGTTAGTCAACATCAACACAGACAAGCAAGTTAGTGAGTGTGGCATGAAATCTAGTCCTCAGACAAATAAAAGGTTCTAAGGTTCTAGGTCCTTTAAAACAAAAGGTTTGGTTTCCTTTGCCCCAGTGTAAATGCCCAATTATTTTCCATAAGGAATAAAGCTTTATTTCTTTTAGAGATGCTTTCTTAATAGGTACTTATACTAAAAAAATATAATAATAGCATATTGTTATTACTGGGTACATGATGTGTGCATGTGAATGTGATGTCAAGTGCATGAGTGTGGAAGCCAAAGGACAACTTTCAGGAGTTGGTCTCTCCTTCCACCATGGGTTCTAGGGATCTGAGCCATATTGCCAGCCCTGATTTTTAAATATTCATTTAAAGTTAGAAGCAGAAAATTTAGATTTCAATTTAAGTTGTAAAATCCAACAGAAACCATAAGCCTGTATCAAGTTACTATTTTCACATTAATATATTTCTGCCTCATCCCTTGCATTGAGGTTTGTAAAGGCAATGGTGTAGGGGGTTGGGCAGTGTCAGGGATACAGTCCCTGATGATAAATGCAAAACAGCAGCACCAAATAGAACTAAGAATGTGCTGTGTTCTTTCCTGTAGGGGAAAACAGTTTTCAATTTGAATACCCTTGATAAAGCAATAAAAATCAGTCGTGGCCCTTGAATTCATCTTTCAATATTCCGTGTGGTAAAATAAGAAATAATTTGCTACTAACAGCACCTAGCATGCTTTTTCTGAGTTGTGAGCTGTATTGGTCATGCTCTCCCAGTCTTTTTAACGTGGAAAAAAATGACTAATAAATTATGGTTAGTCAAACTTCAAGTATCTTGAACATGTTTTCTTGAAAAGAAACAGTATCATTTCAAGAAATACAAAGGATAGTATTTATTGTCAAAGATAAAATTTGACTTTCAAGTGAAAAGCACAATTCTGAAAAAAATTGTATCAACTATATGGGGTGAAAATCTTCCCAAAACTTAAGATTTTTATGCTTGGTGGTGATATTAAAAAAAAAAAAAAATTGATTTCTTGGTGTCAATAGTCACAAGATTTGTAATCAGTATTTTCCATATATTACAAAATCATTCTCAAAGTGTAAGACAGACCAATGGATTTCAGTGCAATAAAGTATGGACAATGAGGTTCCAGATTCCATATTGAATCTGACGCTTATAGAACTGTACTACTTGCTGACTTTACATGCTGAATAAAGATGAACATGCACAATTATCTGGAAAGGCTAACACCCTTCATGTATAAGCACTTATCCACCAAAATAACATAGTAACATGGTAAAAACAGAAACATTTGTGAAGACTGACTTGTCCTAGTATTCCTGCCTCTAAAGAGACTAGCAAAAATATAAAAATGTCAGAATTCTCATTAAGCTTTATTTATTTATTTTTTGTCTTTTTGAGACAGGGTCTCCCTGTAGCCCCAGCTGACCTGGAACTTGCTATGTAGACCAGGCTGGCCTCGAACTCAGAGATCCACCTGCCTCTGCCTCCCAAGTGCTGGTATTAAAGGCGTGCGCCACCACACTGGCTTCAGTATATTTTCATGATAGTTCTCTATTTCTATCAACTCTTCAAAAGTGCAAAAAAAAAAAAAAAAAAATGTGATTTCTAATTCTCTTATTCCTCCTTCATTTATTTTCTTTTTCTTTTTTAAAAAAATATTTAGTTTATGTGTATGAGTGTTACGCCTGCATGTATGTAACTGCACCCATGTCATGCAGTGGCCAAAGAGGCAGCCATCGGATCTCCTGGAACTGGAGTTACAGGCAGTTGTTAGCCATCATGTGGGTACAGGGACGCGAACCTGATCTTCTGCAAGAAAACACAGTGCTTTTAACCACTGAGCCATCTCTCCAGCCCTTCATTATGATTTTTCAACAGAATATACTTTTCAATCGTTTATCCTGAAATACTGCTCATGTTGGAGGTAAGAAAATGATTCTCTCCCCTTAAGCCTATCAGTTTTAGAATAAAGTCTCTAAGCAGCTTCCAAAAGATTAGCAAGGTTTTCCTCTTTAGCTGATGTGCTCATTCACTACTCTTTTTGATGTCTAAATGTCCTATCTTGGTCAGTAGAAAACTAAGGTTGTCTTATAGACAAGACTCACATCATCTTTCAGTGTCCTTACTTTTGGGAAAGACAAGTTCTCCAAGCCTTATTAATGGTATTACAAAAACATCAGGAAAGACTTCTAACTAATTTTTCAAAACACTTACCACATGGATAGCTCTTAGCACAGGTTACCCTCAGCTATTTAAGCATGTTGGTAAGGAGACCCTTCCAGTTTCCCATGTACCTGACTGGCCAAAAATAATCCTGTTCTTTAAAGAAATTGTATATCTGTGTGTGTGTGTGTGTGTGTGTGAGAGAGAGAGAGAGAGAGAGAGAGAGAGAGAGAGAGAAAACGAAGTCAATGAAAGCATGATCGCCAACACCCATGTGGAGGTGAGAGGACCACTTTCAGAAGTCCATTCTCCCCTTCTACCTTTATGTGGGTTCTGGGGATTGAACTCAGGTTGTCAGACTTGCACATGTATTTTTCCCACTACGCCATCTCACAGACCCCCCGGCCCCAATCATGCTTTTCCATGTCAGTATCTTCTTACCAGCACAGACTAGCCTGCTAATTCTTCCCTTTCTCCACTTGAGCAAATCTCCACCTTTTCCACATCCCAGATCTAAAACAGTGATGTCACGGTTTTTCCTCTGTCGTATTTTTTCTAAAAATTCCCCTAAAAAAGAGAAAAAACAGTCATAGTACATTTTTTCTATTTTCACTAAAGCAATTCCTTTAATAATCTAGTAGACTCTGTCTTGCATACAATACAAACACATTAATTTATATAGTCAATCTGCAATTGGTGTTTCAAAATATAACTAAGACTAATTAACTTGATCCTTTATCATTAAAGAGTACACATATACCATTTTACAAAGTTAAAATGGTTTTTTGAGGTTATACTCAAAATCTGAGTCAACATTAAATGGATGACATTTAAGTTCCAATTAATACAAAAAGCTGTAACACGTGTGATAAGAGAAAAACTAATTTGCCTTTTTTAGTTTTTATCTCCTTCTACAACTAGATGTTTAACTTCTTATACATTTAAATAAATTGAAACAGTTATGGAATGATAAAAGCACTAGATTCTTACCATTCTCAAGTCAGGTTTACCCCTAGCCCCACAAATTCAAGTTAGTCAAAAAACTTTACCTACCTTTTAATTTCACCATCATCAGTATTCTTAAACACCTCAATCTACTGTATCACATTAATCATTAACAAATAAATTCATAGGTCCCCATAAACCAATAGGCAAGAAGTTCAAATATAGTTTTAAAGGCTTATTAGTAATTGAAGACAAGTGAAATATTCAGCAATACTGAAACTTGATAAAATAATGAATCCTAGATCTATTCTCCCTGTTTTTTCACTACTGAGTTTAATACCTTAAAGATAAGCATTCACTATTTTGATGGCTAAAATATTCAGTACCAATACTTCTGCCTTTCAATATGGAATCCAAAAGAAGCTTCCAGGCAGCACAGTTTTCCATATTTAAGTTCCTATCATGCATCTTACGAAAACAGCATGAAAAAAAAAAACGTTGAAAAGAAGCAGTAATCATAAAATATTTTATTTCTCCATAGTAAGACTAGTAGGAAAGGAAATTACGATAAACTATTATTTTCAAAGAAACCTCTATTACATTCAAGAACTACTAAGGTGTAAACACCAAGATGAAAGAAAATGAACAATCAATAATGTGTTGAGGAAAAGAAAAGAAAAGCCAGAGAGAGAGAGGGAGAGAGGGCTTGGCATAGATTCTACTAATTGCAGGAGCAGAAAGACAGTTTGAATAGCAAAGCACTCACCAAATTACCAAAAGAGCTATAGAATAAAAATCCCCAGGATATGAGAGAAAAATTAACTGCCCATTTTGCTAAGTGTAAAAATAATGTAAAGTATAAAAATATGGACTCAAAAATAGGTATTCAATAAAAAAGATACATAAAGAGATAATATGTCACAAACAGTCCAATTACCTGCTTCACTGAAGACAGAAAGGAAGAGAAAATCTGAAATTAGGACTAGGGTACAAAAAGAACGTTAAGAATACTCAGTAGTTAAAAGCACTGGCTACTCTTGCAGGGAACCTGAGATGGGTTCCCAACATCCATTTTGAATAGCTAACAACCACCCCAAACTCCAATTCTAGAGGATCTGACTCCATCTTCTGGTTTCCAAAGGCACTGTACAACACAGGTGCACTTATATACATGCAGGCAAAACACGCATACACATAAAATAAAAAAAAAAATTTTAAAAAGAACAGAAGCTCAAGGCCAGCCTGGTCTACATAGTAAGTTCCAGGACAGCTAGGGCTACAAGGAGACCCTGTCTCAAAAAAAAAGAACAGAAGTTGTTGAAAAATACAATAGTAACCTCAAAAAAAAAAAAAAAAAAAAAAACCAAGTCACCACTCTTTCATCCTAGCCAACAACTGTCAAATAAATCACATTGTTGTAATAAAACAGGAATTTTAACAAAAGTGAGACAGAAAATACTAACCTGTATTTGAAATGAGCCTAGTTAGTTCCTACTCCAACATGTCTCAGAATGAATCAGTTATCTGTGTTTATGAGTATGCACATCGGAGCATGTGTGTGAATCAGTGCATGTATAATATGAAGGCCAGAGGACAACCTCAAATGTTCCTCAGGAGCTAACTCATCCACCTTGTTTGGAGGCAGGGTCTCTCACTGCCTTGGAGCTTGCTAAATAGGTTAGGCTGGCTGGCCACTGATCACCAAGATCTATCTGCTTCTGACTCCCCAGAGCTGAGATTAAACAGTCTAGGACACTGTATATGGTGAGTTCTAGCAATCAAAGTCCTCATGTTCTTAAAACAAACACTTCACAGACTAAGTTATCTCCCTAAACCCATTTTTCTTTAAAAACCACTAAATCAGCATCAAAACTAGAAGAATATTCTCATAATTACCACTTTGTTCTTTCTAGTACAATAAAGAATTCCCACTTTTACTTTGACTATAAAAACAAAAAACACAACAAAAAAACCTTCACTGTGAAAACTTTACCTTAAAATACCCTTTAAAAAGTTCTCTAAACTTTCATAAGTCTACCTTAACTAGACAAAGCACACTTAAATTCTAAGTCATATTTTCTCTACTCATTTCCATTTAAATTTTAAAGATGTTTCCACAGACAAAATGTTGGCTCCAAAGATGAGTGTCTTCATCAATCCTAGAAGTAAACATTATTTTCTCCATGAAATCATGTAAGAAAAACAAGTTCAATGGATCACTAATGCTAACTCACTAAAGGTTCAAGATAAAATCATGACACTTTTCTTGACTTAATGAAAACTGCATGGTTAATGCAACAATATGCCATTGCTCCAAAACTACTATAGTAAAACAAATGTGTAACAATATTGGATAACAGCATTCAAGTATAAAGCAGCATACTGCCTACTGAAAGTTGGCTTACTATCTATTAAATACTTATTAATATTCCACACAATCAACCAAAACTAAACAAAGGAAGTTATCTCAAAGGTCTAGTTTTGGTTCTAGCTTTTTATTTTATTTATTATTTTTGTGTGTATGAGTGTATTGCCTGCATGTGTGTAAGTGCACATGTGTGTGGTGCAATGCCTGTGGAGGTCAGAAGAGGGCGTTGGATCCCCTGGAACTGGCATAATAGACAGTTGTTAGCTGCCATGTGGGTGCTAGGAAGCAAACCTGGATCCTCTGCAAGGGCAGACAGTGGTCTTAACAGATAAGTCATCTCTCCAGCTCTGGTTCTAGCTTTTAACAGCCAAGGTTTGATCACTAAGTGAAAAATAATACACTTGGTAGCCTGCTATGCGATTAACACTGGGGAGGGGAAAAACAAAACCCAAAACACTAAAGCAGTGGATGCAGTTCCGTCGTGGGCACTTGCCTTAGCATGTGCCACTAGTTCAATGTCTAGCCCTACAAAAAAAATTAATTCAATAAAATTTAAAAACTCTCAACTAAAAAGCAAAAAACAATCATACCAATAAGAATACTTTTAATCCAATTATTAAAGTTTCTTAGGTAAAAAATGCGACTTTGACTGCGCTTCTCCAAGCCAACTTCCTGAAGCTCGTTATAGTGGGCAGCCACAGCTGAGCTATGTCCTTCTTCCAGGGTCTGAAAGTGAAAAGAACGAAATCAAGGATTAGAACATGGCTGGAAATCACTAACACCTGACCTATGGCAGGCAAAAACACTACTGAAGTGAATTTCACTAAGCAATGGCCGTACCCAGAGAGTAACGAAATGCTATTACCAAACCAAAGATGGGTTTTCCCCTATTGCTTATGAAAAAATCTCTCTAGCCTTAAATTTTTCATCTTGACCTTCATCTGTACAATTTAAACACCAATGTCTTAAGAAAACTATTATTCTTCCAGAATTTTGATGTATTCAGTTCAATAAATTACAGTCAATAGATAGGCTTCCCAAAAGGGAATAAAAGAAAACTAAGCTATTTACATTTATTTTATAATGAAACTACTGTGAGGGCTAAATAATACATACATAAGGGAATTAGAATTCAGTAGGTAACATTCAATGTCTGTGACTTCAGTTACACGCTATTAACTTAATATGCAAGTATTCAGTATGAATTTTGTAAAAGCCTAGACACTAAAAAAAAAATTCCACAGTAAGCAAAGGCCTTCAAATTCTTCTACCTCTCTTTTCAAAGAGCCTATTTTTTTACATATCAAATTTGAGTCAAATTTCACTTTAAAAAAAATCTGTTAGTAAGTCTGAAAAACTAGATTTAAAACTAGAAGCTTTTCTTTTCACAAAGACATAAAGGACAAAGGTCTGACTTCAGAGCTGATAGCAAAATTTTACTCAATTTACTATCTTCCCCAATTCCAGACTCTGCCTCAGAATCCTTCCCAACATGCAAGGGATTTGCTATTCCTTGCTCCTTGGTCCAGATTAGTCTTTTGCACCCACTCAATCAAAACTATATTTAGTTGTATACATACTTATTTATGTGTAAACCAGACTGGAAGCTAGAAACAATTATAGTTTAGACATTAATAAAGGAAAATAAAGTTGTGTATGATTTCAACATTTATTACTTTAAGTGATCATTTCACCATTTTGGACACCTCATAAAAAGGACAGAGTGAATCAACTGGACCACAATACCTATCTTCTTAACAATTATCAATAAAAAATAAACTATAGAAACTAGCTTTCAAGTTTCTGGTTAAATAAGAGTTCTGAAATAACACAGAAATTATCTCAGCCTAAGTTTTACTTTAACAAAAATTTAATTTTAAGAGTTAAAAGTCTTACTGTGCCTTTCAGCTGGTACTTATTCAAAGGAGAACATTCTTAAACTATGTAAAAACTAATACAATTCCTTAGCTGCCCCACACATCCTGGTCAACGTACTTTCTGCTTCTCAGGAACATCCTCAAGTCCTCGTTTTCTCTTTTTCTGAATAGCACTTCCAGTGGAAGGTTCATCTTTTGAAACATCATCAGTTTCCAGTTTTCTTTTCTTTGAAATGCCTTCATTATCAGCAGAACGCTTTTCCTCTGAGACAATTTCAACGTCAAATTTTCTTTTCTTGGATGGAGTATCTTCCTCTCCAAGATCATTGTCAAACTCTTTTCTCTTTTTTGGTTTGTCACCTGTAGGAGTCTCTTCAGAAAGCCTGGGCCCAGATGCAGCTGTGGTTTCATGAACACAGAATGGAGGTTCTTTTTCAGAATCTATGGACACTCTCACTTGTTCAGGAGGTATTGTATCATATTTAGATACTTTTGCAGAACTTTCCATTTCCGATTACTTGAACCAACAGTTCATGAACCAACACTGGAATGGCAAAAAAATTGATGTGACCATTATAAACACTAATGGTAAGACAACAAGGTAATGTCAACGAACTGAGCCATTTTGTTTCGGTGGTAAGCACAAGTTTAAAACAACCTCAATCATGCAGGCATGTCCAACCTGCAGCCCATGTGGTCCAAGACAGCTATGAATGTGGCCCAACACAAGATAATAAACTTACTTAAAACATTTTTCTTGTAAAAATGGTAGTGGTGACTTCCAAGGGCTACACATCGTTCTGTAAACAAGAAGCCAGTTCTCCCCACCTCCATTCTGTGAGATCGCAACAAAGATAATATGATATTTGGAAATGGTCAGCACTTGCACATCTTTTCTCCTAGCCAATACCTCAGAGACAACTAACACCACCCCCCTTTTCCGAGTGTTCTGGGTAGAAGGGTGGTGGTAGCACATGCTTCAGCCTAGCACTCTGGAGGCAGAGGAGCTTGGTCTACACAGAGAGTTCCAGTTGGGGCAACAGGGAGACCCTGTCTCAAAAACAACAAACCACTGAGTTTTTTTTTTTTTTCTTCAATTCTTTTTGAAACTGAATTGTTCAATTCTTAAGTGTGAATTTAACAGATGTCAACATTGTGTCATAATGTCAAAAGGCTGGAAAAACCTGGATTGAAAATTTATATCAGCATTATGTATGAAGTTATGAATATATAGTAGCATTAACTAGAAAACCCCCAAACATCTACAATCTTATTTATAAAAGTCACTACAGGCATCAAAGAAAGACAAATGCATCAAGATATACAAACACAGGTTTCACATCTCTAATCCAGAAACCAAAGTGACTTGGAGTAGCCATCAGGTTCACATACTCATCACTAAGCAGTTGTGGTCAATTAAGAACTAAACACAAATACAAATACTACTACTACTACTACTACTACTACTACTACTACTACTACTACTACTACTTCTTTGTGTATATTAAATTTATTTTTTTTGGACAGGGTCTTCCATGTTCCAGCCTGCCTGGAAGTCACTATGTGGACCAGGCTGGCCTCAGATCTGCCTGCCTTTGCCTCCCAAGGGCTAGGATTAAAGGCATGTGCCACCTGAGTGTGTATTATTTTTTTACAGATGCACAAAAGTGTTAGGATATACTTATTAAGTTCCTTTGGACTAAACTTCTGGAAAAAAGATCTGGTTTGGTTTTTAAAGTATTTGAATATAAAATGTTTCCCCCAAGTCTCACCTGTTGAAAGCTTGGCCCCCATGTCATGATGTTATTTTAGGAGATTCTGGAAAATTTGAGAACACAGGGCATAGTTGGAGGATGTAGGTCAATGGAGGCATACCTTTGAGAGCTATGCCTGCCTGGTCCTTAGTAACTTCCTCTCTGTTTCCTGTCCATCACTGAGGCAAGGAAGCTCCTTAGCCACACACTACTGTTGCCATGGTATTCTTCCGAAGGGCAAGGGATTAAGCAATCATGGATGGAATCCTCAGAAACAATGAGCCAAAATAATCCTTCCTCCCTTAAATTATTTTTCTCAGGCACCTGGTCACAGTGATCCAAAAGCAAATAAAACCAGCACCAGTGAAGTAAGGTTATTGTGCTTTGACTAAATGACAATGGTTCAGATACTTGAACTGGTTTGAATTTGGAGCAATTTGTTTAAGTGGGCTATAGAAAGCCTAGTATAACATGATAGTTCTGAACAAACTGCAAGTTTCTGCTTCAGAGTCTCACTGTAAACCTGGTGAGGAGCTTGCAATAATAATGCTATTAAAAACTGAAATTTTCTTCACCAGATTAGTATGTTACCTTTAAATCTGGCCTCCTACAAAGTTTCAGGGTATGGACAAATCTTTACAAATTCTTGGGCAAAATATAACATGAATAGCCTGTAGTCCAATTCCCTAAAGCACCCCTGTTACCCTCTGAAACCTGATAAGCCTGGCCTTCACTGTCTGAACTCCTGATGGCACGCTGGTCTTTTGAGCTCCTACCAGAATCACCATGTGAGTTCCTCTGTGATTTTTTTAGGGCCTTACTGCTAAGAGTTTGCCTTCAGTGTCAGGAGACTTTGAACTTAGATTTCTGGACAACACTGGAACTGCTAAAAGTCTAGGGACTAAATCCATTTTGCATTATGAAATAGTCATGAATCTTTGGGCGAGGAGCAGAGCTATGGTTTGAATGTGAAATTTTCTACAGTGTCATGTGCTGAATGTTTGGTCTTCAGTGGCACTATTTTGGGCGGTTCTAGAAACTTTAGGGGGTGGAAGCTAATTGGAGGAGGTAGGCAAATTATACCCAATCACCTGCAACCCCTCCCTGACTG
This sequence comes from Nannospalax galili, assembly GCF_000622305.1. Taxonomy (NCBI): domain Eukaryota; kingdom Metazoa; phylum Chordata; class Mammalia; order Rodentia; family Spalacidae; genus Nannospalax; species Nannospalax galili. The sequence continues at coordinate 6,097,336 of NW_008360327.1, forward strand.
ACCAGGGGTGAACAGTTTCTCTTTTATACTATTTAGCGATCCTACCATTCTGCCTCACCACCAGACCAAAATGATGTTCACCCCTCACCACGGGCTCCAAATCACCAAAATCAAGGATTATGCCCTGATATCTCAGCAACTATGAGTCAAAATGAATCATTCCTTTAATGTTGTTCCCTTAGGTATCTTAGCTATGCAAAAGCAACTACCACAGAAACCTACAGTCATGACACCTGAAGTCCCTATATCAAAATGGGTACTGGAATCACATATAAAGTGAAGAGTGGAAATAGTCTTAGAATGGTTTGATGACTCAGCCTTGAGTGCAATGACCATTAAGTCTCTTTCAAATATGTTCTGAGGCTTATGTAGAAAACAGGAAGGAGAGGCAAGTAACAATTATCTATTAAACAGGAATTGTTATGGCTGTCTACTGATTAAATCAATTAATTTACTGACCTACTACTACAAAGAAGCTCAATGTGAATTGTCTTCACTAAAATAGCAGGCTGTGTTACTGAAATAAGTAGAGAAAGGAAAGCAAAAGCCTAAAGAATCTGAAATTCAGAAATTTCAGACCCTGAAAGTTATGAAGAGGGAAATTACTTTTTAAAGGTTTTTTGCATAAACAAAAAGTAAAACTGCCTAAGAGAAGTTAAAAATAAGCCACTGGGAAGGATTTCAGGAGGCATTCGTTTTCACTAACCAACACTCAAAATAACAAAATATTAAAAGGTGTCACATAGGAATAACTAAATCAGAGAACAAAACAGTAAAATCAACTAGAAAAGCAATTTGAAGAATAATTTCTATAAGTTCTAAAACTGGCCATCAAATTAGCCAGTTCCATTTCCTCTTCTGCCATTTATTACCTAAAATTATTTTTATACTCAAATAATAAAGCAATGTGAAATGTTACCTTTAGCTGTAATTATTGCCTAAATTCAGTATTGATATTCAAGGATGAATTTTATTTATACAATCTATACTTATAAAAATGTACCATCCTAAAAAGAGTCTTCCAGACTACTGGGTAAGAATGTTTAGAACTGCATGTTGAACAACTCAGTTATTGAGCACTCTGCCTAGTATCCCCACAAGAAATATCTCTCATCTCAAAGGAGCAAGAAACAGTTTGTTCTGGAGCCAGATATTAGTGATTATAGCCTGGGAACACAGGATCAGGCTACCTCAAATTCAATGTTCCAAGTTTTACAGTAATGGAACAAAGAAATCATAAATCCTGACATCTTTCAAATACATTAGTAGAAACATCAGGTGGGGGGGGTCAAAGAAAAGCAAGGAAATAAATCTCAACTATATGTGACAGAATTCTTAGCCTTTTGATTGGTAGGAACTAAGAGTCTCGTTGTACATTCCAAAGGATTTACCTAATGGTCACAAAGAGGTTAGATCGCATGCAGGGGAGGGCAATAAATAAGGGGACTAAGGATGGACCAAGATAATTTGGATCTGGATTTACAACCTTCCACCCTCTCCACATCACTGAAGTTCTATCAATCTGTCTTTGTAGTCACAACTCCTTTCCAGGAATTCTTGTTCACACTTGCATACTTAAGGCCCAGGGTTTGATTCCCAGCCTCAGAACAACAACAACAACAACAGTAATAATACCATCAACAACAACATAGTAATAATACCATCAACAACAGTAATGAAAATACTCAAAACAGTAAAGTTGTCCTGATAGAATAGTGGCAAAGGGAAATTAGGGTGAAGAGTAGATGGACATGGAGATGGGTATTTTGACCAGGCTTTGCAGTCACACTGTAACCAGCCTCACAGAACGGAAGAGGCGTTGCTGGATCTCTCTGTCCCTCTTTCCAATGGATCATACTAAATATAACTCCTTTTTTTCCTGCTTTTCCTATTAATTTGGTTCTTTTAACTGGCTTGAGGACAGGTGGCCAACCTGGCTTGTTGGGTCACAGGTTGTGACCTGCAAGTTGGGTCACAACTCCTCTAAAGTAAATTATATTCTGGACACTTCAGGTTCCGCTCGCTAAAGGTCAACTTGACTGTCCATTGAGGGGCGCAATACTACGCAGCAAAAGGTGAAAAGGCCAAGTTCAACTGTTAAGTCACGGGCCCAGCCTTTTACTCAGCCGAGGTTCAGCTTTCCGGGAGCTGGTCCCGACAGAGCCGACCCTCCTCCCCTCCCACCACTTCACCTGGCCCAGCCTTTACACAGCCCCTCCACGTAATCACAAGCAGGTTCCAGCGTCCCTGCACTAGGCTCGTGTGGTCTAGAGGACCAACAGCACCCCAAGCAGCACCCACTCTGCTTCCGGCTACCGGCACAATAAGCCCCACGCGGCGGGTATTAAAGGCCCGAGGGCTGATGGGAAGCCAGACAGGACAGAGGTCGCACCGCTCAGTCTGTTTCTGCTCTCAGCGCAATGGTAAAGACAAAGAAACAAGGACAGGTTGGAACACCGTACGCCACACTCACCAACACAGTCATCCACAATTCTGTTTGCGGAAACACCGGCCGGCGCCACGCGTGGCTTGTTACGTCACTTCCGGGGAGTGCAGCCGGGAGTAGTATCCTGGCGGCCGGGCTTGGAGTGTGGTTTCCGGCGCGCCAGAACTACGAGTCCCGTGGTGCCCTGCGCGGCGGCCAGTCCGCACGAGCCGCACGGGTGCTGCGAGCGCATTGCTAGTGGGCGCGGCTGGCCGGGCCCTCGGCGCTGGAGGCCTTGTGTCCGCGATTCTGCACCGTGACCCACGCTGGGCCAGGTCGCCCTGCTGAGGGTCACTGCAGCAGCATCCGGGGAGCTGTCTTCCGGCCTGTGCGGCGGGCATCTGTGGACGCCCCAACATCCTGAGAGGTAGCCTGGGCTCCAGGTCCGTGCGGGGCATCGTGAGGCCAAAGGGCACCTTCACCGCGGGCGTCTCTGACAGAAACTGCCCGGCGCGCGCCATCCCGCGGCCTAGACCGCCCTCTTGGCCCGCGCCCTCCACGCTGCGGCCTCACCGCCCACGGCGGTCGAAGGAGGTCACCCCTGTCTCGGTCGAGAGTCCGGGGCAGATCCGCTGTTCTGGTGCCGCTTACACCCTCCTGCATTATCATTTTTGACGCTCTGCAGGTGTGCTTTAAAGATAACCAGCTTCACTTTTTGAGACTAGGGTCTTTCCTTGCCGCCGTTTTAAAGTCATGCCGTGCTCTCCAGGGAGGCATACCGTTACAGGCTTTCACCTCGAGATTAGGATCAGAATTCTACCTGTGAATTAAGATAGATTATGCACCTGATCGTGGTTTTATACTACTATTGTGGGGAGGTGTTAAGGCACGATCAGGCTTGCACTCTATTTTGTATTATTCCTTAGCGGAATTGAACCCTTCGAAGCAGCTTTGGAAATGGGTTTTGCTAGTCTGTCTTGCTTGTAAGCAGTTTTGCTAATAAAGGTACGTGGCCTGGGAGAAAGTAATACTTGCAGCATATACCTTCTCCATGCTCACTTGTAAATTGTGGACATTGGCCCTTCTGAGGTTATTGACCTCCTTATAAACCTTGAACCAAAAAGCAGGCTTCCTTTTTTAACAAAAGTGTATGAGAAATCAATTTCAGATAGCTCTGATTGTGTATTTTATTATATGCCATTATCCAGTTTGAGAATTGAGTTCATGACTCAATACTCATGCACGAGTGCAAAGGTATATGTCCTACAGACTGAAAACGCTATGTACCTATTTGGGCATTGGAGCCAGGTATTATAAATAGAGGTATTTTGTCGCTTCTGATGATTTAAGTTTTCTTCAAACAATTGCTGTTGTCATTTTAAAGAAAATGAATGCAACCCAGGTCTGAGTGAAACTCTTGCTTCTTATGCCTCAGGCCTCCCTAATAGTGGGATTACAAGGCATAAACCAACCACCACACCTGACTTAAATTTTTCTTTCAGGAGATTAAAGCCGCTTAATTACGTATTTACATAACTTCCATAATGAATTGATGTTGTGAATGGGATATTCAAATTTTACATCTTTGTAAAACTTAACTCTTGTATAAAGTAAGTTAAGGATAGAGGAAGGACTTTCGAAAGTGATAAAGTAGGGAGGGAGTAAATATGCAAGATGAAAAAGTTACCTTTGGTTTTAGTTTCATCCATATTGCCTGAATAATGTGTGGTTTTCTGGAAATTGAGTTAAAATAATAATATCTAATACTTCAGTACTTTCTGTGTGCCAAGCTAAGTGTTTTTGTGCATTCCTTGCTCATTTACTTATGTAATCCAATAGGGTAGTTAAGATTATTTTATTTATTTTATGTGTATGAATGTTTTGTCTGCATGTAAGTGCAACACATACATGCAATACTCACTGAGGTCAGAAGATTCCCTGGAACTAGAGTTACAGCAGGCTGTTAGCAGCCGAGTGGGTGCTGGGAACCAAACCCCAGTCCTTTACAAGAGCAGCCAGTGAGTGCTCTTACCCGCTGAGCCATCTCACCAGATTCTAGTATTATTTTTGTTTTACAGATGAGGATTAAGTTTGTTGGGCCAGGTCAAGCTGGTAAGTAGTGGAACCAGGATTTGGACCCAGGCTGGAGAGTCCACAATCTATGATAATAATCAAACAGGATCTCCTAGAAAGTCATTTTCAGAACTGAAAGGGCCCAGCACATAGATTTTTTTTTCAGAAATAATTTCATAACTCTTAATACTCAAGTTATTATGTTCAAAGAGAAAATAGCTGGATAAAGATGTTGTCTTGCCAGAATACAAACTCTTTCTTCAGTGATTTAGCCTCAGGTTCCTTGAACAGTGCCTGGCACTTAGTAGGTACTTAATGGATGGCTGACTTGCCAATAAAAGAATTTTAACTCATTTTTTTTAAAAATGCAACAGGGAATTTATTTGAGACCATTTTAAGAAAGACTCTAAAATGTCCATTTTTTAAGGTGTGGTTTCTGTTTTTGAATTGAATATAATTTTTGAAACATGAAATTGTTTTTAAAGTGTAGATAAAATAATAGAGCTGGGGCTGGAGAGACAGCTCAGCAGTTAAGAGCACTATGTGCTCTTTAGAGGACCCAAGTTCTGTTCCTAGAAACCCACATGGTGGCTAACAACTTTTTGTAACTCCAGTTCCAGGAGATCTGATGCCCTCTTCTGACCTCCACAGTAATTGCATGCACTGGTACACTTAATATCCATACAGGCACAACACTCATAAAAAGTAAATAAGTAGTAAGTAAATAAGAACCTCTGAAGACTGATCATGTTCTGTGGAGGCAAATAGTTTAAAGGAATTTTTTTTTTCCTCCAAATAGTTTTGAAAAAAATGACTGCTCCTCTTTGCTTAATGGTGTCTGTCCATGCTGAAAGTTTATATCTCTTTAAAGCAGGGGGGAGGAAAAAAAAAAAGAAATCTTTTAAAAATGCTTTCTCTAGCCTTGAAAGTAAATTTTAACTGAGAAATCTGCATGTGATGATTGTTATGTCAACTCAAGGTATAGTATCTAATTATTCAAACACTAATCTAGGTGCTTGTTGATATTATAGTACTTTGAAGATGTGATTAGCTGTTGACTTTTAAAGTGATTACCTTTAGTAACACTCTTGATAGAGCTCATCTTCTGGCAAGATAGCACATAGTTGTATTTGTTTCCTGTTGGTTTAAGGTCTGACTGTATAGAGCATGTGCAGAGAGTGGTTCTGGAGATGATTTTTTTGTTGTTGTTTTGGTCTTTTTGAGACAGGGTCTCCCCGTAGCCCTAGCTGGGCTGGATTCGCTATGGAGACCAGGCTGGCCCCGAACTCACATAGATCTGCCTGCCTCTGCCTCCCAAGTGCTGGGATTAAAGGCGTGCACTGGAGATGATTTTTAAAAATATTGTATTGACATAAATTCGCTGTATTATAGATTTTTTAAAAAATATTTATTATTTTTATGTGTACAAGTGTATTGCCTATGTGTGTGAGTGCACCCGTGTCATGCAATGCTGCGGAGGTCTGAAGAAGGCTTCGAATTCCCTGGAACTGAAATTAAGGACGGTTCGTAGCCGCCATGTGGGTGCTGGGAATCGAACCCGGGTCCTCTGCAAGAGCAGTCAGTGCTCTTAACCTCTAAGCCTTCTCTCCAGCCCCCGCTGTATGATAGATTTTATAAACACATTTTCACTTAAGTATATCATGTACTTTAAAAACCATGTTGGCTCCTCTTTACCCACCCCCACTTGTCCCCTCTTTTGCTAAGATACTCCCATTCTATTTTCATGTCCTATGTGTATGTGTGTGTTCACATATATAAATGGTTTTATATATCTATATCTAAGATCCACATAGGAAAGAAAGCAGAGTGGTAGTTGTCTTGCTTAGTTGGCCTGTTTCTCTGAATATAATCACTAGTTATATCCATTTTCTGGTAAATGGCATTATTTCCTTCTTTGTGTTTGTATGTTTATGTGTGTGGTGTGTGTATGGTGTGTGAGTACAGGCATGAGTGTGTGGTGTGGAAGTCAAGAAAGTGCTGAGTGTTGGTCCTTGCCTTCTTCCCTTCCACCTGGTTTGAGACAGTGTCCCTGTTATATAGGTGGCTTGAGAGCTTTTGGGGATTCTGCTGTTTCCCATCTCACTGTAGGAGCACTGGGATTATACACATGCATTTACTGGGCCAGACTTTTACATAGGTTCTAGGGATTCAAACTCAGGTCTTCATATATGGCAGCAAATGCTTTACTGAGCCATCTCCCTAACCCCATAGTTTTATTCTTTATGGCTGAATAAAGCTAGTGTGTGTGTGTGTGTGTGTCTGTGTGTGTGTGTCTGTGTGTATCTGTGTGTATGTGTGTGTCTGTGTGTGTGTGGTGTGTCTGTCATATTTACTTCATCCATTTGTCGATGTCCACTTAGGCTGATTCCATAAATTGGCTATTGTGAATAGTGATGCAGTAAATAAGAATCCACAGCCATCTCAGTAGTATATTAGCTTGTATTCCTTTAGGTATATTTCCCAGAGTGGTATAACTAAATTCTATGGCACTTGTGTTTTTAATTTTTTCAATAGTGGTTGAACTAATTTACATTCTCACCAGTAACATACAAGGATTCTCTTTTCCACCTATCCTTGGCAACATTTATTATTTGTTTTTTTTTCTTTTAAAATTTGTGTGTGTGTCTATGTCTTTGATATGTGGGTGTCTTTGATAGCTGAGAGAGAGGGGGAGAGAGAGACAGAGGCAGAGAGACAGAGAGAGAGACAGAGACAGAGAGAGAAAACAGGTGTGGGCTGGTGGAGGTCACAGGACAGCCTTGGGTGTTGGTTCTTGCCTTCCACCATACTTGAGACAGGGTCTCTTGTTGGTCAATCAGTGTGCCAGGCTAGCTGGCCTGCAAGCTTCAGGGGATTTTACTGACTTCACCTGCCATCTCACTGTAGCACGCTGAGATTACAGACACATGCTACCTTGTCCAGCTTTACATGGATTCTGCACCTCTGAACGCAGGTCCTCGTGCTTGTGCAACAAGTACTATACCCGCTGAGCCATCTTCCCACCCCATTATTTGTTTTCTTAATGATAGCCATTCTGATGGGGTGAGATAGAGCTCAACATAGTTTATATTTGCTTTTCCCTTGTGGTTAAGGATGTTGAACATTTTTTTCATGTTTATTGGCTATTTCTTCTAACTCTATTAGTAACTGTCTTATTTTATTTGTCCATTTATTGATGGGATCATTTGAGTTTGGGACAGTTGTTTTTTGTTTATTTGGGTTTTTTTTCCAAGTTCTTTTTATATTCTAGGTATTAGTCCTCTGTCAGAGGTATAGCTAGCAGAGATTCTCTCCCCTATGTAGGCTGTCTCCACGCAGTTGTTTCCTTTGTTCTTTCATTTTATGCAATTCTTTTAGTCAATTTTTGAGATCATTTCCTAAACTGTTCTCTGACGTTCTCTTCAGAAAGTCCTTGCCTATGCCTGTATCATGAAGCATTTTTCATTAACAGTTTTAGAGTTTCAGGTCTTTGATCAATTTTGAATTGCTTTTGTATAGGGTGAGAGATACGGATCCAGTTTTCATTCTTCTGCATGTGGCTGTCCAGTTTGCTAGCACCATTTCAAAAGGAGGCTCTTTTCTCCAGTGTGTGTATTTGGCATCTCAGTCAAAACTGAGATGGGTTTATTTCTGGATCCTCCATTCTCTTGATCAGGCTTCATATCTGGCTTTATGCCAGTGACATGCATTCTTTGTTGTTGTTGCTATGGCTCTGTAATACAATCTGAAGTAAGAGTATATGGTACTGCCACTATTGTACTTTTGGGGGTTTTTTGTTGTTGTTGGTGGTGTGTGTATGTGACACATTGTCTCCCTGAAGCCCCAGCTGCCCTGGAAGTTATTATTTAGGCCAAGCTGGCCTCCATCTCTCAGAAATCTGCCTGCCTCTGCCTCTTGAGTGCTGGGATTAAAGGTATGTGCTTCCACACCTGAGCTTTAGTATTGTGATCAGGACTACTTTGACTTTTTGAGTATTTTGCTCTTTCATATGAGGTATAGAGTTGTTTTATATATTCTAGTGAAGAATGTCATCAGAATTTTGGTATGGACTGCATTGAATCTATATAGTTTGCTATTGATAATATAGCCCTTTTATGATATTAATTCTGCTGATCCATGAGCATGGAAAGTCTTTTGATCTCCCTAGTGTCTTCAGCTTTTTCAGTGTTTCCCATTTTTCATTGTAGAGGTCTTTCATTTTGTTAGTTAGGGTTATTCCTAGTTTTGTTGAATTTTTTTTTTTAAGCTACTGTGAGTGGGACCCTTTTCTGATTTCTTAGCATGCTCATTATTGCTATTGGAAAGTTACTAATTTTTGTTTTGAATCCTGCTTTTTTCTTATCCTGCTACTTTGCTGAATGTTTTATCAATTTTGTTTGTTTGTGGAGACTTTAGAACTTCTTAAGTAGAGGATCACATCATCTACAGATAGGAATAATTTGATTTCTTTCCTGCTTTCATTCCTTTTTATTTTTCTTACTATTCTAGTTGAGACTTTTAGCACCATATTGAATCAAAGTGGAGAGTGGATTATCTGATTCCTGATTGTAGAGGAAACACTTTTAAGTTTTCCCCCCATATAATGTTGGCTGTAGGTTTGTCATGTACGATCTTGACTATGTTGTGAGGAGTTCCTGTTATTCTTGCTTTGTTTTGGGCTTTTATCTTGAAGAGATTTTAGACTTTGTCAAAGGCTTTTCTGCAACTGTTGAGATGATCATGTGATTGCTGCTTCAGTCTTGCTTATGTGCTATATTACATTTATTGATTTGAGTATGATGCATCCCTGGAATGTAAAAACCAGTTATGCTGCAGTGAATAAGTTTGGTTTGCGAAGTATTTTATTGAGGCTTTTTGCATCCATGTTCATTAGTGAGATTGACCTATAAATTTCTTTGTGTGTGTGTGTGTGTGTGTGTGTGTGTATTCTGTTTTATTGTGTCCTTATCTGGGCGATATTGGCTTCATAAAATGACTCTCATAGCACTCCTTCCTTTTCTACTATATGGACTAGTTTGAGGAGCATTTTTACTAATTCTTTAAAGGACTAGTTTGAGGAGCATTTTTACTAATTCTTAAAAGGATGGTAGAATTCCACAGTGCATTCATCTGGCTGTGGGCTCTTTCACAGTTGGGAGACTTCCTAATTAATTGTCTTAATTTGATTAGTGCTCTCATTATAAATCTATTTAGGTTGTTTTAATTTTGGTAGTTCGTATATGTCAAGATATTTCTTGATTTCTTTTAGATTTTTCCAATTTATTGTAATATAGCCTTTAAAAGCATGATGTAATGGTTCTATTAATTTCATTACTATGTGTTGTAATGTCTCCCCTTTCATCTTTAATTTTAGTGATTTTTCTTTCTGTTAGGCAGCAAAGGGTTTATCAATCTGTATCATTTATTTCCATCTTCTCTTTTGGAGTTTACTATGTTTTCCCTAGGACCTTGAAGTACATCGTTAAGTTATTTGAGAATAGGCATTTTAACTAGCTATGAGATTCCCTTTTAGAACCACTTCCCTTGAATCCCATAGGTATTAATATTTAATTTTTTAATTTTTGTTCCATTCTAAGAATGTTTTAATTTCCCTCCTGATTTCTTCAGTAATCCATTCAGTAGTGTGTTGTTCATTTTCCAAAAGTTTGTCTATTTTATGTAATTTTTCTTGCTTTTGATTTCTAGTTTTATTGTGATCAGATACTATGTATAGTTTAATCTTTTTTTATTAAGACTTTCTCACCTATTTTAGAGAAGATTTAATGGGCTGCTGAACTAAAGTTGTGTATTCTGTTGTTGTAGATATCTGTTTGGTGCCTTTGATCTATGGTGTCATTTAACGCTGAGGATTCTTTGTTGATTTTTTTTTCTGCATGTCCTAAATATGGTGAGACCTGTGATATTGAAATCACCCAGTGATGATTCAAACAGTGAGTGTGCTTATGCTTGACGAGTATATTTAGAATTACTGTATCTTCGTATATCTGGATAGCTGTCTCTTCCCAGATTTGGGGATTTTTTTGTTTTGCTATGATTTTATTGAATGTATTATTAATGGCTTTAGCTTGTACCTCTCCTCTGTGCCTATGATTCATATGTTTGGTATTTTCTTCCTCCCTCCTTCCCTCCCTTCATTAGGGGTAGGGAATCAAACCCAGGGCCTCACACATGCTCTGTCACTGAACTGCATACCCAGCCCCAAGTTTGGTCTTGTAATTTTTTTCCATAACTCTCACATGCTCTGCCTTGCTTTTCTTATTCTTTATTGCTAATTCATCTACCTTGTTTTCAAGACTAGATAATCTGTTTTCAGTTTGGTCTGTTCTCTTGATGAAGCCTTCCACTGAACTTTTTATTTGACATATTGACCTTTTCCAGAATTTCATTTTTAAAAAATATTTCTATTTACACTTTTTTCCTTTTCATATGGTGTGTTGTGTGTATGTGGGTGAGCTTGCACATGTATGAACATGCATGTAGAGGCCTGAGGTTGAAGTTGGGAATCATCCTTGAAGACTCTTCTACCTTGAAGCAGGGTGTCTTAATCAATCCCAGAGCTCACCAGTATGTCTAGTCTTGCCAGCTTGCTGTGGGGAACCTCTGTCTCTGCCTGCCTTCTGAGGCTGGGCCACCAAGCCCACCCTGAACTCCCGTCCTCATGCTTGTGGGGCAGGTGCTTTACCAGTGACTGTCTCCCAAGCCCTGCTCTTTCCATTTCTTTATTGAACCTCTCTTGTACATAATATAGTTTCAGAAACCACTGAGGTCACTTTATCCGTTTGGCTATTTCTTAAGTAAAATACTGTTTTTATCACAGTACTCATAATTTCAGTTGCTCCTTAAGAGTTCAAAAGTTTCTTCTAATTCCTTAAGTATATTACAGTCCTAACTTAGAATGCTAGCTTTAATTCTCATCACCCTCTGTTACAGGTTGAGTATGCAATGTCTCCCACAGGCCCATATGTTTTGAATGCTTGATCCTAGTTGGTGGTGCTGTTTGAAGGTGGAAACCCCCTAATGGGAGGCAGTGGGTCTCTGGGAGAGGGCCTTGAAGGTTAGACCCATCTCCAGTTTCCTCCTTTCTCTGCTTCCTGTCTACCATAATGTAAACTCTTCTTCCTGGTTTTCCTGCTGTCATGATATTCTGCCTCTCCATGGCTTGGACCCTAGGACTGAACACTGAAATTTCTGCAACCATAAACCAAAATACAACAGCCCCATAAGTTGTTTATGTCGAATATTTTGTTTCAAGAGTGAGAAAAATGCCAGGTATGGTGGCACACACCTTTGGTCTCAGCCCTGGGGAGACAGAGGCAGGTAGATCTCTGTGAGATTGAGGCCAGCCTGGTCCACATAACTGATTCTCTGTCCTGTCTACTTGCCATTTCTACCTTAACCTGGAATAACCTTCCACCTTTCTCTCTACTAATTCTAAGTTTTTCTTTCAAATGTATCCTGGGTAATCATCACCCAATTAGTCTTTTCTAATATTGAGTATGTTTATAAACTTATAACTCATTTGATGATTGTCTTATCTTGGAATATTTACCTTTTCATAACTAGATTGTAAACTGCATTGAAGGTAGTGACCATATTTATACAAATTTGTTCTAGATGCTGAAAGATTACAGTTCTGTATACCTAGTAGTTGACCAATAAAAACATGTTTTTTTATTTTTGTTTCGTCACTTTCTGGGAAGATGTAAATAGCTTTTTACTTCTGTTAGGGCATTAAAGACTGAACAAAGACAAAATTGTACCCAAGTCTATCTTAATGAGGGGCTTTGTGAATCTTGTAACTTTCTGAGTATTATGAGATTCTCTCCTCCTAGGAAGAAATGTTTTAATGTGGAATAAAGAGCTACAGGATAATTTTTTAACCATTTTGTCTTGGTACTCAGAAGGCACAAAAGAAATAATGTACTCTGGTCTGTCCCCTCTGAAAAGACTACAAGAGTGAAATTTCCAACAAGTAAAGTTAGGCAATAGGAGGTGCTCAGTAAATACTTCATTGTGCTTTGCTGCTCCTAACAACTGAAGCAGTTGGAGGCAAAGTAGAGCATATTTATTTCCCTTTAACTGTCAGGACAGAAAGGAAGTGGTGCTACTGCCTCTGGGCCTAGATACCATCTGCTGGTCTGGACCTGCTCACCCAAGTGTTGTTTTCAGGAACCATAGGGATGTTTGTGTTAATTGATATTTTCAGATATAGTCAAGATTATGTACATATGAATAGACACATGGGGATAGTGGTAAGACTTTTACTTAAAGAAGTGCCCTTAAGGTGAAAGGCCTTAAAAGTAGGGGTCAGGAAGAGGCAGAATAATGAACAAAAGTGCCACCAAAAGTGATGGTGGCAAAATACCTTTAACTCTAGTATGGAAATTATAAGCTATTTTTTTCAGCATGTGTTTTGACCTTATACCATGAAAGAATAGTAGAAGTTAAAATTGTGCATTCTAAGGAAGTTTTAATGGTTTTAACATTAAAAGGATAGAGAGTGGAGGGAAGAAGGGAGGAAGAGGGATTTCTTCTAACTCCACAGTTTAAACTTGTCAGTAGAGATAAGAATATAATCAGGTCATTATTCAAGACCTATTTGGGCTGTTAACATCTCTAGGCTCTGTAACAATGAAAGGTAGAGCTGGAGGAAGCCAGCAGCCCCAAATGAAGTGTCCTACTGGTTGACATGCATTGTCCAAATCCATGTCCAGTGCCATGTGCTTTCCCAGCAGAACACGGCACTCTCACCCCTTTAATGCCATAACTCCCAACTTCAATGTTCTTAGTTGTGTTCCCTTTCTTCTGTGGAGATAATTTTCTCAGGAAGAGTATGTCTTGTCTTTGTGTTTTCAAAGCATCTTTCTTTTCAAAGATGCTATACTGAAATACTATAAACTAGTTGGTCTATAAGCAATGGAAATTTATTTCTCACAGTTCTGGAGACTGGGAGTTGAAGGTACAGATGATTAGGTGTGTGGTGAGGTCCTGCTTGTGGACCTACGTGACAAAGGACTGAAAAGCTCTATGGAGTTCCTTATAAGGGCACTTATCTCAGTTTTGAGGACTCTGGCCTTACAACCTAATCACTTCCAAGACCCACATCATAATATTGTCACCTTGCAGGTTAGGATTTCCTATGTAGAGAGACACAAATATTCAGACCTGCACATCTGGAGCATTGGGACCCTTTTGCATATTTGAGAATGTATCTATTTGACATGACTATCAAGCTGAATTTTTTTTGTAAAGTATTACAGAGTGTGTTGTGATATTTAAACACATTCATGTACTGTGTCCTGATCAAAACAAGGTAATTAGCATTTGCATATCTTTATTTTTTTATAGGCATTTGACAAAATATGTGATTGGTTACTGTAAGCTATAGCGCCCCCCAGGTGCTGTGGAACACCAGAACGTCTGTCTATATTTTGGTATCCATTGTCTAGCTTGCCTTTGTCCTTTAGCCTCCATACCCTTCCAGACTCTAGTGATCACTCTTCTGCTTTCAGATTTGCATTAACTTTTACATATGAGAAAGAACATGTAGTGTTTGTCTTTCTGTATATGGTTTTTTTCACTTAACATAATACATGTCCTCCAGTTCCATGTATTTTGCTGCAAATGGCAGAATTTTATTCTTTTTATTTTATGTGTATGAGTGTGTTGCCTGCATGTAGGTGGATGTGCCTATGTCATGCATTGCTCACGGAAGTCAGAAGAGGGCATCAGATCCTCTGGAGCTGGAGTTAAAGACACTTGTTAGCCACCATATGGGTGCTGGGAATTGAACCCAGGTCCTCTGCAAGAACAGCCTGTGCTCTTAACTGCTGAGCCATCTCTCCAATCTGGGATTTTATTCTTTATGGCTAAATAATATTCTGTGTGTGTGTGTGTGTGTGTGTGTAACTCATATTTTCTTATATTAGGTGAATTTTTGTGATAATTCAATGGTATTTAGAGTCCCCTCCCCTATTTACACTTCCCCTCATTACCCCCTACCCAATTTAATGTTCTCTATTATATAGCTGTAATAAAGCCTGTAGGGTCTAATTTGTGTCTCCAAATGTCCTTCATTCTGAGTCCATCCACTGGAGCCTGGTTAACCTAAGAGTTCATGCTTGAGACTGTCTCTACCCCTCTCAGCAGACACAGGTGCCATAGTCCTCAGGTGGGGTTGGAGCTTCTTAACCCACTTCCCCATGTCTATGCTGGGATTTTTTTCTGGTTTGAGCTTGCATGGGACTTCTGCTGTCACCATTGCTGTAACTACCAGTTGTCTGGAAAACTGTTTCCTTGTAGTTATCTGCCACTTCTGGTTCTTACAGTCTTTCCACACCCTCTTCCACAATGATCCCTGACCCTTGGGAGGCAAAAGTTTGATATAGGTGTCTGACAGGGATAAGTACTCTGCAACCCCTTGTTCTCTGAACATTGGCCAGTTGTGCGTTTCTGTGTTAATCACCATAAGGAAACGTCTCTGGTGAGAACTGAAAGATATGGGTATAGCAATGAATCATTAAGAGTCAGTTCAGTACAGTAACTGTTTAGTAGAAAACTAGTATTATGTTCTCCCCTTTGTCCTGTGACCTGCCTGACCTCGGGTTCCTAAGCCTGTTATCAGTGTCAAGTATGGGCTCCATCCTAGGAAGCAAGCCTTAAATTTAATTAAAGAGAGGTTGGTTACTCCCATAATATTTGTATCACTATTACACCAGTGGGCATATCTTGCCAGACCAGCTACTATAGTTCACAGGATTCACATCTGGATAAGGATGATTTTTTTTTTTCCTTCCAGTTGTATTCATAGCAGCTTCCAGCACTATGAGTGATAGCCAGTGGAGATGAGGCTCGTTTCAGGGGGTTATTTATATGTATGAGTACTCTGCTTGCATGTATGTTAGTGCAGCTATGTTGTGCATTGCTCATGGAGGCCAGAAGAGGGCGACAGATCCCCCTGGAACTAGTTACAGATGGTTGTTCGCCACCATGTGGGTGCTGGGAATCAAACCCAGGTCCTCTGCAAGACCAGCCAGTGCTCTTAACCACTGACCTATTTCTCCAGCCCCCAACCCATATCTTTTTTTAATCTATTGGTCCATCCATGGGCACCTAGGTTGATTCTACATCTTGACTGTCATGAACAGAACTTCAAAAACATTAGTATTAATTTCATCACCTTTGGATATATGCCTAGAAATAGGTTAGCAGGATCATATGGTAGATCTGTTTTTAATTTTTTAAGAAACTGTCATTCTGTTCTCAACCACAGCTGTACTAATTTACATTCTTTCCAACTGTATAAGAGTTTCCTTTGTTTCCACACCTTTTCCAGCACTTGTTATTTTTATAGTTTTGATAACACCATTTTAACTTCGTGAGATGATATTTCACCGAAGTCTGTTTTTGAGACAGGGTCTTATATATCTCAGACTGGCTTAGAACTCACTGTGTAGCTGACTTTGACCTTGAACTTGTAGTTCTCTGCTTCCATTTCCCCGGTGCTGGGATTGTTGGTGTGCACCACCACAGGTGGTTTATACAGTGCTAGGGATCAAACCGAGGGCTTGTGCCTGCTAGGCAAGCAGTCTACCACCTGGGATTTCTATATGAAGCCCAGAGTGATTCTTGATTTTGGTCATATTTCAGTCTTAGTTTTTCCAGTACTTACTAAAAAGGTTGTACTTTCTCTGCATTATTTATTTTTGATACCCTTTTCAAGATTCAGATGACTGTAGATATGTGGGGTTCATTTCTGGGACTTCTGTTTTGTTACATTCAACTATGTGTCTATCTATCAATCAATCATCTATCTTATCTATCTATCTATCATCTTTTTGAGACAGGGTCTCCCTGTAGCCCCAACTGTCCTCGAACTCACTATGTAGACCAGGCTGGCCTTGAACTCAAAGAGATCTGCCTGCCTCTGCCTCCCAAGTGCTGGGATTAAAGGCGTGCACCACCAGGCCCTGCTGGCCTTTTCCTTATTGGAAGACTTTATTATTGATTAAATCTCATTTATTTTCATTGATTTTTATATATTTAAAAAAATTTTTTATGTGTGTGAGTATATTGCCTGCATGTGTGTAAGTGTACCTGTGTTGTGCAGTGCATGCAGAGGTCAGAAGAGGAGTCTCATGACTCCTCTTATGAACTGGAGTCATAGATGGTTATTAGCTGCCATGTGGGTGCTGGGAATGGAACCCGAGTCCTGTTGTGCATGAGCAACCAGTGCTCTAAACTGCAGAGCCACCTCTCCAGCCCTGATTCTCTATTTTTAGTAGTTACTCATTTATTTAGGTATTGTGATAGTTAATATTGCTTGTCAGCCTGACAGGATTGCAAACCCTGTAGCACCCAACATCTGGACGTGATTAAGTTTCTAGGTTGAGTTAACTAAGGTGCGAAGACCTAAAATAAGGAAGACCTTAATAAGAACAGCAGCATTGCATGAGCTGTATTCCTAGACTTTAAGAAAAGGAGAAAGAGCTGGGCACAGTGCATTGCTCTCAGCTTCCTGACTGCCAACCCAGTGTGACCAGTCACCTCAGCTCCAGCTGCCATGACTTCCCATCATAATACACTGTAGCCTTAAACTGTGAGCCAAAATAAACTCTTCCTTTCGTTCCATTTGTCAGGTATATTGTCAAAACAGATAAAATAGTCCTCTCTCTTTTCTGAATAGTCTAGCCAAGAGTTTGTTGGTTTTTGTTATCTTTTCAAAAGAACCAATTTTGATCTTTTATATTAGTTTTTTTCTCTATTTAGGTCTTTCCTGTTCTGATATTTGTTATTTTTTCCCCTTCTACTAATTTTTAATTTGGTTTGTTTTTGCTTTTCTAGGTCTTCAATACAAACCAGTAGGTTGTTCATTCGAAATCTTTATTCTGTAGACTCATTGTTATGCGTCCCTCAATACTTTTTCCATGTTCAGTAGGTTTTGTAACCAAGTTTTTTTCCACTTGGCTTATTAACATTTTTTTAAGACTTTTAGGAACCTTCATCACTGGGTACAAGAACTTTAGAAATGGGAAGCATTTTGGCTTTTGTTTAGGCGAGTTGAACTCGAGAGAAGGCATGTATTTGGGGATGGAGGAAAAAGAGGTATTGATCAGTAGTGGAATATAGGATTTGGGGGGGGTGGATGTGTTTTGTTTTTGCAGTACTCAGAATCAAACCGAAGGCTTCACATATGCTGGACAAATGCTCTACCATGGAGCTGTAGCCAGCACAGCTCATGTGGGATCTTTTGTGTCCAAAAGATTTATCAAGCAATCTAAGTGGCCAAGTCCTATTGTAGTTTGATATATGGATGTTTGAAGTCAGAAAATGATTTGGATAGGAAATGTGAGTTTTGATTCTATCCCTTAATGAATGTAAAAGGTCATTGACTAGATAAGTGTGTAATGTAAAGAGAGAGCCCATGTGTAATAGAAAAAGAAACCCGTGAGTGTGAGTGAGACTTAAGGAACCTGCAATTAAGAGAAAAAAAGAACTGGAGTCATGGAATTGATAGTCTCAAGACAGTTTAAACAAACAGAAATCAAGTAGTGTGTGGGTAATAGGGAATGAAAAACCTAAAAATACATGAATGGGAGCTCATTAATAATTTTAAATATAAGTAGTTTGTGGTGGGGAAAGGATAGTAAGTAAAAGTGTAGAGCAAAGTGAGTACGATTGGGGTTTGGGGGCCAGACAGAAAAGTGTGTTGCACTGTTCAGTAGGATAGTCAAGGTAGACCTCTTGCAACATGAGCATTTTGAGTTTGCTACACAGATATCTAGGAACACTCTTCTCAGCAGCGAGAAGACTAGCACAGAAGTCTTAAGCAGGGCTTTGTTGCATGCTGGGAGGTCTGGAGGGGATCCAGTGTGGTTAAAGCCAAGGGAACAAGAGAAGACTAAGAGAAAGATGCCAACAGGGATCAGACCCATCAGCCTAGCATTTGTCTACATTTGTTTTCTGTTGCTCTGTCAGAACACCCAAGATTTATAAAGAAAAGAGGTTTATTTTGGCACAGTTCTGTCCAGAACTCACAGAAGTCCAGAGCATAGTGTCGGTATCCACTTGGTTTCTGTCTGGTGAAGGCCTTTGGGCTGCTGCAGCTTTATAGTAAGAAACAAAACAGAAAACAACTGGACACATGTGGAAGAAAGAAAAAGATATCTGTAGAACTCCTCAGGCTAAACTAGAAGAAAAGGATTTCTCTCACCTGTTCAGTCTCTAAATATCACCTAATAGAAAGTGATCAAGACTTTCTTTTTTCATTAAGAATATCCTAATTAAGACTATCCTCTCTCCACCTACTTCCTCTATAATCACACTGTGACTGCCGTTTTATACGCTTAGAGAAAGTAAAAGCTTCCAGTTTATAGACACTTAATTTCTGAGCTCCTAGTTTCCTACTTGCCAGATGATGTGATGGTTTCAATAGATCTATTTCTTCAAACCATTCTGCTTTTAAGGATTTCTGATGACAGAACTGAGGCACATAAATAAGCCGTGTCAAGGATGGAGCCATTGTTAAACCCTTCATCTTCCCAAAAGATCAAATTATGCCCCCTAGTGAATTCCTACGGAATTTCATGGAATTCACTGAGTTCTACATTGATTTTTTTGTTTGTTTATTTTTTAACTTTTACAAAAACTTTGAGAATTTCATACATGCAATACAAAGTGTTCCCATCAAGTCCACACCCACTCCCTCCCCTCCAACATTCCCCCCTCTGAAGAGGCAACCCCAAAATCCTTCAAGGATTAGATACAAGCTCCCAAACACCCTTGACATTTCCAGGCCCTGGAACAGAGTATGTTGCTAACAGGCCCAAAGACATTTTGACTTTTAGCCAAGAAACTGGCTACTTTTCTTTGGGGTCTTTTTACCCTAACTGCCTAGCCAATTCCTACCTCCTATTGTTATCACAACATCATCTGAAGGGGTTACCCAAATTGCCAATAGGGCATAGGGACACAGACCACTCTGGCTTCTTCCATGCTGAACAGGAATGCAGTCAGGTGAAGCAATTGGAGTACACCTTCAGTGGGTCTATCTAAAAGACTCCCCAGTTGCATAACTCTTATCTCTAAGGGGAAAAGAAAGTCCTTGAATCATGACTAGGAGATGTGAAGGAGAAGTAAAGCAAGAGTAATTAGCATTACAAGTTCTAGACAGGGAACTAGGGAAAAAAAGAGCAATTTTCAAATATTCATGAGAGTCCATTGGAATTTCTTGACAAGGGCTTCCAAAAGCATCCCTCTATTGGGTTCCTCCTCATTTTTCTTTTGTCTGCCAAGGCTGGACTCGAGAGTGATGGATTCAGGATTTACTTTAGGTATTTTGATAGCTGTTGGAGCAGTTAGAATCAGTGTCAGTTCCCTCTCAAAGGCTTCCATATAACTGAGGAGTTGCTGATGTATGACCTGAGGGTATGCACACTGGATAGCCTTTACCAAGCATGGGTCATGCCTTCTCTTCCTACCTTTCCTCACATAGTATACTTAGCCCTCCCCCAATCCAAGAGGCCATGTGCGATTAGGCTCAAATTATATACAGTTTGCTGGGAAGAGTGGCTGGATACTTAGGTAAGGGTCCAGTGACCATGCTTGGCACTTTTTTAATGAATGAGCACGACCGTCAACAAGCCCAGTTGTGACTATGTTTAGCAATTAGACTCAGGCAAAGTCATGATGATGGTAGTTATTTCATGCAGAAGGGACTGCTAAATAGCATCAGATTTGGTGCTAGAAGCCACATATGAGGGAGAACATATGTCCTTTGTTTTTCTGAGTCTGTATTCTTCACTTACTCTAACAGTTTCTAGATCCATCCATTTACCTGCAGATTTCATTATTTCATCTTTCTTTATGCTGAATAGAACTCCATTGTGTAAATATACCACATTTTTAACCACTTGTCAGTTGAGGGGCATTTATGTTGCTTCCATCTCTTAGCTATTGTGAAAAGAACAGCAACAAACATGGCCGTACAAGTGTCTCTATAATAGGATGAGTCCTTTGGGTATATGCCAAGGAGTGGTATAACTGGATCATATGGTAATGTTCTAGTTTGTTTCTCAATTGCTGTGGCTGGGGTTACAGGGAGACGCTGTCTCAAAAAGACCAAAAAGAAAAAAAAAAAGTGTCTCTACAATAGGATGAGTTCTTTGGGTACATGCCAAGGAGTGGTATAACCAGGTCATATGGTAGGTTCATTTTAGTTTTTTAAGAGTTCTCCACGCTGTTTTCCATAGAGCTTGCACAAGTTTGCAATACCACCAGCAGTGAATGAGCGTTCCCCCTTTCTCCACATCCTCCTCAACATTTGGTATCATTTGTTCTCTTGATCCTAGCCAGTCTGACTGGGGTAAGGTGATACCTTAGGGTGCTTTTAATTTGCATTTCCCTAATTACTAATGATGTTGAACACTTTTTGAGATGTTTCTTAACCATCTTTATTTCTTCCTTTGAGAACTCTCTGTTTAGATCTTTAGCCCATATTTTAATTGGCCCATTTAGTTTCTGGCTTCTTTGATTTTTTGAGTTCTTTATATATTCTGGATGTTAAACCTCTGTCAGATGTGTCACTGGTGAAGATTTTCTCCCATTCTGTGGGTTTTCTGTTTGTTTCCTTGGTTGTCTCC
>NW_008360327.1:6118617-6119192 GCF_000622305.1 Nannospalax galili
GTAGGTTACTGCCAATATTTTCTTCTAATACTTTCAGGGTTTCCAGTTTCACATTGAGGTCTTTGGTCCATTTGGAGTTGACTTTTGAGCAAGGCGAAAGATAAAGATCTACTTTCATTCTTCTACAGGTAGAGATCCAGTTTTGTCAGGACCATTGATCTATGTGTCTGTTTTTGCTCCAGTATCATGCTGTTTATATGACTATAGCTCTATAGTATACTTTGAGATCTGGTATAGTAATCCCCCCAGCGTTGCTCTTTGTGCTCAGGGTTACTTTGGCTGTCCAGGTTCTTTTGTGCCTCCATATGATTTTAAGGATGATTTTTTCTAATTCTGTGAAGTATGTCATAGGGATTTTGATTAGGATTGCATTGAATTTATATATTGCTTTTGGTAGGATGGTCGTTTTCACAATATTAATTCTTTCAATCCATTAGCGTGGGGCATTCCTTCCATCTCCTGGTGTCTTCCTCAGTCTCTTTCTTTAACGATTTAAAATTTTGATTGTAGAGATCATTGGTGTCTTTCATCAGGTTTATTTGAAGTTTTTTTTTTTTTTTGCGCAATTTTGAAAG